>NW_020837969.1:6372060-6759614 GCF_003676395.1 Aethalodelphis obliquidens
GGAGAGTTCTTAATCATTAGCTGGAACAATGTCCCTCGAGTCCCACACTGCCTCTAGAGCACAGGCTCAGTAGTTGTGGCACACAGGCTTAGTTGCTCCGTGACATGTGGGATCTTCCCAGACCAGGGACCGAACCAGTGTCTCCGGCATTGGCAGGCAGATTCTTAACCACCGTGCCACCAGGGAAGTCCCCTTAGTCATTCTTAACTCTGCTCTATCCAGCCCACATCCAATCCCTCAGTAAACTATTAGTTTGACCATCACAGTCACCCAGACCCCCCCTCATCCAGGTGCTGTCATGTCTCACCTGTACGAATGTAGCCTCTCTATTTCCATCCTTGAGCCCCCTCCCCCTTCCCAGTCACTGTATCTTCTGCAAGCAGCTGTTGTGGGTGAACTTTGTCCCCTTGAAAATCCATGTGGCGAAGTCCTAGCCGCTCCCCACCTCGGGATGTGACTGTATTTGGAGATACGGTCTTAAAAGTGGCGGGTGGGGTAAGATGAGGTCCTGAGGGTGGGCTTTAATCCAGCATGACTGGCATCCTTGGAAGAAGGGGAAACTGGGACACAGACACACAAAGGGAAGATGATGGGAAGGAACACAGGGAGGAGACGGCCGTCTCCAAGCCCAGGAGAGAGGCCTGGGGCAGATCCTTCCTCACAGCTCTCAGGGGGCCCCAACTCTGCCAACATCTTGCTTTTGGATTTCTAGCCCCCAGAACTGAGGGACAATTGCTGTTGTTTAAGCCCTCGGTCTGTGGGGCTTTGTTCTGAGCGAACAAAAACGGCAGCCAAGGCCATCTTTCTGTTAATTCTCTGCTCGAGGTGGTTGACCTTAAACCACTTGGGGCTAGGGGCTCTGGGGCTCCACACCATCAAAAATTCGAGTGTAACGTAAAGGTGGTTCCTCCAGTACTGTAGTGTTTACCATTGAAAAACCAAGAACAAGTGGACCCTTGCAGTTCAAACCTGTACTGTTCAAGGGTCAACTGCACTCGCATCTCGGAGTCAAATCCAAATTAAGCCCTGCCTGTGATGCCTCCCCGACTCCAGGCCTTACCGGGAACACCCTCCCCACCGTGTGCACCACAGCCGTGCCTGGGACTCCCAGCTTCAGCTGTGCAGTGGCCGTCAGGACGGAGCCCTCCTCAAACCCAGACCCCCCAAACCCATAAATGCTCTCTCTTCTCCCATCTGGGTGACATTCTTTATTGCAGTAAGGAACTGGTTTCAGTTGATCCGTGAGTTACTCTGGTCATCCTAAAGCGTCAGCCACCCTGACCTCTTGCTGTCTTTCCTGTGCATCGAGCAGGACAGGCCTTCCCAGAACCTGGAATTTTCCTCCCCATATATGGACATGCTTGTCCTCTCTCTGCCAGTCTCGGTTAAATGTCATCAAAGAAACTGTCTCTTAACCACGTGTGCCCTTTTGTTATTACTTGTTTACCTTGCAACAGACATTGCTAGTTTTTCCCCAATACCCACCTCCCATTTTATAATCATTAGATCCCTAATTTTTACCTAGGTACATGGCTGCCTAAAATAAAGACTGTTTCCCAGCTTTTCTTCCTCCTAGATGGGTTGACTATCCAATGAAAGGTAAAAGGAAGTGGTGTATGTGAAGTATAAGATGCGCTGTGTACTCTTCTTTCTTACCGAGTAAAATCGGATGTAATGGCTGGAGCGTCAGCCACGTTGGCAGGCGCACATGGCAGAACAATCATATGAAAATAGCTGGAATTCCTGACACTATGGCGCATCATACCAGCATTGAGTTTATTACCTCCAGACTTCTTGAAAGCAAAAAAACCAAGACTATAAAAACCTTTTAACTTGTTTAAGCTTGTTTTAGGTTTTTGTTATTTGCAGCAAATCTGATCCTAATATACTCCCTCTTACTCCGCTTGATATTATATTACATTTATTTCTATGTGACACAGTATGCATTACCTGTGTCCCCCTTGCTGTAATAAGGTAGGCTCCTGGAGAGGTAGGACTTTGTGTTTCTACTTTATTCGCTAGGCATTGATCAGGCTATAGAAATAATCAAAAGCTGATGAATTAAACAGGAAATCTGCACTCCAGGAAGACGTGCCGTGTGTTTTCTCTAGGATTTACTGAATACCCCCAGCACACTCCTGCTACGTAGAAACATGGGGGGTGCTTTCCTACTCTATGCCCCCTTCTTTGCAGTGCTCCCCAGAGGCAAGACTAAGTGAGACAGATCTATAAGATCAGGTTTGTACAAGGGAATCCCTCTCTCCAGCCTCCAGTGTTGGATCCTAGGTAATGAAGTTACAGACCATCAGGTACAGATTATGAGCCAGACAGGACTAAACACTAGAGCATAGGAGTCCTGAGGAATTGCAGTCATAATTGGTGCTATGGAAACCCCAAACACACGTGTTGATGCTTTGGGAGAAGAACAAATGAACGTGCAGAGATATGAGTGCAAGTTGCACGCAGCTCCTGTGCCCTGAAAGAAGGGGAGAGAAGGAAGGCAAGCTGCCCACTGACTCTCCCATGATCTCCAGCTGACTTCCAGCACCTGGCTTCGTGCAAGTTCCTTGATTCTTCGTGATAAATTCCCTTTTACCTAATCCACTCTGAGTAGGTTTGCGTTCGTTGTTTAGGAACAATCCTGCTAAGACTTCTTACGTCTCTTTGGGGTACGTGCTCTTAAGGACAGTCTGGTCCCAGTAATGCTCTTCCCAGTCTGGTCCAGACCTGCCTTTCTGCCAATGTTTACCATTGCTTGCCGCCTTCTAAACTAAGCTGCATTCCCACAGACCCCTTTCATGGTTTAAAACAGCCATGCTGTTTGGTATCTTAGCATTTTTGTAAGCACCATTGTTTCTGCTGGAACGTTCTTCCTCTCTAATTTACCCATCCGGACCTAGCTCAAGTTTTCTTTCTGCTGAAAGAGCCCCCAGACCGTAGTAAATGCCCCTTGACCTTCAACACTCCCTTGAAGGTGCCTCTATTACAGAACTTACCCTAAGTTATTGCCATTTGTCGAAATACCCATTGGTGCTTCTCTTACCCGAGAAGGTGCTTTTGACACCGTCTCTTCCTCCTCTTTGTGGCCTCCGCCCAGACCCTTGTCCCCGTGTCAGATGCTCAGTCCTTCACTCAACCTTTTTAAGCCTGTCTGTGATCAGCCTTTGCCTACTGAAAATGCCTCTCTGCCCTCAACCACTCTAGTTCCCCAGACGTCCTTGAGTTTCCATCTAGGTTTGGCTCATCCACTCTTTGCTAATGGCCCCCAAATCCACAGATTACTTCTCCCGAGCTACAACCATTTTTTAAAAAACCTGCTTTCTTGGACTTCCCTGGTAGCCCAGTGGTTAAGAATCCGCCTGCCAGTGCAGGAGACACGGGTTCGAGCCTTGGTCCGGGAAGATCCCACATGCCGTGGAGTGACTAAGCCCATGCACCCCAACTACTGAGCCTGTGCTCTAGAGCCTGTGAGCCACAACTACTGAACCCACGCACCTAGAACCCGTGCTCTGCAATGAGAGAAGCCACCGCAAGGAGAAGGCCGTGCACCGCAATGAAGAGAAGCCCCCGCTCGCCGCAACTAGAGAAAACCGACACGCAGCAACGCAGACCCAACGCAGCCAAAAATAAATTTTTAAAATATCTGCTTTCTCGACATCCGAGCCTAAAAATTCTACAAGAATTTTAAATGCTCTTAGCAGAAAGTATCTCCACCACCACCACCCCACTCTTTTCCCTGAATCCTCTCAGTTTGCTGCTAAAAGACTTGACGTCACCCTTCCATCTTCCCTCAGCTTCATCCGTGCACACCCTACCCTATATATTATCCAGCTGGCTGGCGGGCTTTCTTTATTCCAGTTCCTTTTTTAGGAGATGACTTTTGACTTCTCCTGTCTTCTGGTAGCAGGGACTTTGCTGAGCCCTTGACCTCCTCTCATCTGGACCGCTGTGCTGCCGCCCTACTTCAAATCCTCCCCACGCTGCTGCCAGTGCCACCTCGCCAAAACAGTCTGATCTCACTCTTCCCCCTCTGGAAAGCCTTCAGTGACTCCTCTTTTCTAAGCTTAAAATCACACTCTTCATGGGCACCTAGGCCTTTTGCAGTCTGGCCCCACCTGCTCTGCAGCTGTACCAAGCACCATGTAAGTCGCTGGCTCTACACCCAAGCGCTGGCCTGACTTACAGCCACCTTCCAGCTGCCCTGCTAGCAGCAACCCTTCTGCAGACGCTAACGTCCGGCCACCTGTTTCTCCTGGACCCCGTTTCAGATATGACTCATGCTTTTGGCGGGACGCTGCAGTCGTGACTTTTCTAATTTTGTCTGTTAGTGAAATATTTTTTTATTTTTTTTTTATTTTTTTTTTTGTTGTTGTTGTTGTATGCGGGCCTCTCACAGTTGTGACCTCTCCCGTTGCGGAGCACAGGCTCCGGACGCGCAGGCTCAGCGGCCATGGCTCACGGGCCCAGCCGCTCCGCGGCATGTGGGATCCTCCCGGACCGGGGCACGAACCCGCGTCCCCTGCATCGGCAGGCAGACTCTCAACCACTGCGCCACCAGGGAAGCCCTGTTAGTGAAATATTTAAACTTGACATATGGTGATAACTTTTCATTAGTTGTGTGTACATTTCAGTCTGTTACAAATAAACTATGCGGCAGCTTACAATGATGCCTGTAGAACAGAACAAGTAATAAAATGAGAACCCTGAGGAGAGGTGGGTACCTGATAGCAAGATGAGGTTGGTGCCCTGCAGACCTCTTCGTGATGAGACGACAGCTTTGTCCTGAAGTAGGCTCTCAGCTTTTGGAGCCAAGAGTACAGAGAAGTACAAGTCGTCTTTACGTTTAACACTAGAGAATGACAATAATAAATATGTAACAAGTAACACAGCAACAATTGCCCTTGATATACACAGTTTATGGTCACCATGCACAGCACAGGGTGGTGACTGAGTAGAAGGCTTTTTAATGGTCTTGCCAAATTCAGGTGTACAGTAAGTCCCCTACAGACGAACCTTCAAGTTGCAAACTTTCAAAGATGCAAACGTGCGTGCTAGTCCCTGTATATCAGCTGTTGTACTGTACTATTGTACTTTTCAAGGTACTGTACTGTTAGATTAAAAGTGTTTTCTTTATTTTTTCTTTGTTTTTTATGTATGTATTTGTGTGAAAAGTATTATAAACCTATCACAGTACCGTATTATATAGCCAATTGTGTTAGTTGGGTACCTAGGTTAACGTTGTGGGACTTATAAACAAATTGGACTTACGAACACCCCCTCAGAACGGAACTCGTTTGTATGTAGGGGACTTGTAACTAGGCATCTGAGCCAGCTGAACTGTGATTTACACATTGATAAGGTAGACAACCATTTTTCTTCTCCCACTCCCAGGAAGAGGAAACACACACACACACGCACACACACAAGCAGCTGCAGTATAACAATTGCTGGCATCTACTGATAGGCTTGGAAACATTATTTTTGGGTTAGAGGTAGTAGCGGAGAGCCCTGATATCAGTTCTCCTTTTCTTTATAGAAAGAATCCAGAGTCAATCTAGGAAGATTGCCATGCAGCTAGATGACTGCCTTTCCTAACTTCCACTTGTAGCCAAGTGTGGCCACGTTGACTACATTTCGGTCAATGAGACATAAGCATAGTTGTTGTGAGACCACTGGGAAATGGTCTTAGAAAAAAAGGGGTGTTTTCCTTCTCTCCCACTTATCTCTTCTGGGTGGTGGAATGAAAAAGTGATGGCTGGAGCTTGAAGAGCTACTTTGGGCCATGTGGCAGAGGAGTAAGATGGAAAGAGCTGGGATCTTGGAGCTTCTAGGGCCATTGCTGAGTGTGAGTGTGTATGAGAATTATAGCTAAAGCTAATCTTAACTGAGAAAAAGGGGATGTTGTTTGGAAGCTGGAGTCCATGGCCCCCAGTGGGTGACTGTGAAAGATTACGGTCAATGGAGGGGGATGATTTGACATGTTTCCCACCTGGCACCTTGGAGGAGGTTGAGTCCTCAAAGTTAGAATTCTCTCAGAAGCTAAAAGAACCTTTTTAGTGAGAGACTTTATAAAAGTTTGGGCTAAATCAGAGGTCTTTTGGTTCCTGAGAGATGGTGTCACACATCTAGGGGAGAACCGCTCTCTGCATCCTCAGAACTATTAGATGGAGAGAGGCCAGAGTAAGTACCCTTCACACAGATGTTGTTGCTCTCCTGGTGGGGACATTCTCATTCTATGGATCAGTACTTCTTTCATTTTAATTGTGGTGTAGTAATTTATTATATGCATAGAGTACAATTTATTTACCTATTGTGTGGATGGGCATTTGTATTGTGTCCAGATCTGAACTGTCATGAATACAGTTGAACAGTCTTATACTTGCCCTCTGGTGGACGTATACAATACCATTTTGTTCACTGTTTTCTGGCTGTTCTATAATTCCTTTGTTCCTTTCTTCTCTTGCTCTCTTTCTTTGTGATGTGATGATTTTCTGTAGTGGTATGCTTAGGTTCCTTTCTGTTCAGCTTTTGTGTATCTATTATGGATTTTTGTTTTGTGGTTACCATGAGGTTTATATAAAATATCGTATATCTATAATCGTTTATTTTCAGCTAACAATCTAAATTTGAACACATACAAAAGCTCTACATTTTTACTCTAATCCATTTTCTTTTTGATATCCCAATTTACATCTTATTTTATTGTGTGTCCCTTAACAAGTTGTTTATAGTTATTTTTAAGAATTTTTGTCTTTTAACTTTTATTCTCACTTTGAGTAATTTACCCACTACCATTAAAACATTAGAGTATTCTGAATTTAACTCTACATTTGCCTTTACCTGTGAGATTTATACTTTCATAGTAATTGGCACCTTTAATTGCAGCTTGAAGAAGTCCATTTACCATTTCTTGTAAGGCAGGTCTAATGGTAATGAACTCCTTCAGCTTTTGCTTTTCTGGAAAACACTTTATCTCTCCATTTCTGAAGGACAGTTTTGCCAGGTGGAGTATTCTTGATTGGCAATAGTTTTCTTTCAGCACTTTACATACATCATGCTACTCACTTCTGGCCTGCAAAGTTTCTCCTGAAGACTCTGCTGATGATCTTACGGAGGTCCCCTTATATGTAACACGTTGTTTTCCTGCTTTTAAGATTTCTCTCCTTGTCTTTAACTTTTGACATTTTAATTATAATGTGTCTCAGTATGAGTCTCTTTGGATTCATCTTCTTTGGAACTCTAGAATTCCTGGATGTAGCTGTCTGTTTCTTTTCCCAGTTTAGAGAAGTTTTCAGCCATTATTTCTCTGAATAGTCTTTCTATCCCTTTCTCTCTTCGCTTCTGGTATCTCTGCAATGCAAATGTGGGTGCCCTTGGTGAAGTCCTGTAAGACTAAGCTGTCTTCATTGTTTTTCTTTTCTTTTTGCTCTTTGGACAAATTCTACTGCCCTTTCTTGGAGTTTGCTGACCGATTCTTCCTTTGCTTCATCTATTCTGCTATTGAACCCCTCTGTGGACTTTTTCAGTTCAGTTATTGAATTCTTCAATTCTGTGACTTCTGTTTGGTACTTTCTTGTATTTTCTATCTCTTTGTTGAAATTCTCACTTTGTTCATGCATTTTTTTCCCTCCTGACCTCGGTGAGGACAAGTTTGAACTGTTTACCAGGTAAATGACTTATCTGTTTCATGAAGGTCTGTGCTGGAGTTTTATCTTTTTGTTTGGAACATAGTCCTCTGTTTCTTCATCCTTCTTGACCATCTGTTTTAGTTTCTGTGCGTTAGATAAACAGCCACCTCTCTCAGTCTTGAGGGAGTGGTCTTGTGTAAGAAATGAAACTTATCCTTCCTCCCAACCCCACCTCTTGATTCCTTCATACCTGTGTGAGTGACCAAGCTTTCTTCTTTGTGTTTGGGGGCATGGGGGGAGAGGGTGTTGTTTGTTGTTTCTGGCTCCCAGTAGTTGAGGGTTTTTGAAGAACTGTAAGCGTCCCAAAGGAGAAGCCAGCCCCTCAGGCAGCAGCTCTTAAAGAATGCAGATAGACCTCTTTAAGGGAAAGACCCGGAAGTGGGCCTTTCCGTCTCCTCCCTCTGGACTGAGCCCTGGGGAATACCCGGTTAAGAACTGCTTTGTCGTTTGTTACAGTCCTGTGGGACCGGTGAACGTAAGCTCTCTTAGCCACCACAGCCAGGGGGCGTGACCCCAGGGTGGCAGCTGCAGAAGCCAGCGCATCAGACATGTGCACAAGCTCCTTTCAGGGAGACACTGGTGACCTGGATTCGGGAGAAGGGGAGTGGCAAGATGGTGCCGTCAGCCTTGCTGGTCTGCAGAGAAGGGCCCGTTCAGCCCCTACATGTGTGTTAAATAGAAGCCTGACCATCAGACTGTGGCTTTTAAGATACATAAATAGGCCTAGCTCACGGAAGGACCGCGAGATGGACGTGCCAGTCTGCGGCCTCTGTGCTGACACTTGGGGGGATCACCACTGAGTCCTGCGAGCCCATTGGTTTCCTATACGTTGTGGGTCTCGTGCATGCAACCCCGTTGGCCTTCAGAGCTAGGTATTTGGGGGCTTGTCCCTTGGGTGGAAATCTAAAAGCTGGGCTGCGAAATTTTGAGTTCAGACTGAACCCACACTCCTCCTTGGATGGGACTTGAACCCACCATCCCTGACTTAGGAGGGGACTCAAAACCACTGTCTTTTAATTAAAACCATTCACCTGGTCTGAAACCGCAGAACTCAACTCAGGACTTAATGAAGTCCAGGTTCTTCTGTCTCAGTGCAGAAAGAATTCACCAAGAGGCAAATTGACAGGCAACAGAAGTCATTTATTAGTATAGGATGCTTGTGAGAGATACAAGCGGGCAGGCAAGAGGGTACCGTCCTGAGAACTTCGTGGGCTACAGTTTTAGAACCGAAGGAAAAGTGCAGAGGGGGAAAAGACCACCTTCTTCCTTGTTCTTTGAGTCTTCCATCATTAACTCCTCCTACACTTTGGGTTGGGGAGTTTTTGACCCTATATGGCCCAACCGGGACTGTCATGGTGCTATGGAAATAAGCAAAAAGGTAGTAACGTATACTAAAATATGGTAAATCATCTCAGGTTTCAGTATAATGTCACCTTTCCCCTGTATTTTTATTTTTAGTGTGCATAGAGTGACCTCAACCAGCAGGGTGCAGGTGTCATTGCCTTGAATTACAGTTTTGTTGTTAGTTTTGTTGTTAAGCAAGCCTGCTTTCTTGAGTGATCATTAACTTACAGGGGTCTCCCAAAGTTCCCTCTCTACTTATGATCCCCTCATGGGATTAAGTATTTAATCACCTACTTTGTCCCTTTACTCCGTCCCTCTCAGAGCCCTTCGCTCTTCAGAAAGGAGCTGGGAGTTGTGAGTTCCTCTTGAATGTATGTCACTGTGCGAGGGGATTTCTGGACTTCTTTCAGAGGGAATTCTTTTCATTTGTAGCTGTAGATTCAGTGTGTCCCCGGGAGAGAGTGAGTTCAGGAGTCTCCTACGTGACCATCTTGAACCAGAATCCACCTACGTTTAATTTTTCAAGGAAACTCCATATTGTCTTTCATAGCGGCTGTACCAATTTACATCCCCCAAAACAGTGCATGAGGGTTCCCTTTTCTCCACATCCTTGCTAGCATTTCTTACGTTTTATCTTTTTAAAGATAGTCACTCATGGAAATTCCCTGGCGGTCCAGTGGTTAGCACTCTGCGCTTCCACTGCATGGGCACAGGTTGGATTCCTGGTTGGGAAACAGATCCTGCATGCCGTGTGGTGAAGCCAAAAATGAAAACAAAAAATATAGTCATTCAGCAGGTCGAAGGTGATGTCTCATTCTGGTTTTGATTTGGAGACTTTAGGAATATGAATATATATATGCATATGTATATAAAATTATGTTATCAAATATAGAAAACTTAAATTATTTCTTTCCAATTCTTATGCCTTTCATTATTCTTTTTTTTTTTTTTTGCGGTACGCGGGCCTCTCACTGCTGTGTCCTCTCCTTGCCGTGGCCTCTCCCTGCTGTGGCCTCTCCCGTTGCGGAGCACAGGCTCCAGACACGCAGGCTCAGCGGCCATGGCTCACGGGCCCAGCCGCTCCGCGGCATGCGGGATCTTCCCGGGCCGGGGCACGAACCCGTGTCCCCTGCAACGGCAGGCGGACTCTCAACCACTGCGCCACCAGGGAAGCCTTTGAAATAGTATATTGAACCTAATTGAGACTGGGTTTGTACTTTTTTTTTTTTTTTTGTGGTACGCGGGCCTCCCACTGTTGTGGTCTCTCCCGTTGCGGAGCACAGGCTCCGGACGCGCAGGCTCAGCGGCCATGGCTCACGGGCCCAGCTGCTCCGCGGCATGTGGGATCTTCCCGGACCGGGGCATGAACCCGTGTCCCCTGAATCGGCAGGCGGACTCTCAACCACTGCGCCACCAGGGAAACCCTCTTATTCTTTTTTTTTTTACCTCATTACTCTGCTTAGGACTTTCGGTACTATGGTGAACAGCAGTGGTAGGGGTGAGCATCATTGTCGTGTTCCTGATCTTAGGGGAAAAGCTTTCGGCTTTCCATTAAGTATGGTGTTAGCTATGGGTTGTCATGTATGGTTTTATTATGTCGAGGTACATTCCCTCAATACCCACTTGTTGAGACTTGTTATTATAAACATATGTTGAATTTTGTCAGTTGATTTTCTGCATCTATTAAAATGATCATATGATTTTTTTTCTGGTGCACAACAGTGATTTGGTATCTCTATACATTACAAAATCATTGCCACAATAAATCTAGTTACCATCTGTCACCACACAGACATATTACATTATCATTGACTGTATCCTACAACTGTACATTACACCCCCATGACTCGTTTATTTTGTATCTCTAATCTCCCTCACTTATTTCATTCATCTCCCCTCTGGCAACCGCCTGTTCTATGTATCTATGAGTCTGTTTCTGTTTTGTTATGTTTGTTTACTTGTGTTTTTAGATTCCACTTCTAAGTGAAATCATACAGTATTTGTCTTTCTGTCTCTGACTTATTTCACTTAACATAATACCATCGAGATCCAGTCATGTTGTTGCAAATGGCTTTTTATGGCTGAGTAATATCCCATTGTATATACATAAATATATATATCACATCTTCTTTATCCATTCATCTGCTGATGGACACTTCAGATTGTTTCCGTATCTGGGCTATCGTAAATAATGCTGCAGTGAGCCTAACGGTGCATGTACCTTTTCAAATTAGTGTTTGCGTTTTTTTTTTCAGAAAAATACCCAGAAGTGGAATTGCTGGATCATATGGTAGTTCTATTTTTAATTTTTTAAGGAGCCTCCCTGCTGTTTTCCATAGTGACTGCACCAATTTTACATTAATTTTGTAAATCATATAACTTTTATCCTTCATTTTTTTAAATGAAGTTGTATATCACCTTGATTTCACAGATATTGAACCATCATTGTATCCCTTGAGTAAATTGCACTGACAATGGTGTATGATCCTTTTAATGTTGAGTTTGGTAATATTTTGTTGAGGATTTTACCAACTATGTTTATCAGGGATATTGGCCTGTAATTTGCTAGTGTCATCCTTGTCTGGTTTTGGTATCAGGCTGATGCTGGCCTTGAAGATGAACTTAGAAGTGTTCCCTCCTCTTCCATTTTTTGGATGAGTTTTAGAGGATTGATTGGTATTAATCCTCCTTTTAATGTTTGGTAGAATTCGCCAGTAAAGGCTGAACTTTGTTTGGAGGTTTTGTTACTGATTCAATTCTCCTTACCAGTAATCTTCCTGTTCATGTTTTATATTTCTTTCTAATTCAGTCTTCGTAAGTCATATGTTTCTAGGAATTTTCCCATTTCTTCTAAATATCATATTTGTTGGTGTATAATGCTTTTTATAGTAGTCTCTTAATCCTTTGCATTTTTATGTTATCAATAGTAACATCTCCTCTCTCAGGTCGGTTTTTTTCATTTAAGTCCTCTCTATTTTTCTTGGTGAGTCCAGCTACTCATTTGTCAATTTTATCTTTTCAAGGAACCAGTTCTCAGTTTCATTGATCTTTTCTATCGTCTTTTAAAACACTGTTTTATTTATTTCCTCTCTGATCTCTGTTATTTCCTCCCTTATAACTTTGGCCTTTGTTTAATCTTCTTTTTGCCTTGTTCCTGAGGTATAAAGTTAATTTCAAATTGTTTCTTGACGTAGGTATTTTTGCTATGAACTTCCATCTTAGAACTTGTTGCATCACAAAAGTTTCGAAATGCTGTATTTCTAATTTCATTTGTCCCAAGGTATTTTTTTATTCTTTTGATTTCTTCTTAGACCCACTGATTTTTCAAGGAGCTGGTTGTATAATCACATATTGTGAATTTTCCTGTTTCTTTCTGTAATTGATTTCTAGTTTTATACCATTGTAGTTAGACAAGATGCTTGATATGACATGTCTTCTTAAATGTATTAAGACTGGCTTGTCTCCAAACATATGATCTATCCTGGAGAATGTTCCATGTACGCTTGAGAAGAATGTGTATGCTGCTTTTGGATGGACTGTTCTGTATCTATGTGTTAAGTCTAGTCTGTTGTGTCAGTTAAGGCTAATGTTTACTTATTCTCCACTGATGAAAGTGGGGCATTAAACTCACCTACTATTATTGTGTTGCTGTCTGTTTCTCCCTTCTGGTCTGTTAATGTTTGCTTATTATATTTAGATGCTGCTCTGCTGGGTGCCTAAGTATTTACAGTTATATCCTCTTGTTGGATTGACCCTTGTATTATTTTTTAATGCCCTTTTTTGTATCTTATTACAGTCTTTATTTGAAAGTCTATTTTGTCTGATATAAGTATAGCTACTCCAGCTTTCTTTTGGTTTCCATTTGAAAGGAATGTCTTTTTCTGTCCCTTCACTTTCAGTTTGTGTGTGTTCTTACATCTGAAGTGAGTCTCTTGTAGGCAGCATAGAGTCTTGTTTTTTATTTTTAATCATTTTTTAACATTTTAAATTAAATTTTAATTAAATTTTTAAATTAAATTTTTAATATTTTTTAATCACTTTTTTTCATTCTTTTTGCTGCTCTGAGTTCCACTGCTCTTTGAGTTCACCGATCATTTTTTCTGCCTCATGTAGTTTGCTCTTAAACCTCTCTAGTGTATTTTTCAGTGCAGTCATTGTGTTCTTTAGCTCTTTGACATCTATTTGGTACTTTCTTATATTTTCTCTCTCTTTGCTGAAGTTCTCATGGTGTTCATCCACTCTTCTCCTGAGTTTGGTGAGCACCTCTGCAACCATTACTTTGAACTCTTTATCAGGTAAATTACTTCTCTCCATTTCATAAAGGTTTTGTGTTTTTTTAGTGAGATTTTATTATGTTCTTTTGCTTGGAACACACCCTGTGTTTCTTCATTTTTTTCTTGACTCTGTTTTGGTTTCTGTGCATTAGATAAAACAGCTCCCTTTCCCCATCTTGCAGGAATGGCTTCATACAGAGATACACCTTATCGTTCAACACTACCCTCACACTTGGTTGTCTCTCAGACCTTTTGAGGGTCCAACATTCTTTTATTTCTGATGGTTCACTCTGTTTTATTTTCATTTGAGGCTATGCCAAGACCTGTCAGTGTCCCAGGATCTCAGTCAGCACCTAGATTCAGGCTGATTGTAAGCCAGACCCTCTAGCAGCAGTTCTTTAAATATGCAATATATACAGTCCTGTGGGACCACAACTCTGGCCACCAGTGCCAGATGAACTAGAAGTGTCCCCTGGGCAGCAGTCACAAAAGTCAGGGCTCTGGTCTGGGGGTACCAATGAGCTGTAGTGAGAGGGAGTGCACAGATGGCATGCACTGGTCTACATCCCCTGAAAACACATCTGCAGTCCCCTGGATGTGTGCTAAACTGGAAGCCTGCCCTGTATTCAGAAGCTCCAAGATAAGCAAATAGGCCTCTTTTAAAGAGAGACCAAGGATGTGTTTCAGTCTTGTTTTTATACAGCGCCCTGGTGGTGGTAGCATGCCAAGAACTATCTTTCAGGTTGTTACAGTCCCATGGGACCCAGGATCACAAGGTTCCCTGGCCACCAGTGCCAAAAGATGCTGGGGCGTCCTCGGGTAGCAGCTGCAAAGACTGAGGCACCAGATGTAAACGCCAGGGCACCATATTAGTGTAAATGCTTCTCTTTAGGAGATAGCGGTATTCTGCAGCACAACAGAGAGAGTGTGAAGATAGCACCTGGTCTCTGGGAAGGATTATGGTTAGATGTGTCCTTAATTAATCTAATTAATGCATCTATGATGATAAGCTAATAATCTTTCACAGAAAGACTGAGCTCCTGGGTCTGTTCACTCCTGCCGTGCCACAGAAGTGGTAGCCTTTAAAGAATCCTTTCTCTGTTGGTTACAGTTCTGTGGGACCCCTGAGTGTAAGCCCCGCTGACAAATCAGAGCCAGGCAAAATAGAGATGTCCCATGGTGGCAGCTGCAAAAACTAGGCACCAGGCATAAAACCAGCCCACTAGGTTCACGTAAAAGGTCCCCTCTGGGAGTAACTGGTGCTCTGGAGTGCAAAGATGATACCACTGGGTGGAGCAGAGGGTGAGCAACACGATGGCATCTGCTGGGAAACAGAAATGAAAAAAAGAAAAGAGGCCTCCAGCTAGTGCACGAGGCAGGGTGATTGTGAAGATGGTGCCCACTGGCTGGAGGAAGTCAAAGAAAGAGTATAGAGGTGGTGCCCCCAGGAAAGAAAAGCCTAGAGTTAAAAGACAATAGCACCCACAGCTATAGCAAGGCAGAGGGAGAGCCAGAGCCGGCGCCCAAGAGTCCTCTGTCCCCAGGCAGCCCCCAGGTGTACGTCAGATCAGAAGCCGGCCCTGGGCTGATGCTCCCAGACAAGCAGATGGGTCTCCCCAACACAAAGTCTGGGCACCCCTCGATCAGCCACTTCCACGCTGGGCCCTAGGGCACATGAGTCCAGGTGTGTATGCCCTTTAAGAGCTGTTTCTCAGGCTGTCTATAGCCTTGTTGGGGACACAAGCCCCATTGGTTTTGAAAGCTAGATGGTTTGGGGGCTTGCCTCTCAGGGGCAGGTCTTAAAAGTTGGAGTCCTGCTGTGGGGTTTAAACCCTTCACTCCTCAGGGATTGCTGAGTTCCCTCCTGACCGGGGGTTTCGGCTCTGGAGGTAGGGCTTTATGGCGAGATCGTGTCCCAACCCCTCTCACCTGCTTCAGGGTGGGCTGTCTCATTTGTGCAGTGTGTAGGAGTCACTCAGCCAGGTGTTAGGCTTTTTCAGAGGAAGTTGTTCAATAGGTAGCCATAGATTTTGTGTGTTTGTGAGAGGGGGTGAGTTCAGAATCCTCTTACGTCACCATCTTGAAATGGAACTGTCCAGATGATGTTTTTTACATGGAGATAATAAGATGTCTACCAGCTTTGTGGATTTGAATGTCCAACTCCTTCCCCAGGTTTGGGAAGTTCTCAGCTATTATTTCTTTAAATAAACTCTCTGCCCTCTTCTTCTGGTACATCAATTATTCTTAGATTTGCTTTTCTGATTGAATCCCGTCACTCTCAAAGGGTTTCTTCACTTTAAAAAATATCTTAGTTCTCTTTTCTCTTTTAACTGAATCATTTCTAACTTCACATCCTCTGAGTCTCTCATTCTTTTTTCCATCTGATCTGCACTCTTACCTATGCTGTCTAATGAATTCTTCTCATTCATTGATTTCTTCGGCTCCAGAATTTGTTGGTTTATTTTTATAATTTTAATGTCTTCGGTAAAGAACTCCTTCTGTACATTTATTTTTGAGTTCATTGAATTGCATTTCTGAGTTTCTTGTAGCTTGTTGCATTTCTTTATGATAGCTATTTTGAACATCTGCTAGATCTCAACGTTCTGTGCCTTTGAGTTCAGTTGCTGTAGAATTATTTTCTTTTTATGATGCCATAATACCATGATGTTTCAAAATGTTTGATGAAATAGTACCTTTGCCTTCACGTTTGATGTAGCAAACACTTTTCTTCATTAAGGAATTATTTGTTTACTTTGGCTTTTTGCAGTTCAGCATGCTGGCGCTATATGTATATAGTGTGTGTGTGGTGTCCAGAAAGTTCCATAGGCTTTCTTCACTCTTTTTTTCTTTTTGCTCTTTTGACTGAATAATTTTACATGACATACATTCAATATTTGAGTTTGATTCTTTTCTCTACGTGGTTGAATCTTCCTTTGAAGCTCTCTGTTGAATTCTTCAGTTCAGTCATTGAATTCTTCATCTCTATAATTTCTGATTTTGTTTCTGTTTCATTGTTGAAATTCTCATTTTGTTCATGCATTGTTTAATTTCTTTTATTTGTGTGTCTCTGTGTTCCTGTATTTTACTAAAGTAGGAAGATTATTTTGAGTTCTTAGGCAGTTCATAGATCTCAGTTTCTTCAGGGTCAGTTACGGGCGCTTTGTTAGTTTCATTTGGGGGTGTCATCTTTACCTGATATTGTATGTGTGTGATTCCTGATTCCTTACATTGGTATCTAAGCATCTGAGTAAGCAGTCTCCTCTTCCAGACTTCACAGGTTCACTTGGGCAGAGACAGTTCTTCTCCAGTCCACTCTGCTTGGGTTTTTGAACGGGGCAGCTGGTAGCATCCTCGGGCACATGGCGTTGGCTGTTGGGACCTGTTTTTAGGTGAAGCTGCTGCCTGAGCTCTGAGGTCTGGGGGCCGGGGTGGGTGGGGCTGACTGAGCACCGGTAGATAGCACTGCTGGCTTGGTTCCCTGCCCACACACAGGGTGTGGATGGGCCCTGCAGTTGTCTGGATTCTCTGGTCAGGCTTCCTAGTTGGGTGGGTGTGAATTAGCGTCACTGTTTGGGGGAGGGTGGTAGAAAGGGCCCCAAGGCCAGCATGGCTCATTGTCTGGGGACTCAGATCCGGCAGAACGGCACACTGAGCTGCCTGGCCAGATGGGGCTGCCGACTTTGCTCTGCAGACAGACAGAGCTGCTGGCTGGTCTTTGCTCATTTGCCACTTTAAGTGGGGCTGAAGGATGGGCGACTCAGCTCCCTGGGTGCACTGGCTAGGTTTCCTTATCAGGCAGGTCTGGGGACAGCAGCAAGCAATAAGTTGGGCTATGAATGAGTTTTCCTGCCTTGGGCGGGCCGGCAGAACAGGCCCCAAGACGGCAGTGGCAATGAACATGCTCCAGGGCTGGCCATGCTCATCGTTTAAAGTCTCAAATGAGGCAGAACCGTGTGCTGAGTTCCCTTGCCAGCCAGGGCCACCATCTTGGCTTTGCTGCCCTGCAGAGCAGCTGGCCGGGCTCTCAGCTTGAGTGCGCTGGGTTACGTAGCTTCTCAGGTGCTCCACCCAGGCTTCCTGGTCGTGGGGGACAGGGAGTGTATAGTTAGCGGTAGATGGGGCTATGAATTAAGTTTCCCTACCTGGGAAAGTCAGCGGAACAGCCTCCAAGGCTGGCAAGTCTAGCCATTTGGGGTCCTAAACCAGGCAGGACTGAAGTTCCCTGGTCAGACTGAGGCCCTACTTGGGCTGTGTAGATGTGCGGAGCTGCTGGTGCACACGACTGCTTGGGCACAGTGCGTAGGTACTCATTCTGTCAGGATCTGAGAGCCGGTGGCCGTAAAGCCCCATCTCCTTCTGCCACAATCCGATCTGCAGTCACCAGGCCTCACAGGACTCCCCTTGAGAGGTGGGCGTGAACGGGCTTCCTGGGAAGCAACTCACAACACGGGGTGTCCAACTTGGGCTTTCTTTTTCCCACTGGGGAACCTGTAGGCCCAGGGATGCCCTCTCGGGGCAGTGATGCAACGGCCTGGAGGAGGGGCGTCGTGGTCCGAATGTAGCTGCTCTTCTTACCCTTCTAATATGAGCCTTCTTGGTCTCCAGAATTTGTGTCGTTTTTTCCCCTATCTCTCTGTCAAACTTATTTTGTTCTTGTATTTCTAAAATTTAGACGGTTTATCTGTAGCTGTCTGAGCTTCGTTCGATCAGTTGTTTTGAACTCTTTATCAGGCAACTTGTGCAACTCCATTTTGGGGGGGACGGTCAGTCACTGGTAGTTTATTGTGTTTCTTTGGTGGTGTGTTTCCGCGACTCCTAGGAGCCCTGTAGCCCTCCATGGGTATCTGCGCATTTGAAGAAGCAGTCACCTCTTCCAGACTTCATGGGCTGAGTTTAGTGAGGAAAGACCTTCTTCTGCGGGTGGGGACGTGCTTTAGCGTACTGTGGCCCTGTGTCGAGCGGTGCAGGGCACCAACCGTGAGGGCACGCGACAGCGCTGAGTTGGGGGTGGGCGTGGTGTCGCGCTGGCTCAGGCCATCAGGGTCCACGACTTCAGTTGGGGTTTTCAGTGATGCCTCCGGATCAGTGGTGTGGGATCAGGGCAGGTGACTTGTCATGGCAAGGGCTGCTGGCACACAGGCTGTGGTGAGGGCCAGGTCCGGCGGTGAGGCCTGGGGCCAGCTGGGGATGTGAAAGCAGTTGCAGGGGCCGGGGCTGTGAGTGTGCGCTCACACAGCTGGAGGAGCTAGGTGTAGGTGTGTGCGTGATGGTGAGATGTGGTGACGGGAATCGGGGCTTGCTGCACGCAGGCACAAAGACGCAAGGCTTGGCACACGTGGCAGGGTAGGCCGGTGACAGGATTGCCACTGGGGCTGGATTCAGGTGCACAGGCAGCTGCTGGGACCCAGGCTGTGCCAGTGTTCACTTGGGCAGCTGCAGGGCTAGCTGTGGGTATCTGTGCCAGACGCCAGGGCGGCTGCTTACAAACGGGCGACCGCAGGGCTTCGCCCTGTTCACATGCCAGTGGTGGTGCGGGCGGAGTCTGGGGGCCCTGGCCGCGGTGGGAGCCTGCGCTGTTGGTGTGCGCTCGTGCAGTTACAGGGCTGAGCTGCGGCTGCGTGCACCGCTGTGAGGCGGCCACAGGGGACTAGACTGCTGTGAAGCATGCACTCCGCCAGAGGCCGGGGCTGCCTGCTGGCTTGGAGCCTGGCACCCAGGGTGCCCCCCGTGGTGCAAGCTGGGTCAGATCAGGCAGCTGGAGTCTACACATGTGCAGTGCTGTGAGGCCCTCAGAAGCGGACCCTGCAGAGGGTCCACTGCAGTTACGCTGGCCCCTGGTCTGCTCCGCGGTGAAAGCTACTGGGTTTTCTGCACAGCACTGCACTGGGGACTCCATCGCTTACACCGCACGGCTGGTAATGGATACCCCTGCCCTTCTTCCCTGTTCCTGGCCATCTCTAGATGTCTCAGCTATGCCAGTCTCTGGGTGGCGACACTGAAGCAGGTCCTTCATGAGGGGCCCTGAAAGGCGGGGAAGCTGGTCCCTGACCCAGCTCTCCCTTTCCCATAGAGGGGAAGCCTTTCCAGCCGGTGAGCTCCCTCGTGGCACTGAGCAGTGACACAGCCTGAGGGGTGGGATGATGCAGGCTAAAGAAACTGTTCCTCTTACCCTTTCTGTGCCGTTATTCTCAGGGTTTTGCTCCACTGTATTGGTGAAGCTTCTTAGGTGAATCCCTGAGCTCTCCCCGAGCGATGTTCATCTGTGGAGAGCATCTAATTGTAGTTTGCTGTGGGAGGACAGAGATGGGGGTCTCCTACTCTGCCATCTTAGTGACGTCACTCACCACCAAGGATAATTTAGAATTGCATTACTTAATTTCCATACATTCAGAAAATTTCTAGCTATTTTCTTGATTTCAAACTTACTGTCCTGTAAATTATTCTGTATGATAGTGATCTTTTGCTTTGTGGTGCAACACGTAATCTATTTAGATAAATGTTCCAACTAATGGCAAAAATAACGTGTTTTCTTTGGTTGTTGGGTCTCATGTTCTGTGTATGTCAATTAGGTTAACTAGGGTATCGGGTCAAATATTCTATATCCGTACTGATTCTTTTGTTTCCTCAATTCATGATTTACTGAGAGATGTGTCTTAAAATCTCCAATTACTGTTGCTGATGTATCTATTTCTTTTTTATTCTATTACTTTTTGCTTTATATCTCTTAAAGCTATAGTATTGGTTGCAGTCAAACTGTTTCATCTTTCCATTGAATTTGCTCCTCTGATTACTGGGACATCTCTCTATCTCTAGAAATATTGATATTTCACCTGATATTCATGAAGATCCAGCAGTTTTCTTTTGCTTCATGTTTGCTGATTTTCTTACCTTTTCATTTCAATCTGTCCTTATATTTAGAGTACGTATGTCTCTTATAAATAGTACATAGCTGAGTCTTTAAAAAAAATTCCCTCTGACAATTCCCTTTTAATTGGAATGTTTAGTCTACCACCTTGCTATTTTTTTAGAAGAAAAATTTCCCATTTATTTGGAATCCTTGATGCTAGAAACAAATTGGGCTTTAGAGCGTGGATAAAAGGCCCAAGTAATTCCAACAGAAACACACACACACACACACACACACACACCAAGTAGCTCTAAATCACAGTTAGAAAAATGAGCATCTATAATTTTAACTTTCAATTACCACTTAATACGTAATGGCATTGCTTTCAAATATGCGTGCCTAACAGCCATGGGTTAATGTTATATCAGGACAGTGATAATGAGATTCTCTGATTCCCTGGTCTGTACCTGGGCTTGGGTGACTGTCAGTCTAAGTGACAATGTATCCTGTGACATATACAAATCAGTTATCACTGTCTGGATAGAAGATGTTTTCTATACTTTGAATTCACTGACAAATTAAAATATTTAATATTAAGTCATGATATATTCTTCTGCAGTGGATGGCTCAGATTACACAGAAAGGTTTTCCTTTCATTCTCCCATTTGTCATTATTTATAGATTATTTACTACCTGGAGAGTCACCTGACATTCCTTTTAAAACCTTTTGCCTTTGGACTTGGCTCAAAATAAGGCAGGACTGAAGGATCATTCCCTGTCTCCCTCCCCTCCCCCAATGTAGATAAATACCTTTGCCCCAAAGTACACTGGTGGAAATTGATTTTCTGCCACATACCATAAAACCACCAGAAAAACACAACATAAAGCAAACATTTACCCCCCGCAGGAGAGAATGAAGCTCAGTTATAAGATGGACATCAGCAAAATTCATGGTTTAGATTTCATTATAGGTTAATAAAGTGTTCATTATAGGTTAATAAAGCTCAAAATTAAATCATTCCGCTTAAAATCAATCACAGAGACTTATTCTACTTATTGCTCTGACTTCCTAACAGATGTTTAAAGTAGGACTTTACGTGCCTGTGGAGAATGTCTTCGGACCTGTGTGGGCTGAAGGTGGGAGGATATGCACAAGCTGTAAATGTAATTAGAATGAAGAATGCATTTTTTTCAAGGGAAAAATCTTTAACAACAACAACAAAACATAGTCACCAGTGTACAAACGATTACCTGAAAAAAGAAATAGTAGGGAATAAAAGATGGGATACATATAAAAGGCACTAGATTCATTGGTCCCCGGGTCATCCTGGAGACACACCACAGAGGAAATCTGGAGTCACCCGTTTATTTTTCATTCAGGTGTAATTGTCATAAAACCTTATACTAGTTTCAGGTGTACAGTATAATGATTTGATATTTGTATATATTGCAAAATGATCACCATGATAAGTCTAGTTAACAGCTGTCACCATACAGTTACAAATTTTTTTTTTGATGAGAACTTTTTTTTTTTTTGCGTTACGCGGGCCTCTCACTGTTGTGGCGTCTCCCATTGCGGAGCACAGGCTCCGGACGCGCAGGCTCAGCGGCCATGGCTCACGGGCCCAGCCACTCCGCGGCATGTGGGATCCTCCCGGACCGGGGCACGAACCTGTGTCCCCTGCATCGGCAGGCGGACTCTCAACCACTGCGCTGCCAGGGAAGCCCGATGAGAACTTTTAAGAGCCACTCTCAGCAACTTTCAGATATACATTATTATTAACAATAGTCACCTTGCTGTATATTGCATCCCTATGACTTGTTTATTAACTGTAAGCTTGTACCTTTTGACCACCTTCACCCATTTCTCCCAACCCCCAGCCTTACGCCCACCTCTGGCAACCACCAGTCTATGTTCTGTCTCTGAGTTCAGTGCTTTTGCCCACAGTCAGTGAGATCATATGGTATTTGCCTGATTTATTTCACTTAGCGCATAATGCCCTCAAAGTCCATCCGTATTGTTGCAAATGGCAAGATTTAATTCTTTTTTATGGCTGAATAACACTCCATTTTGTGTGTGTGTGTATGTATGTATATATATGACATTTTTTTAATTCATTCATCCGTTAGTGGACACTTAGATTGTTTACATATCTTTGCTGTTATAAATAATGCTACAATGAATGTCGGGGTGCATATATCTTTTCCAGTTAGTGATGTTTTCTTCCGATAGATACCCAGAGTTGCTGGATCATATGGTAGCTTCAATTTTTAATTTTTTGAGGATCTTTCATGCTGTTCTCCACAGCGGCTGCACCAACTTACCTTCCCACTAAGAGCTCACAAGTGGTCCCCTTTCTCCACTTCCTTGTCGACACTTGTTATCTCCTGTCTCTTGGATGATAGACATTCTAACAGATGTCAGACGATATCTTATGGTGGTTTTGATTTGTATTTCCCTGATGATTATGATGTTTAAGATCTTTTCATTTACCTTTTGGCCATCAGTACATCTATAAGGAAAATGAGGCTCTGCCCATTTTTTAAATATATTAAAAAATAGGGCTTCGCTGGTGGCGCAGTGGTTGAGAGTCTGCCTGCTGCTGCAGGGGACGCGGGTTCGTGCCCCGGTCCGGGAGGATCCCACGTGCCGTGGAGCAGCTGAGCCCGTGAGCCACGGCCGCTGAGCCTGCGCGTCCAGAGCCTGTGCTCCACAACGGGAGAGGCCACAACAGTGAGAGGCCCGTGTACCGCAAAAAAAAAAAAAAAAAAAAAAAAAAACACGATAGTAATAGGGTTTTTATTTGCTATTGAGTTGCATGAGTTCTTAATATACCTTAGATATTAACCTTAGATATTAATTTTATTAGCTATATAATTGGAAAATATTTTCTCCCATTCTTTGGACTGCCTATTCTTTTTGTTTATATTTGTTTTCTTTGTCTTCTTTTGCTGTGAAGAAGCTTTTTAGTTTGAGGTGGTCCCTCTTGTTTATTTTTGCTTTTGTTGCCTTTGCTTTAGGTGTCAATTAAAAAAAAAATTATTGCAAGACTGACATCAAGAAACTTATCCCTCTGTTTTCTTCTACAAGTTTTATGATTTCAAGTCTTACATTCAAGTCATTAATCCATTTTGAGTTAATCTTCTTTTTTATTATCATTTATTTATTCATTTATTTTTGGCTGCGTTGGATCTTTGCTGTGCGTGGGCTTCTCTAGTTGCAGCGAGCAGGGGCTACCCTTCATTGCAGCGTGCAGGCTTACATTCTGGTGGCTTCTCTTGTTGTGGAGCACGGGCTCTAGGTGCGAGGGCTTCAGTAGTTGTGGCACACGGGCTTCAGTAGTTGTGGCTCACAGGCTCTAGAGCACAGGCTCAGTAGTTGTGGTGCACGGGCTTAGTTGCTCCGCGGCATTTGGGACCTTCCCGGACCAGGGCTCGAACCCGTGTCCCCTGTGTTGGCAGGAGGATTCTTAACCACTGTGCCACCAGGAAAGTCCTTGAGTTAATTTTTGTGTTTAAAGTTTGTTTAAATTACTATTGAGTTTCATTCTTTTGCATGTGGCTGTCCAGTTTTCCCATTACTATTATTGAACAGACTGTCCTTTCCTCATTGTATATTCTTGGCTCCTTTGTCTTAAATTAATTGACCACAGATGCATGGGTTTATTTCTGGACTCTACATTCTGTTCCATTGATCTATGTGTCTATTTTTATGCCAATACAATGTCCCTAGCTTTGTAATATAGTTTGGAACCAGGAAGTGTGATTCCTTTTTGTTCTCCTTTCTCAAGATTGCTTTGGCTGTTCGGGGTCTTTTGTGGTTCTATACAAATTTTAGAATTGTTTGTTTCATTTCTGTGAAGTGCCTTTGTAATTTTGATAGGGATATAGCATTATATCTGTTTATTGTTTTGAGTAGTATGGATATTCTAACAATATTCTTCCAATCCCTGAGTAAGGAATATCTTTCCATTGATTTGTGTCTTCAGTTTCTTTCATTAATATCTTATTTATCAGTGTACAGGTCTTTCACAGCCTTGGTTAAATTTATTCCTAGGCATTTTATTTGATGCAATTATAAATGGAATTGTTTTCTTCTTTTCTGATAGTTATTTAGTGTATTGAAATGCAACAGATTTGTATATTGATTTTGTATTCTGCAGTTGTACTGAATTTG
Organism: Aethalodelphis obliquidens; assembly: GCF_003676395.1. Taxonomy (NCBI): domain Eukaryota; kingdom Metazoa; phylum Chordata; class Mammalia; order Artiodactyla; family Delphinidae; genus Aethalodelphis; species Aethalodelphis obliquidens. The sequence goes on from NW_020837969.1 coordinate 6,396,391, forward strand.
TTTATTCTAACAGTTATTTGGTAGAGTCTTTAGAGTTTTATATACACAACATCAGGTCACCCACAATTAGTGACAATTTGGCTTCTTTCCAATTTGAATGACTTTATTTCCTTTTCTTACCTATTTTTTCTTGCTAGGACTTCCAACTATGTTGAATAAAAGTGGTAAGGGTGGACATCCCAACTTGTTCCTGGTCTTAGAGGGAAAGCTTTCAGCTTTTCGTTGTTCAGTATGATACAGTGGCTTTGTCATACATGGCATCTCATATTGATTGATTTTTGTAGATGTTGAACCATCTTGAATCCCTGGAAGAAATCCCACTTGATCATTGTGTGTGATCCTTTTAATGTTAATTCAGTTTGATAATATTTTGTTGATTTTTGTGTCTATGTTTGTCAGGAATATTGGCCTTAATTTTCTTTCCTAGTGGTGTCTCATCTGGTTTTGGTATCAAGGTAATGCTGGCCTCATAAAATGAGTTTGGAAGCATTCCCTCCTCCTAAATATTTCAGAAGAGACTGAGAAGGATTGGTGTTAATTCCTCTTTAAATGTCAGAATTCACCAGTGAAGCCGTTTGGGCCTTGACTTTTGTTTTGGGGCAGTTTTTTCGTTACTGATTGAATCTCCTAACTTGTAATTTGGTCTGTTCAGATTTTCTATTCTTCATAATTCATAATTTTATTTTTCCTCCAAATTCACATAATTTCTTCATGTTTCTAGGAATTTATGCATTTATTCTAGGTAGTCTGGTTTATTGGCATTTAATGGTTCATAGTAGTCTCTTACAATCCTTTCTATTTCTTTGGTATTAGTTATAACGTTTCCTCTTTCATGTCTGATTTTGAGTCCCTTCTCTTGGTGAACCTTGCTACAGATTTGTCAATTTTGTTTATCTTTTCAAAGAATAAGTTCTTAGTTTCATTGATCTTTTCTATTGTCTTTTAAAAATTGATTTATGCTCTTTATTTCCTCCCTTCTCCTAATTTTGGGCTTTCTTTGTTATTCTTCTTCTAGATCTTTGAGTTGTAAAGTTAAGTCATTTATTTGAGATTTCTTGTTTTTAGATATAAGCATTTACTGCTATAAACTTCCTCTTAAAACTGGTTCAGCATCATCCCATCAGTTTTAATATGATTTATTTCCGTTTTCATTTGTCTCAAGGTAGGTTTCAACTTCTCCTTTGTTTCTCCATTGACCCATTGGTTGTTTATAAGATGTGTAATCTCCACATATTTGTGAATTGTCCCATTTTCTTATTGTAATTTCTAGTTTTATACTGTTGTGGTCAGAAAAATATCTGATATGATTTCAGTCTACTTAAATGTGTTAAGACTTGTCTTGTGGCTGAACATGTGATCTATTCTGGGGAATGTTCTATGTGCACTTGAAGAATGTGTATTCTGTTGATTTTGGATGAAATGTTCTGTATGTTTTTGTTTAAGTGTCTGGTCTAACATAGCATTTAAGGCCAGTGCTTTCTTATTGATTTTCTCTCTGGAAAAATCTGTCCATTAACGTTATGTGGAATATGAAAGTTCCTGACTATTATTGTATTGCTATTTCTCTCCCTATTTCTGTTAATATTTGCTTTATATATGTAGGTGCTCCTCTCTTGACTGCCTAAATATTTACAAATGTTATATCCCCTTGTTGGGTTGATCCCTTTATCATTATGCAGTGCTCTTCTGTGTCTCTTATTGTCTGTCTCAGTGTCTGTTTTGTCTGATATATGTAAAGCTACTCAGCTGTCTTTTGGTTTCCCTTTGCATGAAATACCTTTCCCCATCCCTTCTCTCTCTCTCTCTCTCTGTGTACACACTTAAAACTAAAGTAAACCTCTTGATGGCAGCATATAGATGGGTCTTGTTTTTTAACCATTTAGCTACTCTTCTAAGAATTTACTCCATTTACATTTAAAGTAATTATTGATAGGTACTTTATCAGCATTTTGATTCTTTCCTGTCTGTTTTGTAATTCCTTGCTTTTGCTCTTGTCCTTTGTGGTTTGATGACCTTCTTTAGTGGTATGCATTGATACTTATTATCTTTTGTGTATCTACTATAGGTTTTTGCTGTGGTTATAATGAGGCTTACAACTTACATTTTTAAGAGCCTATTTTAAGTTAATAACAACATGCGTTTAAATGTATTCTATACTTCTATATTTATACCCCTCCCATTTTGTTTTTGATGTCACATTTTACGTTTTTATCTTGTGTACCCCATTAACAAATTATTTTTCTGCTTTTGTCTTTTAATCTTTGGACTAACCTTACAAGTGATTAACCCACTACCTCTTTATGTACTTACAATTACCAATGAGATTTATACATTCATGTGTTTTCTTGTTACTCTTTAATGCCCTTTCTTTTGGGCTTAAAGAAGTCCTTTGACATTTCTTATAAGGCCAATCCAGTGATTTTCAACTCTTAACTTTTGCTTGTGAGGAAAACCCTTTATCTCACCTTCAATTATGTGTGATTCCTTTGCTGGAGAGACTATTCTTGATCGGAAGTTTTTTTCTTTCAGCACTTTGCAGGCCATAAGGGAGTGAATATATTCAAAGTTTCTTTTGAAAAATCAGCTTATAGTCCTATGGGCACTTCCTTGTGCATAACAAGTTTTTCTTCTCTTACTACTTTTAATAATCTCTCTTTGTCTTTAACTTGTGACATTTTAATTACGATGTGTCTTTGTGTGGGTCTCCTCAGGTTCCTCTCAACTGCCACTCTCTAGACTTACTGGTTATGGATGTCTATTCCCTTCCCCAGGTTAGACAAGTTTTCAGCCATTACTTTTTCAAAACAGATTTCTGCCCCTTTTCCTCTCTTCTTCTACTGGGACCCCTGTAATAGGAATGTTATTAAGCTTGATGCTGTGCCGTATCTTCACTCTTTTTCCTTCTTTTTTCTGCTCTGATTGGGTGAGCTCCACTGCCTTGTCCTCAAGTTGACTGATTGTTTTTTCTGCTTCATCTAGTTTGCTGTTAAACCCCTCTAAGGCATTTTTTTCAGTTCATTTATTGTATTTTATTTATTTATTTATTTTTGGCTGTGTTGGGTCTTCGTTTCTGTGCGAGGGCTTTCTCTAGTTGCGGCGAGCGGGGGCCACTCTTCATCGCGGTGCGCGGGCCTCTCACTATCGCGGCTTCTCTTGTTGCGGAGCACAGGCTCCAGACGCTCAGGCTCAGTAGTTGTGGCTCACGGGCCTAGTTGCTCCGCGGCATGTGGGATCTTCCCGGACCAGGGCTCGAACCCATGTCCCCTGCATTAGCAGGCAGACTGTCAACCACTGCGCCACCAGGGACGCCCCGTTTATTGTATTTTACATCTCTGTGACTTCTGTTTTGTACATTCTTATATTTTCTCTCTGTCGAAGTTCTCACTCTCTTCATCCAGTCTTCTCCCAAGTTTACTGAGCACCTTTATGACCAGGACATTGAACTCTTTATCAAGGAAATTACTTATCTCCATTTCATTGAGTGCGTTTTTTTCTTCATGGTTTTATGTTCTTTTGTTTGGAACATACTCTTCTCTTTCTTCATTTTGCTTGACACTCTGTGCTTGTTTCTGTGCATTCGATGAAAGACACCTCTCCCAGTTTTGAAAGAGTGTCCTCACGTAGGAGAGGAACCCTCTTGTTCAACCGTGTTCTACCTCTTGGTTGTCTTATTTATTGTTGAAGTGGTCTCTTTTATTTGTAATAGCTCCCACGTGTTGAGGGTGTGCAAAGACCTGTCCATGTCCCAGAGGGGAAGATCGCAGTCAGCACTGAGGTTCAGGCTGATGGGAAGCCAGACCCCCAGGCAGCGGCTTTTCAAGTGGGCAGATATCCACAGTCCTGTGGGGCTGCAAGTGTTTCTGCTGTTGGTCCTCAGACCCAGGTGATCTGGAGGTGTCCCTTGGAGTCGCAAAATCAGGGCTCCAGAGGTGTGCATAAGCTCCATTCTAGGACATAGCGGTGGGCTGCAGCAAAGCAGAGGAGGAGCTCAAAGGTGACGTCCACCAACCTGTGGTCCCTGAGAGCTCCTCGTAGGGCCCTGCACGTGTGTTAAAGCTAAAGCCTGCCCTTCAGTCCGAAGCTCCAGAATGAGCGAATAAGCCTCTTTCACAGAAAGCTTGGGAGTGTGTTTCAGTCTGCTGCTGTCTGTGCATTGCCCTCAGGGTGGCCACCAGCCCAGAACTGTCTCTCCAACTGTTACAGTCTCACGGCAGCCGGGAGCAAACCTCCCTGGCCACCAGGACCAGACGATCGAGGGACATCCCCTAGGGGGCAGCTGCAGAAACTGGGGCATCAGAAACCTGTAATAGCTCCCCTTTGAGAGGTACTGGTGCTCTGAAGCATGGTAGAGAGAGAGTGAGAAGACAGTGCCACGGCCTGAGGTCTCTTGAAAGGGTCACAGTCAGCCTTAGATGTGTGTTTAATTAGAAGCCAGCACCTCAGGCTGCAGCTACGATGGTAAACTAATTGGTCCCTTTCACAGAAAGATTGAACTCCTGGGTCTGTGTCCTCTTGCTGTGCCCTGAGCCTGGTAGCTGTTTAAGAATTTCCCCATCAGTTACGCCCTGTGGGACCTGCAGGCACGAGCCCCTTGGCCACAGGGGCCAGGTGATGTCCAGGTGTCCCCTGGTGGTAGCTACAGAAATCGTGCTCCTTTCAGGGAGATGCGGAAAGTTGGAGCGAGGCAGAGGGGAGAGCGTGAAGATTGCATCACTGGCCCCATTTCCCAAGAGCAACTCCATAGGCCCCTAAATGTGTGCCTAACCAGAATCCTGCCCCCAGCCCAAAGCTCCTAGACGAACAAATAGGCCTCTTTCTCAGAAAGACGAGGGGTGCGTTTCAGTCTGCTGCCCGTGCAGTGCCCTTGAGGGCGGTAGTCTGCCAAGAACTGTCTCCCTGACTGTCACAGTCCACTGGGTGCCAGGAACGTGAGGCCCCCTGACCTCCCTAGCCAGGTAGTCGAGGCGCTTCTCCTTAGTGGCAGCCACAGAAGCTGTAGCACCAGACGTGAAAATCAGGGCCACAGATGTGGGTGACAGTCCCCCACCCCCCACCCCTGGGGACATACCTGTGCTCTGGAGCGCTGCACAGGGAGAAGGGAGCAGGTGGTGCCTGATGCCTCAGGCCAGGTGGAGGGGGTCTTGATGCTTGGTGCCAGTGCGGGGGAAGCAAAAACAAAGGCCTGGAGTTAAAAAAAAAAAAAAAAAAAAAAGGAGCATGCTGGGAGCTTGGCAGAGGGGAACATTAGGTGTGGGGAGAAGGCCTGGGTTTGGGGGGAAAAAACAGATGGCAGGGGTAGGTGGTCCCTAGCAGCCTCTGTCCCCGGTGAGTATCCCTGCAGGCCTCTAGGTATATGTTAAGTTGGAAGCCTGCCACTCAGGCCGGTGCTTTAAGACTAGCCAATGAGGGCTTCCCTGGTGGCGCAGTGGGTGAGAGTCCGCCTGCCGATGCAGGGGACACGGGTTCGTGCCCCGGTCCGGGAAGATCCCACGTGCTGCGGAGCGGCTGGGCCCGTGAGCCATGGCCGCTGAGCCTCTGCGTCCAGAGCCTGTGCTCCACAACGGGAGAGGCCACAACAGGGAGAGGCCCGCGTACCACAGGAAAAAAAAAAAAAAAGACTAGCCAATGAGCCTCTTTCACGTGAAGTCTGGGTGTGATTAGCTGCTTCTGTGCTGAGCCCTTTGGCAGGTGAGGCGGAGTGGGTGAGGCCATTTCTCAGATTGCCATAGCCTGTGGGTCTCGGGCACAGGAGCCCCTTTGGTTTTCAAAGCTGCATATTCGGGGGCTTATTTCTCGGGAGCAGGTCTTAAAAGTTGGAACGCTTGATGTGAGGATGAAACCTTCTGTTCCACAAGGAGAAGCTCAGGGTTGTGAGTTCCCTCCCAGTTGGTGGTGGCCCGGCCTGGTGGGTTTGTGGTAACTGTGTCCCTCCTACTAGTTTCATTGTGGTTTTCTTTTCATTTGCTTAATGTGTAGTCATCGCTCAGCTACTTTCTAGGGTTTTTTTTTTTTAACAGAAAAAATTGTTCCATATGTAGCTGTAGGTTCAGTGTGTTTGTGGGAGGAGTGGGGTTCAGAATCCCCCTACATTGCCATCTTGAACCAAAAATGTTTCCCTGGATACTGGGTGATGCCATTCAGGTCCAAGTTTGTACCTGACAGTGGTGCCTCACAGCCACCGCCATGAGGCTGCAGATGCAGACAGGTTTGTCTCCCAACTCCACAACCAGTCTTCTTCTTCTTTTTTTTTTTTTTTCTAGTAAACATGTGGATCATCAAACCTCTACTAGGTGATTTTGAAGCTCTTTAACTTCCCTTTGCAGTGACACCAGAATTGGGGAGAAGATTCTAGGAAGAGTATTGCCTTTGCCAGCAAAGAGCATTTAAACTGTGCTTTTGAGAAAGAGAATTTTTTTTCTTTGTCACCGTGCTTCACGTTGGCTCTGCACCCCCAGCACTGATGGGGTCCCTCATGGCCCCGTGATTGTATCTGAGCATCCGTGCTGCCCTGGCAGGGGAAGTAGCCTAGACTGCAACGTCTTGAACTTACTGTATCTCTAGCTGGGCTAGAGGATGAGCTTAATGCAAAGGATACAATTCAGGGGCACCCATAAGGAAGCGATGAATGAAACCAGGTATGGGGGAAGGAGTGTGGAGTTAGCACTTCCTTTCTAGGGGCACCACCCAAAAGACCTTGCTAGTTTTTCAGCATTAAAGTTTTTTTATTGAGTTATAATATGCATACAGAAAAGTACACATATCATAAACATACAGCTGGAAAGTTTTTATAAACTAACCAATTCCATGTAATCAGTACCCAGATAACAAGGCAGAATTAGCAGCACCCAGCCCCTCTTATTCACTGCCTCCACCCAGTAACGACTATCCTAACTTCTAACATTCTAGATTAGCTTTTTAAAGTTATTTTTTCAACTTATTTAAACTAAAAAAAAACCATTTCTGCCATCCCCACCTCTAGCAACTACCAATCTGTTCTCGGTATCTGTGAGCTTTATTTTATTTTATTTTTTAAGACTTCACATGTGAGAGAACTCTTTCTGTATTTGCCTTTCCCTGAGTCTATATCACTTAGCATAATGCCCTCGAGGTCTATCCATATTGTTGCAAATGGCAAGATTTCATTCTTTTTTATGGCTGAACAATATTCCATTGTGTGTATGTATACCACATCTCTTTTATCCATCTATCTGTTGATGGACACTTTGTTTCCATATCTGGCTATTGTAAATAATGCTGCAGTGAACATGGGGGTCCATATATATTTTTGAGTTAGTATTTTCATTTTCTTTGGATAAATATCCAGAAGTAAATGGCTGGATCATACGGTAATTTTAATTTTAATTTTTTGAGGCCCTTCCATACTGTTTTCCATAGTGGCTGCACCAATATACACGCCCACCAGTAGAGGGCGCAAGGGCTCCCCCTCCTCCACACCCTCACCAACACTTGTTATTTTTGTCTTTTTCATAATGGGCATTCTGATAGGTGTGAGATGATACCTTATTGTGGTTTTCATTTGTATTTCCTTGATAATTAGTGATATTGAGCATCTTTACATTTTTTTTTTTTTTTTTTTTTTGCTGTACGTGGGCCTCTCACTGTTGTGGCCTCTCCCGTTGCAGAGCATAGGCTCCGGACACGCAGGCTCAGCGTCCATGGCTCACGGGCCCAGCCGCTCCGTGGCATGTGGGATCTTCCCGGACCAGGGCACGAACCCACGTCCCCTGCGTCGGCAGGTGGACTCTCAACCACTGTGCCACCAGGGAAGCCCTATTGAGCATCTTTTTCATGTACCTGTTGGCCATCTTTATATCTTCTTTGGAAAAATGTCTATTCAGATCCTCTGCTCATTTTTAAATCATTGTCTGTTTTTTGCTATTAAGTTCTATCAGTTCTTTATATATTTTGTATCTTAGCCCCTAGTCAGATATATGATTTGCAAATATTTTATCCAATTAAGTAGGTTGCCATTTCATTTTGTTAATGGTTTTCATTTCTGTGCAGAAGCTTTTTAAATTGAAAAATGTAGTCTCAGTTGTTTACTTGCTTTTGCTGCCAGATTTGAAAAATCATAACCAAGATCTATGGCAAGGAGCTTATCATCCATGTTTTCTTCTAGGAGTTTTATGGTTTTAGGTCTTACATTCAGTCTTTTATCAATTTTGAGTTCATTTTTGTGTCTAATGTAAGATAGTGGTTAAAGTTCATTCTTTTGCATGTGGCTGACCAGTTTTCTCAACATCATTTACTGAAGAGACTGTTCTTTTCCTGTTGTGTATTCCTGGCTCCTTTGTCATAAATGAATTGACCATATATGTGTGAGTTGATTTCTGGGCTACTTTTTTAACTACTATATAACTACTAATACCTACTACTACTATATATAACTACTATATAACTATATGACTACTAATACCTACTCTTTTAACTACTGTAGCCTTGTAATATAGTTTAGGAGCATGATGGCTCCAATTTTCTTCTTTCTCAAGATTGCTTGGCTATTCAGGGTCTTTTATGGTTCCATACCAATTTTAGGATTTTTCTATTTCTGCAAAAATGCCATTGGAATTTTGATAGGTACTGCATTGAATCTGTAGATTGCTTTGCGGAGTATGGACATTCTAACAATATTGATTCTTCCATTCCATGGACGTGGAAGTGTCCATTTATCTGTGTCATCTTCAATTTATTTAATGTCTTGTTTTCAATATATAGATCATTCACCTCCTTGGTTAAATTTATTTCTAAGTATTTTCTTCTTCTCTTTTTTTTTTTTTTTGCGGTACGTGGGCCTCTCACTGCTGTGGCCTCTCCCGTTGCAGAGCACAGGCTCCAGACGCACAGGCTCAGCGGCCATGGCTCACAGGCCCAGCCGCTCCGCGGCATGTGGGATCTTCCCGGACCAGGGCACGAACCCGTGTCCCCTGCATCGGCAGGCGGACTCTCAACCACTGCGCCACCAGGGAAGCCCAGTATTTTATTCTTTTGATGCAACTGTAAATGGGATTTTTTTCTTAATTTCCATTTCTGGTATTTGTTATTAGTGTATAGAAAAAACAACAAATTTTTGTGTATTTGTAACCCACAACTTTACTGAATTTTTTAGTTCTAATAGTTTTTTGATGGAGTCTTTGGATTTTCTATATATAATATGTCATCTGAAAATAATGATGTTTAGTTTCTCCTTTCCAATTTGGATTTCTTTCACTTTTTCCTTACCTAATTGCTGTTGCTGGGACTTCCAATACAGTGTTGAATAAAAGTGGCAGGAATGGGCATTCTTGTCTTGTTCCTGATCTTACAGGAAAAGCTGTAAAGTGTTTTTGTATTGAGTATGCTATTAGCCCTAAGCTTGTCATACATGGCTTTTGTTATGTTAAGGTATGTTCCCTCTACATTCACTTTGCTGAGGATTTTTATCATGAACTGACTTTGTATTTTTTCAAATGCTTTTTCTGCATCTATTAAGAACATATGTTTTTCTTTTCCCTTCATTTTGTTAATGTGGTGTATCACATTGACTCAGTTGTGGATATTACACCATCCTTAAAACTCTGGAATAAATCTCGCTTGATAACGTGTATGATCTTATTGTATTGTTGAATTCAGTTTGGTAATATTTAGTTCAGGATTTTTACGTCTATGTTCACCAGGGTCATTGGCCTGTAATTTTCTTTTCTTGTGTCATCCTTGTCTGGTTTTGGTATCAGGGTAATGCTCGCTTTATAAAATGAGCTTGGGAGAGTTCCCTCTTCTTTTTTTTGGGAGGAGTTTGAGAAGGATTGATATTCTTTGAATATTTGGTAGAATTCACCATTAAAGCCATCTGGTTTTGAACTTTTGACCGTTGGGAAGTTTTTGATTACTGATTCAATCTCCTCATTAGTAATTGGTCTGTTCATATTTTCTATCTCATTTCATGATTTAATCTTTGTAGGTTGTATACCATAGGAATTTATCCATTTATTCTAGGTTGTCTAATTTGTTGGCATATACAGTAGTTGTTCACAGTAATCTCTTATGATCGTCTGTATTTCTGTGTTACTTGTTGTAATTTCTTTTATTTCTGATTTCATTCATTTATGCTCTTTCTTTTTTCTTGATGAGTCTGGCTTAAAGGTTTGTCTATTACCTTTTCAAAGAACCAGCTCTTAGTTTCATCGATCTTTTCTAGTGTTTTTTAGTCTCTATTTTTGCTCTGATCTGAAAGTGAGTTTCATTAGCAGCATACAGATGGGTCTTGTTTTTTTTTATTTGTTTGTTTGTTTGTTTTGTTTTTTAATCCATTTAGCCACTCTTTTTTGTGTGTGTGTGGTATGCGGGCCTCTCACTGCTGTGGCCTCTCCCGTTGCGGAGCACAGGCTCCGGACGCGCAGGCTCAGCGGCCATGGCTCACGGGCCCAGCCACTCCGTGGCATGTGGGATCTTCCTGGACTGGGGCATGAACCCATGTCCCCTGCATTGGCAGGTGGACTCTCAACCACTGCGCCACCAGGGAAGCCCCCACTCTTTCTTTCGATTGGAGCATTTAGTCCATTTACATTTAAAGTAAGTATTGATAGGTATATGCTTATTGCTATTTTATTGTTTTCTGGGTGTTTTTGTAGTTCCTCTCTGTTCCTTCTTTCTTGCTCTATTCTTTTGTGGTTTGAAGACTTTCTTTATTGGTATTCTTATATTCCTCTCCCGTTATCTTTTGTATATCTACTGTAGGATTTTGCTTTGTGATGACCATCAAGCTTCCATATAATAACCTATATTTATAAGTCTGTTTTTTAGCCAATAACCAGTTTGAATGTACTCTTAAGTTCTACATTTTTACTCTTCCTCTCCCACGTTTTATGTTTCTGATTCCCATTTTACATCTTTTTGTCTTGTGTATTCCTTAACTAATTATTGTAGTTACAGTTATCTTTACAAGTTTTGCCTTTATCTTTATACTAGCTTCACAGGTGATTAATTCACTACACTTACTATATATTTACCTTTACCAGTGAGATTTATACTTTCATATGTTTTCTTGTTACTAATTAGTGCCTTTACTTTTTCCCTTAAAGAATTCCCTTTAACATTTCTTGTAAGGGCAATTTAGTGGTGATGACTCTTTTAACTTTTGTCAAGAAAACTCTATCTCACCTTTAATTCTAAATGATAACTTTGCTGGATAGAGTATTCTTGGTTTGGGAGTTTTTTTCTTTTCAGCACTTTGAATCTATTGTGCTATTTCTTCCCATTCTGCAGAGTTTCTGCTTAAAAATATGATTATGGGGATTTCTTTGTATATAACAAGTTGTTTTTCTCTTTTTGCTTTATTTGAATTTCACCAGTTTTTCCAGTAATGTCCTTTTTCTGTTCCACAATCCAATCCAGAGTACCACATTGCATTTGCCTGCCCTTTTTTTTTAATTAACCAAATTTTCCCAGTTTTTCTCTATTAGCTTTTAGTTACATAGTCTCATAATTATTTTTGAATGTTTAGCTTTGAACAGAGTAACTTACACTTTCTGGAATGAGCTAGTTCCTTATCTGTGGATAACAGATTAAGTTGCCTTATTATTTTTACCTAATATAATTTTTTTTACCTAATAATTATTTTTACCTAATAATATTATTATTACCTAAAAACCAGTTACAAGTTGGGAGGTACCTACTAAAACTGACAAGTTTTGTTTTAGGATAATTGACCTCTGTCTCTGTTTCTAATGGTAGTTACGTTGCAGGGCCAGTTACCTATTTGGAGTCTCCTAGTGTGTGATATAAACAACGTCATCTGCATGTCGGGAATATGCATCCTCCTATTTTGTATGTTAGAAGGAGAAACACTAAGCTACACTACATAACCTGGGCTTCCCATTCCTCCCACTCTTACACTTTATTTGCATTTGGCTTATGTGTTTGTGTATTCAATCAAGAATATTCTTCACGCAGATTTACGTTTGGCTTCATATGTTTCTGTTTATCTCAGCAGATAAAATGGACTTTATTCTTCTCTTCTTGAGAGTGACACACCCTATCAGAGCTTTTGTCCTTTTAAAAATTTTATTTATTTATTTATTTAGGCTGCTTTAGGTCTTCATTGCTGCGCACGGGCTTTCTCTAGTTGCGGCGAGCAGGGGCTACTCTTCTTTGAGGCGCATGGGCTTCTGATTGCGGTGGCTTCTCTTGTTGCAGAGCACCGGCTGTAGGCCCGCGGGCTTCAGTAGCTGTGGCTCACGGGCTCTAGAGCGCAGGCTCAGTAGTTGTGCAGGGACTTAGTTGCTCCGAGGCATGTGGGATCTTCTTGGACCATGGATCGAGCCCGTGTCCCCGGCACTGGCAGGTGGATTCTTAACCACTGTGCCACCAGGGAAGTCCCTAAAATGGACTTTAGAGTGAGCACTCTGATTTCTTTCTCTGCAGCTTAACTTCAATTTTATTATAGCTCCTCCAGTAGGACAAAAATCACACTTAGACTTGATTACCAGTTATTATTAACTTGCAAACAAAAAAGTATAAATTTAAAGGTCGTTCCATTAGTCAGATCACTAGAGCATGGAAGGTTTCTCCCCAGCTTTCCTCACAAGTCACTGGACATCGTTCACAGTTAATCACTGGTGTCGCTAGTGCCATTTCTCCCTCCTCACCTCCCCGACTGATCTCTTTTTCTGTATGTCTGTAATCCAATAATAATGATCACATTGGCTAGAAATGGTGACCATATTGTTATAGTCAGTGTTTAAGGCCTTTCATGTTTTAAAACAAATATTGAAAATCATTTAAATTATTTTTAAAAGTGTTTTCCTATAAGTAGCTTCAAAATTTCTGGAAGAGATAAGACTGTTAAGATTCAACCATACCATTTCTTGAATCGGTGCTATTCGAATAATTTACGGGATTTAAACACATTGTTCTTTTTCTGTTGAAAGATATGTATTTTGGAAATGTTCCTTTCCCCCCCTCCCTTTCATTTTGTAACGAAAACACTACCACTGGAGACAGACCATTTGAACGACCTACAGCTATGTGTGGCTGAACATCAGTCACTGTTCTGTTCTACTAAAGAATCCCCGTGATAATTCCCCTTGTCATCTGCCAAGGGATGTCAGCAGCCATCCTGTGTAATTTTACTTCTTCTGTACTGATGACCCTTGATATGGGTCACGTGCCTTGACCTGTGACTATTTTGTTATCCGGCATCTGAGTGTCTTTCTGAAGCTTCATTTGAACAAGCACTGACACCTCATAGAACAGTTAGAAAGGACATCTCCCATTGTCTCTGGCTTTCAAACCTTTCATTAGGCATTGTTCAGAGGGGACAGTAGGCTTCCTCTCTTTCTTTATTTTCTATACCTCACACTATTACTGTTTCTCTTATCAAAACCTAAAGCCCAGATTTTTTAATGATTGTTTTTCTCTTTTTTGGAAATCCATGCCAATTTCTATTGTTTACCGAACAGTATATTACTTTCAGGTTTGCCTTCTCTGCCAAGAGCTTTGTTTATTATTTAATATTACAACAGCAAAATTCCTCTACTTATATCTTTCAAAACCCTGGTATGTCTACAGAGTTTTTATCATTAATCTCCTGTCTTAAGCAAAAGATCCATCATTCTTCTATCATTCTCTCGTATTTAGTCGCCCTATACATGTTCTTGGTTAACTTCTTGTTTCTTAATCATTTGAATATTTTCTTACTCATTCTTCTTTGCCCAATAGTATTTAATTCAAAACCTATTTTGATCTCACCGTGTACCACACTGGATCAGGCACATCACATCACATTGGAGAAGAGACACAGTCCATGCCTTCCTGGAGCTGACAGCCCAGTAAGAGAGATAGATGAGACTTACTTTTTTCATTTAACAAACATTTGTTCCTCCTTACCTCTCTAGTTGATTGTAGCTAACATCTCTAAAAAGGATACAAATAGCAACTACCTGAGGACTGAAAAGTAAACAACAGCAGGCACATTGAGGGGGAAATAAGAATTTGAAAAATGACCAGTACCAGTGAGTGTCCAGGAGTGTTTTTCTTTTATCTCCTGACTTTCACCCGAGCGCAGTCCGAGTTGCAGAACTACACAGCAGGTGCAGACAGCAAAACCTCCAGGAGAAACCCTATTTTTCTGGCCAGAGAACTAAGAAAAGGGGACCCTGTGAGCTGAAGGGGGCAGGGGGGATGGGGAAGCTGTTTTCTTTTTCTTTTTTTTTTTTTTTGCCTTTTTTCTCTCTCGGCTCAGCCATAAAGCTAACTCATCTTGCAGAGACACCTAAAATCCCAAAGGAAAACTATCTTTATGGTCAGAGGAACTGGGGAAAGAGGCCCTGGAGAGTCAGACTTTGTCAGGGAAATAAATCCCAGAGAGAAGTGAGTTTGAGAAGGTCATCCCCCAAGTCTGTGTAGGAATCTGCACAAGCCCCATGCTCATCCAGAGCTGTGAATGCACAGAACAGACCCAGTGAAGAATAGAAAGCTTGGAAAACTGAACCGAGAGAGAAAACACTGCCACTGAAGGCAGAAAGGACTTGCGGTCTCAACCTGACCAGGCTGACGGCCCGCTAAAACAGACCACACAAAATGAGCGTTCGCAAAGCACTCAAACAGGACCCGAGTCTCATATCACAAATACTTAATGTCTAAGATATAAGGCAGAATTACTTAATACAAAAAACTAAGGAAAGTATGACCTCCTCAAGGGAAAAGACAATCAAATGCCAACAGTGAGATGACTCAGATGTTGGAATCTGTGGACAATGTCTTTAAGTGGCTAATTATAACCATGCTTGAGATAAACAAAAGGTACAAATAAGTTCTCAACAGAGAGAGAAAATCTATTTTTAAAAAGAACAAGATGAATATTTTAGGACTGAAAAATACAATGTAATACAATTTTTTTAAAAATTTACTGGATGGGCTCAATAGAATGGACACATTGGAAAGAGACACACTGGAAAATAATTAATTGAAATAATCCAATCTGAAGTACACAGCAAACAAAGATTTAAAACAAAATTAACAGAGCCTCAGGGACCTGTGGGGACAATATCGAAATAATATCTAACACTTATATCATTGGAGTCTCAGAAGGAGAAGAAAAAGATTGGTGCAGAAAAGATATTTAGAAAAAAATTGGCATGCTTAAAACTTACCAAATTTGAGGGAAAACGTAAACCTCAGTGAACCTCGATCAGGAAAAACTTGAAGAAAACCATGCCAAGACGCATCATAACCAAACTGCAAAAAGAAGAAGGATGGAGTGGAAAGCAGGTAAGGGAGAAGAGGAAGGGGAGAAGAAGACTTAAAAGGAGGAGAGACAGACTGAGAGGAGAGACACAGGGAGAGAGAAGAAGAAAAAATGAAAAACTATGAAAGCAGTAGATAGAAACACATTACATATAGATAAAAATTACATATGATGGAAGATTTCTCATCTGAAACCATGGTGGCATGAAGACTGTCAAACATCTTTAAAGTGCTGAAAGAAAAAAAAAAGCTATCAATCCAGAATTCTATATGTACCAAAAATGTCCTTTGGAAATACAAAATACACTTTCAAATGAAAAAAGCTAGGAGCTATTGGCACCAGCACTTCTGCTCTAAAAGAAATGCTAAAGGAAGTTCTCCTGGCTAAGGGAAACTTGAAACTTAAGGAATGAAGGAATAGCAAGAGAAATTATAAATATCTGGATAAAGTATTTTTTCTTTAAGCTGCTTAAAATGTGTGTGATGGAAAGCAAGCAAACACTAGAACATTGTTTAGTGAGGCTGCCAATGTACATAGTTGTGATACATATGACAGTAATATAAAAGGGATGAGGCTACAGGGACTGATATGCTTGTAAGGCCTCTATGTCTTGCTTAAAAAGAGAAATTAACTGTAACTGGACTATAAAGTATGTATGTTGTAATGAGCTACCAGGAAAAAAATACGCAATAGGAGTTTTTTTTTAAAGGTAAATTTAAATTTAAATGGAATAGTAATAAATACATTCAAATAATACATTTAAAACGTGCAGGAAAGGGGGAGGATAGGAACAACAACAAAAACCAGGACAAACAGAAAACAAAATGATCGGCCTAAATTCAAACACATCCATAACATTAAATGTGACAAGTCTAAATGCACCCAGTGAACGACAGAGGTTTTCATATTAGATAAAAACAAGACTCCATTATTACAAGAAACCCACTTTATATATGGTGATAGCTTAAAAGTAAAACTATGGGAAAAGTAATATCCAAACACTAATCCAAAGAAAGCTGAAGGGGCCAAAACAAAATAACGTAATGATAAAGGGGTCAGTTCATTAAGAAGACAAAACAATCTTAAATGCGAATGCCCCTGACTACAGGGTATCAAAAAATATGGAGCAAACTCTGATAGAATTACACTAAAGTTTCAAAAACAACCAAAAAAACCCTGCTAGAGCTAATAAACAAAGTTGCAGGATAAAAAATGAACACACAAAAATGGGTTTTATTTTAATGCACTAGGCAATCCAAACAGGAAATTAAGAGAAAAAATCATTTATGATAGAATCAGAAAGAGTAAAATATTTAAGGATAAATTTAACCAAGGAGACAAAAGACTTGTACACTGAAAACTACAAAAATTTCTGAAAGAAATTAAAGACGTAAGTAAATGGAGAGAGAACGCACGTTCATAGATTGGAAGATTTAATATTGCTAACATGACAAACTACCCAACACTATCTACAGGTTCAATAAAATCCCTCCCCAAATCTACTGGCAATAGAAAAAAATACATTCATTGGAATTTATCAAAATTGAAAGATTTTATGCATCAAAGGACACTATCAAGGAAGTGAAAAGATAGACATAGAATGGGAGAAAATATTTTCAAATCATATACTTGATAAAAAAAATAAGTTAGAATATATAAAGAACCCCTGCAATTCAACAGCAAAACTCAACACAATTCAGAAATGGACAAAATACTTAAATAGACATTTCTCCAAAGAAAGTATATAAATGGCTAAAAAAGCACATGAAATGGTACTCAACATCCCAAGTCATTAGGAAAGTGCAAATCAGAACCACAGTGAGATACCAGTTCACACACGATGGGATGGCTATTTTTTAAAAAAAGAAAAAAATGAACCAGTATCTGCCAATAAGAATGTAAAATGTGCAGCCACTGTGGAAAAATGTTTGATTCCTCCAAAAGTTGAGCAGAATTACCATATGATCCAGCAATTCTACTTCCAGGTATATATTCAAAGGAATCGAAAGCAGGGACTCAAATACTTGCACACCAATGTTCACAGCAGCATTATTCACAATAGCCAAAAGGCAACCCAAACATCCATCAACATATGAAGAGATTTTTTTTAATGTAGCACATATACATACTAGAATATTATTCATTCTTAAAAAGGAATGAAATTTTGATATATGCTACAACATAGATAAACCTTGAAAACATTATGTTAAGTGAAATAAGCCAGACACAACATGACAAATATTGTATGATTCCATTAATATGAAGTACCCAGAGTAAGCAGTTTCCTAGAGACAGAAAGGAGAACAGAGGTTACCAGGGTCTATGGGGAGGGGAACCTGCGGAGTTAGTGTTTAGTGGGTAAAGAGTTTGTTTGCCATGATGAAAGAGTTCTGGAAATGGATGTGGTGATGCCTGGATAACATTGTGAACATATTTAATGCCACTAAGTTGTACACCTATTAGTGGTTAAAATGCTAAACTTTATGCTATGTATTTTTACCACGTTAAGCAATTAAAAATGTTTTTAAATATGAGAGAATTTAAAAGAGATAAGTCTGCAATTATACTTAGAGATCGCAAGACCTTTCTCTTGGTAACTGATAGAACAAATAGACCAAAAATCAGCAAGGATGTAGAAGACCAGAAAAACATTACCAATCAATGTGATAAAATTAATAATTATACTTCACCCAAAACAGTAGAATACATATTCTTTTCAAGTGCATAGGAAATATTTACCAAGATAAACCATATTCTGGACCATAAAACATACCTTAACAAATTTAAAAGCGTAAATGGAAATTATTCCAGTTGTTTTCTCTGACCCTAATGGAATTAAATTGGAAATCAATAACTGAAAAATTCCCAAATATTTGTAAATTAAACAGTGTACTTCTAAATAGCTAATGGGGCAAAGAGGAATTTTCTAGGGTAATTATAAAGTTTGAACTGAATAAAAATGAAAATGCAATATGGCATATTTGTGGAATATAAAAAACAAAAAAGCAAACTCAAAGCAGGAAGAAATAGTAACAATAAATGAAATTCAAAGCAGACATTAGAGAAATTTGACCCCAAACTAGTTCTTTGAAAAGATCAGTAAAATTAATGAACTACCAACTAGGCTGACCGAGAAAAACATGAGAGAAAACACAGATTACCAATAACAGGAATGAAAGATGGGATCCCAGTACTGATTCCATAAACATTAAAAGAACAAGGGAACACTGTGAAGAACTCTAGTCTCATAAATTCGACAATTTAGATTAAACAGATCAATTATTTGAAAGGCACAAGCTACCAAATCTTGTTCTAGAAGAAGTAGAAACTGGATAGTTCTATATTTATTAAACTGGATATATAGCTTTAAAAAAAAAATTTCCCATTTGGAGAACTCCAAGCCTAAATGCCCTGATTTACTGGTGAATTTTATCAATCTCTTCCAGAATACAGAAGAGGAAATATAACTTCCCAGCATATCTTACAAGGTATTATTCTGATGCAAAAGTCATATAAAGAGGGACTTCCCTGGTGGTTCAATGGTTAAAACTCCACGCTTCCAATGCAGGGCGCGAGGGTGCGATCCCCGGTTGGGGAGCTAGGATCCCACATGCCACGCGTGGTGTGGCCAGATAAAAAAAAAAAGTCATACAAGGAGAAAACAAGAGAAGAAAACTAGATACCAGTATCCTTCAGGAACAGAGTCATGAAGTTCTCAGCAAAATATTAGCAAATCAAATCTGGCAATATGTCAAAAGGATAATATATCACAACCAAGTGAGGTTCATTCTAGGAACTCAAGACTAGTTCAACATTCAAAAGTCAATATAACTCACCCAACTCATAGAATAAAAAAGAAAACCCAAATGGTAATCTCAATAGATGAAGAAAAACATTTGGAAAAAAATGAAAAATCAATGTAATTCATCATATAGAAAAAATAAAAACCATATTGTAACATCAATATAGGCAGAAAAAGCATTGGTGAAGTTCAGCATCCATTTCTGATTTAAAAAACAGAAGCAAAAGATTCCAGCAAACTAGGAATAGACAGTGTATTAGTTTTCTAACACTGCCGCGCAAAGTACCAAAAACTGGGTGGCTTAAAGCAACAGAAATTGTCACTTCATGCTTCTGGAGGCTAGTCTTAACCATTCTATGGAAGGATCCTTTCTTGCCTCTTCTAGTTTCCGCTGTTTGCTGGCAATCCTTGTTCTTTGGCTTGTAGATAAATCTGTCCATTCACGTGGCTGTCTTTTACCTGTGTGTGTCTATGTTTTCTTCCTCTGTATATGTCTGTGTTCAAATTTCACCTTTATGTGAGATGCTATAGACTGAATATTTGTGTCCCTCCAAAATTCATACGTTGAAATTCTGACGCCCAACGTGATGGTATTTGGAGGTGGGGGCCTTTGGGAGGTGATTAGATCATGATGGCGGAGCCCTCATGAATGGAATTATGCCCTTAAAAAGGAGACCCCAGACGGCACCTTGACCCCTGCTGCCAAGTGCGACACAGCAAGAAGACAGTTGTCTGTGAACCAGGAAGCAGGCTCTGACCAGGAACCAAATCAGCCAGGACTTGGACTACACACCCTCCAAATCTGTGATAAATTTCTGTTGTTTAAGCCACCCAGTCTATGGTGTTTTTGTTATAGCAGCTCAAGTGTACTGACATAAGGACATCAGCCATATTGAATTAGGACCCACCCTAATGACTTCATCTTAACTTGATAATCTGCAAAGACCCTATTTCCAAATAAGATCACACTTATAGGTTTTTTTTTTTTAATTTATTTTTTGCTGTGTTGGGTCCTTGTTGCTGTGCGTGGGCTTTTCTCTGGTTGCAGTGAGCGGGCGCTACTCTTTGTTGTGGTGCACGGGCTTCTCTTGTTGCAGAGCACGGGCTCTAGGCGCACGGGCTTCAGTAGTTGTGGCACGCAGGCTCTAGAGCACAGGCTCAGTAGTTGTGGCGCACGGGCTTAGTTGCTCTGTGGCATGTGGGATCTTCCCAGACCAGGGCTTGAACCTGTGTCCCCTGCATTGGCAGGCAGATTCTTAACCACTGCACCACCAGGGAAGCCCCACACTTGTAGGTTTTTAAGGTGAGTATTTAAACATATCTTTTGGGGGCGGGACATAATTCAACCTATAACAGAAGGGAACTGATCTTTGCAAACAAGCGAAGACAAAACAATGGAGAAAAGATTGTCTTTTCAACAAATGGTGCTTATTAGATACATATATAAAACCACTACATTGAACACCTTAAATTTATACAGTGTTATTTGTCAATTAAATCCCAATAAAACTGGGGGAAAATGGTGCTGGAACAACTGGACATCCACTTGCAATAAAATAAACCCAGACCCAGAAATTACACCTTTCACAAAAATTAACTCAATATGGATCACAGACCTAAATATAAAATGTAAAACTACGAAAACTTCTAGAAGATAACAGGAGGAAACCTACATGACCTTGGGTATGGTGATGCCTTTTTAGATAGAACACCAAAGACACAATCCATGATTGATAAACTGCCCTTTGTTGAAATTTAAAACTTCTGCTCTGTGAAAGACAATATCAAGAAAATTCGAAGACCAGCCACAGACTAAGAGAAACTATTTGCAAAAGACACATCAGGTAAAGAACTGTTCTCCAAAATATTCAAAGAACCCTTAAATCTCAAAAGTAAGAAAACAGATAACCCAGTTAAAAAAAAAAATGGACCAAAGACCATAATAGACACCTTGCCAAAGAAGATATACAGATGACAAATAAGGTGCACCACATCACATGTCATCAGAGAAATGCAAGTTAAAACAAGGAGATACCACTACACACCTCTTAGAATGGCCAAAATCTGGAACGCTGACACCACCAAATGCTGGTGAGAATGTGGGGTAATAGGAACTCTCATTCATTGCTGGTGGGAATACAAAATGGTGCTCACTTGGGAAGACAGTTTCTTACTACGCTAAACAGACTTTTACCATGTGATCCAGCAGTTATGCTCCTTGATATTTACCCAAAGGAGCTGAAAACTTATGTCCACACAAAAACCTGCACATGCATGTTTTTATTTCATAATTGCCCAAACTTGGAAGCTACCGAAATGTACTTCGGTTAGTAAAAGGATAAACTATGCTACATCCAGGCAACGGAATATTAATCAGTTATAAAAAGAAATGAGCTATCAATCCACAAAAAGACATAGAAGAACCTTAAACGCATATTGCAAAGTAAAAGAAACTAACCTGAAAAAGGTTACGTACTGTATGATTCCAACTTTATGACATTCTGGAAAAGGTGAAACTCCGGAGAGAGTAAAAAAGCAGTACTTGCCCAGGGCTGGAGCGAGGAAGGGGTGAATACAGAGCACAGAGAATTTTTAGGACAGTAAAACTATTATTCTGTATGATGCTATAATGATGGATACATGGCATTATACAATTGTTAAAACCCATAGAATGTACAACACAAAAAGTGAACTGTAGGGCTTCCCTGGTGGCGCAGTGGTTGGGAGTCTGCCTGCTAATGCAGGGGACATGGGTTCGAGCCCTGGTCTGGGAGGATCCCACATGCCGCGGAGCGACTAGGCCCGTGAGCCACAACTACTGAGCCTGCGCGTCTGGAGCCTGTGCTCCGCAACAGGAGAGGCTGCGACAGTGAGAGGCCCGCGCACCGCGATGAAGAGTGGCCCCCGCTCGTCACAACTAGAGAAAGCCCTCGCACAGAGATGAAGACCCAACACAGCCAAAATAAAATAAATAAATAATTTTTTAAAAAAGGAACTGTAAGATAACTATGGACTTTAGTTAATGCTCTTATTGGTGCATCAGTTGTAGTAAATGTACAACACTAATGTAAGATGTTAGAAATAGGGGGAAATGGGCGGTGTGTGAGGGGATATACGGGAACTCTCTACTTTTTGCTCAATATTTTTTGTAAATCTAAAAGTAAAAATTGTCTTAATTTTTGTAAATCCCTAAAACAATTTTATAGCATCTCATTTCTCCCCCCCCCCCCGCCTTTTTTCTTTAACCAAAATATAAAACAGGAACATAAGATTTACTAACATTACCTGTGTTCACTGCTGTCCTTTCTTTGTTAATTTTCCTGCCGTTTAGGAGACTGGCTAATTTTGCTTTCTCCACTGTCAAAAATAACCACCAGCAGAGGCTGCTAGAGTGCAGGCATCCCTCTCAGGAGAGGCACCTCTATGCTGCTCTGACTTTGCTCTGACTGCCATGGACATGCACCATGGGAAAGTGTTTAATGGCAGAGGTTTTTCAAAGAATTTAAAATCTGTGTGTGTGTTCTATAGGGTGTCTTACGAATATTCTTGAAGCAAGGAGATAAATAGTCTGGATTGCTGAACGGCTGAAGTGAACTCACATCTTTATTTCTGGATGTTTATGTGTAAAGAAAGTTGAAAGAAAAAAAATTATTTTCATTTTGTAGCCTCCACAGTTCCCAATCTAGCTAAGTTCTCAAGAAAATTAGGATAAATTTCACTTAAGTTAAATCACAACTGTAAGTGAGGGGTCCAGGTCTTGGCTTCATTTTTTTTTTACAAAGAAAATTCCCAGTATCGAGAGAGAAGAGATGAGGATTTAAAAGCTTATTTTAAAAATACATTCCTCAGGACTATTTGATGAATTTGTAGAATCATTTTATTTTCAGTTCTTTCAATATCTGAGGAATGTCTAGAATTGCTAATAGGTTCATTAAGAGTTTCGTTAAACTCCCTCAATAAAATTCTGAATGTGATTTCACTTTATTCCCAGAGGTTATCCAAGAAAGGAAGTGGAGAATGTTCTTTTAGAAAACATGAAGTGGGAAAATGTTTAAAACTATTTATAGCAGCACTTAGCTGTGGAAATCCCAGACTCTACCATCTATTTATAGTTATTCTTTGGGTTAAAAGGGTGAAACCAGAAATCTTGAAAATGCTGCATGCTTTTATCCAGCAGTTGAAACTAATCAGCTGTCTTTTTGTGGTTATGATACCCAGATACTTACAAGAGTAATTCTGGAAACGACAATAAATATATCTTGACTAAGGAGGAAGAAAACCTGTTTAAATCTAAAAGAGCGATGTTTTTCCTGAGTAAGTGATTCTTACTTGATTTTCTTGTGTTTCTAGTTTAGTGCAAGTTGGATTCTGTCTGTAGTATGTGGGCTTATCTAATGTAGAGGAGGCAGGAGAGTGGGCTTAGGAAGGAATTCCCAGCCCTGGTTGATTAATCTGAATAAAAAAGAAGGCCAGGTAAAGTTACCAAGGCTTCAAACAGCAGACTTGAAACATTCCTCTGAGGAATACCGGTTTCTGGAAATTCCACCAGACTGTAACAGCAAACTCTGGCCTCGAATATGGGACACAGGGTCTGCACATACACAACATGAACTGTATATTCTCTTGACCCTTAGGAGCTTGAGGTTGTTTTCCTAATATGTTCTTCTGGAGGAAAAAGACACGTTAGGAGGTTATTGCAGTGGAATGTCCAGAGCTCGAGAGAGGGTGGCCCAGGGCAGGTCAGGAGCCTGAGCTGGGAGGCCTTGCCAGGGTGTTCGAGCGCTACGAATGAATTTCCAACCAAAAGGAAAACTTTGTCTCAATCATAATGTGACCTTTGGCTGTGGATACAAATCTTAGAGATAATTTAGAACGAATTCATACAGCGGTGGGTAAACAACAAGGTCGGGTTCCTGCCTCAACTTTCTTTGCATACGCCTCATACGAAATCCCACCCAGCTGGGAATTTCTTAATCATCCCTAACGCAAACCTGTAAGCAGAACTTTTGCAGAACCCAATATGCTTTCGTGTCAACCACTTTAGACAGAAAAATCAGGCTTCCAAAATGCACGGAAGCATTTCATCTCCTGTGGCCACGTTTTATCAAAGTCCATCCTGTTGCCCAGGCAGCGCATCCTGGTATCACCTAAGAGCAAGGTCAACACCTCCCTGGGACCCTGACGCGTCCATGCCTTTTCATCCGGAGGATAAACCTACCCGATAACTTCTTTCTCATCCACCTACGTCGTGATCTCATCTTTTCAATTCCCAAAGCGGTAGTTGCTAAGCCGTCCACTTGTCACTTCACCCCATGCTGCCTTATGCCACCTCTGGTGCCACTGTCCTTTCTGTCTGTTTCCTGCGGCCACTGTGCTTCCTCTGTGTCCACCTCTGGGACCCCAGCCTCAGCGACCTCATTATCTGCCGTTGAGGACTTGCCTGATTTCCCTGGAAACCCCATATGCTGCCTTCACCCGAGGGAGACTGGGGGACAAGTCAGGGCCCTGGGGGCCTCACCCTTTTCTGCCATTAATTCCAAGTGATTCTGTACGATCATTTCACCTCTCTAAGTCTGTTTCCTCTCGTTTGAAATGAAGGTTTGGGCCAGATAATCTCTGAAGTCGCTCTGCCTCTAAAAGGCTTCATTCTCTCCCCTCTTGACTAAACTCCGAGGACCAGTGGATGGACCATCTGACTTACACCTTCCACCCGTCGTGCAGGAAAAAACCTACAAGCCCACCCCCAGATCAAAGTATTGTAAGAGGGTCCAAGTGGGTTAATGAACCAATGGGAGACCTCACCGAGAAGCTGCAGTGTCCCTGAAGGGCCGAGGATCTGACCTTCCTGTGCATCGAACCTAAGTCTTGTTTCCAAACTTGGATGCGAGATGCACGTAAAGCGTCTCACCCAGAGGCGTCGCAGAGCAGCTCCTCAGTAGATGGAGCCGTGCCTGTGATGATGTGCCTTGTCCTTGAGTCTTGGCCACTCACATCTGCTTGACTCGGCCTCGTCCTGTCGGCACGAGCAGGCTGGCCTTCTGCAGGGCTGGTCGCGATGATTCTCGGTCACAGTGGGGCGGCGTCCAGGTGGCCAATGGGTGGAGTCAGAGGGGTGTGGGAAGGCAGGCCTGGGGCCATGGGGGGGGGTCTGGGGTCCTGCAAGCTGAGGTCCGAGAGCCGCCTCCCTTTCCACCTGGATCCCAGCTGTGCTCACTGGTGATGGCCTGGGGGTCACAGTTCCCAGCTACGAGCATTGCCGTCCAAGGTCCCTGGGTCCTCATTCTTCATTTACTGTGACAGAACTTTGGGGAAAGAGACCTGGGGACCAAACAGACCCCTCCTGATGATGGCCAACCTCTGGGCACGGTCGCACCCTCCCCCTAACCTACTATAGCAGCTCCCTTGTCCCCTAGCCCAGGGTCGGGGGTGTACCTCCCGTCTCTCCTGTTGCAGGCTGACGAGTGTCTCTGAGTACATTGGGTGATATCATTTTGATGGGGAGAGGACGGGGGCGCTCCCAAGGCTTGATCCCAGTCGCAGCTTCAGAAACACCCAGGGAAATCCTGAGGAGTCCAAGTGTCTCAGAAGCACGCACACCCCGTGTCATCCAGGCCTTATAACCCAGTCCCTCCAATCCTGACACCCTCTGGGTATCGCATGTCAGCTGAGGGAATGCACAGTCATGGTCATTTTCAGTTTCTTCTGGAAGGTCATCAGTTATTCTTGTACCATGAATAAAAGACACTGCAAGAAGGAATCATTTAAAAGTGCACATGGTGGAGGGGGGTTGCTTCTGAATCTCTGGGACTGGAGCCCAGGCACAGTATTTTTGGGGGGGTGAGGATGGGAAATAATCTCAGGTAACTCCAAGCCACAGCCAGAGTTGAAATTCACTACCTTAGCGTTATGACAAGACAACAAATGATTCAGCTCTCAATCTTCTGCCCTTGGCCTCATTCCTGTTTAATCTCCCAACAAATCTTGTTTCATGCTGGATTGATGTTTCATGTATTCTACCCTGGTGGTTGCTTTGGCAGAGATTTTGATGGAATCACGTTGTATACTGTACCTCAGATCAAAGTGATTGAATAATACCACCGAAGCAATCATGAAACTACCCTAATTTTATATGGGAAATTTGATTATGCACGGTGCTTAAATATTTGTGACAAAACTCTTTTGTGCGCTCAGATAAGAAAGCAGTTTTTTGTTTGTTTGTTTGTTTTGAATCAACAAGCAACCCAGTACAGCTACATGTCATTGGTAGGGATGGCGGAAGCCTGGCTTAGAGCTGGAATCAAAGTCTTAGCTCATACAGAGGGGTGGTTTGCACGGAATCTTCCTGTATTCAGGCATGTTTCATACAAAGGAACGTGGTTGGAGGCTATGCAGCTGCAGGCCTTGAATCACTGGGGGAACGGCACGTGGTCAGCAGAGGATAGAGAGAGGTTGTCCACTAAACAGAATAAGATCACTTGTCTACCATATTTTTCATAGAATCAGAAAGGATTCCTTGTTGAGTTTGAGTCCCAAGTTTAAGCCTCCCCTGGGCGATCATTTGGAGTCAGGAGTGGTAGTTATTTCATGAGGTCCTGCTGAGGCAAACTTAAAGGTTCAATGGCACCGTGGGATGGTGGGGAAATTGAGCACCAAATAAACACAGCACAGCATCCATCTTCAGACTTCTTGGTTGGTCTTGGTGAATGGGTTTTGTGGTCCTTCAGTGTCTGTTTGCAGACTCTATGTTTAATGTCAAGTATTTGTGCTGTCGAGGGTTGCCTAGTCATGAAACTTTGCATGGATATTAAGATGCTCTTTGAGGAATTCAATCGTGTAAGGATCCATCCAACTGGTCCTTAGGGATTTTAATCCAGAAATCCTACAGGCGCCTCAGATTTACCTAGTATTCAAATTCATGTTCTTTCCTCTAAGCCTCTTTATCCTTGTATCCCCCCTAGTTGATGGGACTAAATTATCCCTCTATCCACTGAGAATCCCAATTATCTAAATCAGGCAATCAACAGGTCCTATCGATCAACCCTCCTTCAAGACGACTCACTAATCTCACCCTTCCTCTCTCTTCTCTCTGTCGCTGCCACAGCTCAGATGCTCCTAATCTTTCCACGGCAATAACCTCTCGGGTTTTCACCTCCAGTCTAGCCCCACCCAAGCCATCCAACGCTCTCCTATCAGAAGGACCTGCCCCAAACACAAATTTGATCACACCGTTGTTTTAAAATTTCTGGCGACTTTCCAGTGCTTACTAAATTACAAACTTAGCGTGAAACACCCAGGTTATCACTCACTCATTCCATCTAGTCTCCGTTTCTGGCATCATAATCATCTTTTCTGCATCTTGAACCCTACAATCTAGTCTATGTAGATGGATACATTATTTCCTGTAAGTGTCATGTAGTTCCATCTATATGCCTTTATCAATGCTGCTTCCTTTTTCTGGAATGGCCTCTGCACCATCCTCCCTCTGTCCAGAAATCCCATTCCCATTTTCCAAGGCTAATTCAAGGGCCATCTGGCCTATCACGCTCCCTCCTCCTTCATCCACTTAATTCCTATCCTCACTGTACTTTAAATGCAACTCTATGTGATAGACTTAACTATCAGTATTTATCCTGGTTTATGACTGCCTCAGATGCAAGGATTCTATCTATTTTTTGAAAACCCATCTCAACTAGGTGTTGTGTGTGCGTTTGCTTAGCCTGGGAAACTGGAGGAGACCTTTGTTTGTTGAGACAGAACTCAGTGAAACTTCAAATAGATCCCTTGGCTTTACTTCCTACTTTTGTCACTTGGAAGAGTTTACTCACAACTCAATGAATTCCTACCAGATACTTATCAAAAAAGCAACAGGCTGTTTTCCAGGGTGGTTACAAATTGAGCCCAGTCTCTTAGACTTTCCACAAACACAGCATGGTACAATAATTCTGAGGTTCTGGAAGAAAGATTCTCTGGTGAGTACATTGTACTTATTAGGACAAGAAAACGGAGGAAAAAACGTGAAAGATTTTCAGAAGGAAGGATTGAACTCAAAAAGGGTTTCTGGTTAACCACTTTAACCGGGGAACTCAGAGAACTATGACATTCCTGTCTCTGAATATCACTGTTAGCTGAAGATTTATTACATTTGAAAGCAGTAAATAATGGGACATATTTCTTAGCAGGCTGTAGAGTTACAATTGTGAACGTGAGATTCGACACTCGACTTCCTTCACCAAATCTCTACAGCTTAGTTTTACTCTATTAATGTAATTCAATGTAGATGGGATCTTTACTTCTTTACATGATTTTAACTTTTCTTGTCTGATTTTTTTTTTTTTTTGCCTATACTCTTGAGTTTGAGAATCTCATGCATTTCACGGGAAGTATGCAGTCCTATAAACTTATTTGTTTTTTTAATCCTCGAGGGATAATTTGTCTGGCAGAGGTAACATTATCTGATTCGTTCTAAATCATCTCAAAATTAGTATTTTGGTTTGAGGACATTACGTGACAACAACTGAATGTATTGAATTGTTTGCAATTCTCCCGTGTCCCCTTTTCCTTCAGAAGCGTTATTAGTTACCGTGGTTTAACTGGTGCCTGCTGGTAAGGCATCTCAAGTGGGCTCTGCAGGAAGGGACGTGCACACCAGCCTTGCTGAAGCAACCGTTTAGGGCTGGCACTCTTGTGATTTGCAATTGTGCTTTTCTTGAGCCAACCCGTGTTCCCTCCTCCAGCAATTCCTCTGTTACAGAGATTTCCTTGGGGGTGCTCGGGAGTCCCCTGTGGCTGCAATGCAGATCCCATGCGTTTATTTCATGGGCGGGAGAGGAAACAGGAGGCAAAGCACCATGAACCTGAAGTAACTGGTTCGGGAAGGACCCCTTCATCCCTAAGGAAAGGGTTCTCGCACATCGTCGGTCTTTGGACATTGGTTTGGAAAGAATGTGGCTTTTGGAATCAGCCTGGTGGGATCTGAATCTCCCTTCTGCCACTGAGGCGTGGGCGCCCTCGGGAGGCGGTTTCACCCACAAGGACAGACATTCCTTCTATGACGTGGGTCCCTTCCATCTGTGTCCTCAATCTCTGAAAAAGCAGTTGGCTTTTCAACTTTGCTGTGAATTACTTTACTCAGGTGAGTGATGGAGATGGTCAAGGAATGCAAGATTTGATTAGGGAATAGAAATCTGGCCATGGCAGGCCGACCAGAGTAGGGTGGTGACTTTAGTCCCCACAGAGCTGCCCAGGGGTGGCCGCGGGAGGGGTCTCACAAAGGGAACCGGGGCCGGCCCGGAAAGGACTCCGATTTCGCAGTTTTGATCAGGCGCCTCTTTGCAGGTGGCATCACTAGGTTCAGTAAGTGCGGCAAGCCAACACTCTCCACTCAGCCCATTTTCCCCTCCCTAGATTGTTCCAGTCTTCTCAGTCCAAAGCTTGCCTTTCTTCCCATAGAGGGAGAAGACGAGGAAAGAGGAGAACTAAGTCTCCCCTTGGGTCTTCAATCCCCTTCCTCCCCATTTTATCTGTGTGGTACCTTCTGGTGCACCAGGCACCGAGGGCTTCCCTGTCTCTCTGACGAGTGCTGCTGGGAAGCCGGGATGCAGGACCAAGGATGCGGTGTATGAAAAACACACATGCTTCACATCATAACCTTTCATCCACTTAAGCTTCGGAAGAAAAGGCAACGGATGTCTCTGAGCTGGTGTGGAGCCCCTCACCACTATTTTAGACTTGATGAGAATTGGCCCATGGGATGGACGTAGCTGAACAGATGCACTCAAGGCTTGGACCCCACGCACAAATAAATATGCAGAGAGTAGCACAGAGGCCCCAACTAAGACCTTCAGATCCCCTCCCAACTCTGTGAGTCTAGGGCTAACAGACCCCTCACTACTTTTCTGGGCCTCCCTGGGAGCAGGGGACTCCTTTTCCTTCCCTGGCTTCCCCACCATGCCGGGGACACCCCCACAAGTCCTAAAGCCCATTTCTGAGGAGGTAACTCAGTAGTTGAGAGTCTCAAAGCCAAGTCGACTGGTGGCTCCCCTATTACCGTAGTTGCCCAGACCTGGGGACTCGTAGAAGCTCTGGACCAGCAGCCTTCTCGCTTCTCTTCCCAGGCCTGAGTCACCGCTACCCTCATGGGAGCCTCCTGGTAGCCTCAGCCCCACCCCCCCGCGCCGTGGGAGGGGAGGTTCTGGCTGTGGTGGTCCCGTCGTCTTTGCTTCGGTGGAAGTTGTCAATTTCGCTGGCATTCCCACCCATTCCCCATCGCAGCTGCACTGCTCCCCGGAACCCTTGGCCCAGGCACCATTCACACGCCACGTGAGCCTCAGTGTACCTCTGGGGAGGATGTAGAAGGGGCTACCCACACTCCAGCCTGAAAACCCTGTGAAGGCGTCCATCCTGGCTAGATCCTACCTGGGTCCCGAGGCCCACACCTCTCCCCGGCTGACCATGGCCCCCCAAACACCAGGAATACCCCAACTCTGGAACGCTTTCCTCCCCTTCACTTGGCTGCAGAAGTCCTCATTCCTCCCAACACGCGTTTCTTCTGCCCTCTCCTCTCTTCCCACAGCCTCAGGGGCCAAGTCTTAATCCCCACAAGGGGTGTCATCCCAGGGGTGCCCCAAACCAGAGTCCACCTGACACAGGAAGAGTTTCAGCTGACACCGAATACTGTGAGTGGGCTCTGAACACTGGACAGGGGCCAGAGGGATGGGGCTGAGTCAAGTGTTCAGTGGCTCCCAATCCTTATGTCCTTGGAGGTTCTAGGAACTGCCCTGCGGGAATTGACATTCCTCCTTCCTGCCCCAGGAAGGGAGGGCTCTGGCCCCCTACGGCAGTCTTTGCCCACTGGCTGACCGCCCGGCAGGCCCCTGGGGCTCCCCTTGCTCTCTTCCTCTTCCACTCCTCTTAAAGGCTGGGGGAGACCTCCAGAGATAAGTTGCCCCTTCCTTTGCTGGAGACCACAGACCTTCCCTGCACTGTGAACAGTGCTCACCCCTTTTGGAGTAGGTCCTACAGTTCCCACACCCTTTCCTTGGACCAGTGGTCAGTTGAGGACAAAATCCAAATTGCCTGGCCAAAAACGAAACAAAAAAAGAATGGAGGAGACAGAGCTGAAGACTGGGTTAGCTGACCAGGTCCTGTGAACTACGTCTGTGTTGTAATATGGTTAAGAAAAATGGTTGCTCCACAGCGTTATTTCCTATTGTAAATATATAATACCTCAGTGATGCTATGGATAATAGTTATATAATGGTAAGGCCAGGAAGCAAGTACCAGCTAAGACAGTGTTTCTGTAGAATTCCAAACACCTGACTCACAAACTCATAACACACTGTAATTTGGGGACTGTTGGCGTTTTGTAACTAGTAAGATGCAAATTCAGGTGATGTCTTCTGAGTCACTTTTACGTCAAGAAGGTGTCTGGAGGTACTGTCTGTCAATAAGGATAGCATCCAGCTGGTCAGTAAGACTTGAAAATTTACAACCATGTTTTGTGGTTGAACCGCAAAAATAAGAACCGATGAAATAAGAACCGATGAAATAAGAACCTTGTGGTAAAACCCACTGGTCCAGGAGTTAAAAACAAATTGTCAGCCAAAATTACAATGTCAAATTGAATAAAACAACAGATGATTTGGTTTAAATTTTAAAGCAGTTACAAAGGAATCAGCTGGCTGGATGGAGAGAAAACGGTTGAGGAAAGTTTTCATTGTGAGAGCTGAAGGGTTGCCCCATGCTACCAGCTGAAAGAATGAATATTTTTCTGGCATCAACTCCATTCAAGTACAATCACAAAGTATCTTTTTTTTTTTTTTTTGGCTATTAAAAGATCTGAGCAGTCTCCCTGCAGTATCTGAAGTGAATACCAGAGCCGGGCCACACCAGCACCCCTGTTCCCCAGCACAGGGGCACCATCAGGTCCTTACACACGTGCTGCTCAGGCAGTGAGGGGGCAGTTGGTATTGGGGGGAGGGAGATACAGCTGCTCTTTTGAGGAGACTGAAGGGAGAGAAGGAGGTAACCATCTCACGTCCATTTTCCCTGCTGGAGCTTTTAAACTGGGTGCAGATTTAAAAATTAACCTAAAATATTTTAATAATGAGGGATGTATCAAATGTTATAAATTGTAGTTCCCGGTAGGAAAGCCTAAGGAATCGTTGCTTTCGTTTCCTTTTTACCCTATAGCCTATCAAAAAGAGAGCCACTTGCTTTCTCTGAATAGTCTAATCTATCCTAAGCCCCCATGGAAAATCTTGAGGCTTGTTGATTTGCTAACTCTAAATTCTCTCTGCTTTAGTTTTTCATCTGCTTTGGCATTTCATTTATTTCTCTTCACATCTCTGGAAGATAGATGCATTTTTCTATTCTTTTAGTGGTTCCCTTTGAAACGTTTTAGATATGCTTCACAGTCCAAAGTTAATGGCTATCTCACCATCCTCCTGAGTGGTACAAGGATTTGAAGATGCTTTGGTTCCACTGTCCACTGCTTCCACCTTACGTGCTATGGGGATACCATATTGTGAATGTTTTCGTATTTCTCCGGTTTTAACCTTGCTGACTAGGTTACTATGGTCATTAACTGAAGGTGTGTTTGTTTACCCATATGTTTACCATTTTGTTTACTTACCAAATCTTTCATCTTAGACTTTCTCCCTGGGATTGTCTCGTTCTTCCTGAAGTACACCCTTTGTATGTTCCTTCCCTGAGTTTTTTGGGGGTAAACGTTCTCGATTTCTGAGAGTGTCTTTAGGTCTATAATGATTTTCTAGCACATTGAAGATATTCTACTTCCTTCTGGCTTCCATTGTTGCTCTTAAAAAAACTGTTGTCAGCCTAATTGATATTCTTTGGTAGATAATCTGGTTGATTTTGTAATCTTGTCTCTGTCTTTGGTGGTATATGGCGTCACTACGAGATATCTATGCATGAATTTATTTTGCTTTGTATATTTTGGTGCTTCCTCAATTCTGGAAAATTCCTGGCCATCATTTATTTAACATCTTTATTGGAGTATAATTGCTTTACAATGGGGTGTTAGTTTCTGCTGTATCACAAAGTGAATCAGCTATACATATACATATATCCCCATATCCCCTCCCTCTTACGTCTCCCTCCCACCCTCCCTATCCCACCCCTCTAGGTGGTCACAAAGCACGGAGCTGATCTCCCTGTGCTATGCGGCTGCTTCCCACTAGCTATCTGTTTTACATTTAGTAGTGTATATATGTCCATGCCACTCTCTCACTTCGTCCCAGCTTAGCCTTCCCCCTCCCTGTGTCCTCAAGTCCATTCTCTACGTCTGCGTCTTTATTCCTGTCCTGCCCCTAGGTTCTTCAGAACCGTTTTTTTTTTTTTTTTTAGATTCCATATATGTGTGTTAGCATAGGGTATTTGTTTTTCTCCTTCTGACTTACTTCACTCTGTATGACAGACTCTAGGTCCATCCACCTCACTACAAATAACTCAATTGCATTCCTTTTTATGGCTGAATAATATTCCATTGTATATATGTGCCACATCTTCTTTATCCATTCATCTGTCGATGGACACTTAGCTTGCTTCCACGTCCTGGCTATTGTAAATAGTGCTGCAATGAACATTGTGGTACATGACTCTTTTTCAGTTATGGTTTTCTCAGGGTATATGCCCAGTAGTGGGATTGTTGGGTCCTATGGTAGTTCTATTTTTAGTTTTTTAAGGAACCTCTATACACTTCTCCACAGTGGCTGTATCAATTTACATTCCCACCAACAGTGCAAGAGGGTTCCCTTTCCTCCACACCTCTCCAGCATTTGTTATTTGTAGACTTTGATGATGCCCATTCTAACTGGCATGAAGTGATACCTCATTGTAGTTTTGATTTGCATTTCTCTAATGATTAGTGACGTTGAGCATCCTTTCGTGTGTTTGTTGGCAAGCTGTTTATCTTCTGTGGAGAAAGGTCTCTTTAGGTCTTCTGCCCATTTTAGTTTGGGTTGTTTGTTTTTTTGATATTGAGCTGCATGAGCTGCTTGTATATTTTGGAGATGAATCCTTTGTCAGTAGCTTCATTTGCAAATATTTTCTCCCATTCTGAGGGTTGTCTTTTCATCTTGTTTAAGGTTTCCTTTGCTGTGCAAAAGCTTTTAAGTTTCATTAGGTCCCATTTGTTTATTTTTGTTTTTATTTCCATTTTTCTAGGAGGTGGGTCAGAAAGGATCTTGCAGTAATGTATGTCATAGAGTGTTCTGCCTATGTTTTCCTCTAAGAGTTTGATAGTGTCTGGCCTTACATTTAAGTCTTAAATCCATTTTGATTATATTTTTGTGTATGTTAGGTGTTAGGGAGTGTTCTAATTTCAATCTTTTACATGTAGCTGTCCAGTTTTCCCAGCACCACTTATTGAAGAGGCTTTCTTTTCTCCATTGTATATTCTTGCATCCTTTATCAAAGATAAGGTGACCATAGGTGCGTGGGTTTATCTCTGCACTTTCTATCTTGTTCCATTGATCTATATTTTTGTTTTTGTGCCAGTACCGTACTGTCTTGATTACTGTAGCTTTGTTGTATACTCTGAAGTTAGGGAGCCTGATTCCTCCAGCTCTTTTTTTCTTTCTCAAGATTGTTTTGGCTATTCGGGGTCTTTTGTGTTTCCATAAAAATTGTGAAATTTTTTGTTCTAGTTCTGTGAAAAATGCCATTGGTAGTTTGATAGGGATTGCATTGAATCTGTAGATTGCTTTGGGTACTATAGTCATTTTCACAGTGTTGATTCTTCCAATCCAAGAACATGGTACATCTCTCCATCTGTTTGTATCATCTTTAATTTCTTTCATCAGTGTCTTATAGTTTTCTACATGCAGGTCTTTTGTCTCCTTAGATAGGTTCATTCCTAGTTATTGTATTCTTTTTGTTGCAATAGTAAATGGGAGTGCTTCCTTAATTTTACTTTCAGATTTTTCATCATTAATGTATAGGCATGCAAGAGATTTCTGTGCATTAATTTTGTATCCTGCTACTTTACCAAATTCATTGACTACTCTATTAGTTTTCTGGTAGCATCTTTAGGATTCTCTATGTATAGTATCATGTCATCTGCAAACAGTGACTGTTTTACTTCTTCTTTTCCAATTTGGATTCCTTTTATTTCTTTTTCTTCTCTGCTTGCTGTGGCTAAAACTTCAAAAACTATGTTGAATAATAGTGGTGAGAGTGGGCAACCTTGTCTTGTTCCTGATCTTAGAGGAAATAGTTTCAGTTTTTCACCATTGAGAATGATGTTGGCTGTGGGTTTGTCATAATGGCCTTTATTATGTTGAGGTAAGTTCCCTCTGTGCCTACTTTCTGGAGGGTTTTTATCATAAATGGGTGTTGAATTTTGTCGAAAGCATTTTCTGCATGTATTGAGATGACCATATGGTTTTTATTCAGTTTGTTAATATGGTTTATCACATTGATTGATTTGTGTATATTGAAGAATCCTTGCATTCCTGGGATAAACCCCACTTGATCATGGTGTATGATCCTTTTAATGTGCTGTTAGATTCTGTTTGCTAGTATTTTGTTGAGGATTTTTGCATCTATGTTCATCAGTGATATTGGCCTCTAGTTTTCTTTTTTGTGACATCTTTGTCTGGTTTTGGTATCAGGGTGATGGTGGTCTCGTAGTATGAGTTTGAGAGTGTTCCTCCCTCTGCTGTATTTTGGAAGAGTTTGAGAAGGATAGGTGTTAGCTCTTCTCTAAATGTTTGATAGAATTTGCCTGTGAAGCCATCTGGTCCTGGGCTTTTGTTTGTTGGAAGATTTTGAATCACAGTTTCAATTTCAGTGCTTGTGATTCGTCTGTTTATATTTGCTCTTTCTTCCTGGTTCAGTCTTGGAAGGTTGTGCTTTTCTAAGAATTTGTCCATTTCTTCCAGGTTGTCCATTTTATTGGCATAGAGTTGCTTGTAGTAATCTCTCATGATCTTTTATATTACTGCAGTCAGTTGTTACTTCTCCTTTTTCATTTCTAATTCTATTGATTAGAGTCTTCTCCCTTTTTTTCTTGATGAGTCTGGCTAGTGGTTTATCAATTTTGTTTATCTTCTCAAAGAACCAGCTTTTAGTTTTATTGATCTTTGCAATTGTTTCTTTCATTTCTTTTTCATTTATTTCTGATCTGATCTTTATGATTTCTTTCCTTCTGCTAACTTTGGGGTTTTTTTTGGTTTTTCTTTCTCTGATTGCTTTAGGTGTAAGGTTAGGTTGTTTGAGATTTTTCTTGTTTCTTGAGGTAGGTTTGTATTGCTATAAACTTCCCCCTTAGAACTGCTTGTGCCGCATCCCATAGGTTTTGGGTCGTCGCGTTCTCATTGTTATTTGTTTCTAGGTATTTTTTTATTTCCTCTTTGATTTCTTCAGTGATCTCTTGGTTATTTAGCAGTGTATTTTTTAGCCTTCACGTGTTTGTATTTTTTACAGTTTTTTCCCCGTAATATTGATATCTAGTCTCACAGCGTTGTGGTCGGAAAAGATATGTGATATGATTTCAATTTTCTTAAATTTACCAAGCCTTGATTTGTGACCCAAGTTATGATCCATCCTGGAGATTGTTCCATGAGCACTTGAGAAGAAAATGTATTTTGTTGTTTTTGGATGGAATGTCCTATAAATACCATTTAAATCCATCTTGTTTAATGTGCCATTTAAAGCTTGTGTTTCCTTGTTATTTTCATTTTGGATGATCTGTCCATTGGTGAAAGTGGGGTGTTAAAGTCCCTTACTATCATGTGTTACTGTCAATTTCCCCTTTTATGGCTGTTAGCATTTGCCTGTATGTTGAGGTGCTCCTAGGTTGGGTGCATACGTATTCGCAATTGTTATATCTTCTTGGATTGATCACTTGATCGTTATGTAGTATCCTTCTTTGTCTCTTGTAATAGTCTTTATTTCAAAGTCTATTCTGCCTGATATGAGAATTGCTACTCCAACTTTCTTTTGATTTCCATTTGCATGGAATATCTTTTTCCGTCTCCTCACTTTCAGTCTGTACATGTCCCTAGGTCTGAAGTGGGTCTCTTGTAGGCAGCATATATATGGGTCTTGTTTTTGTATCCAGTCAGTCAGCCTGTGTCTTTTGGTGGGAGCATTTAATGCATTTGCATTTAAGGTATGTTCCTGTTACCATTTTCTTAAGTTTTGGGGGTTTGCTATTGTAGGTCTTTTCCTTCTGTTGTGTTTCCTGCCTAGAGAATTTCCTTTAGCATTTGTTGTAAAGCTGGTTTGGTGGTGCTGAATTCTCTTAGCTTTTGGTTGTCTGTAAAGGTTTTAATTTTTCCATCGAATATGAATGAGATCCTTGCTGGGTAGAGTAATCTTGGTTGTAGGTTTTTTCCCTTTCATCACTTTCAATATGTCCTGCCACTCCCTTCAGGCTCACAGAGTTTCTGCTGAAAGGTCAGCTCTTAACCTTATGGGGATTCCCTTGTATGTTATTTGCTGGCTTTCCTTGCTGCTTTTAATATTTTTTCTTTGTATTTAACTTTTGATAGTTTGATTAATATGTGTCTTGGCGTGTTTCTTCTTGGATTTATCCTGTATGGGACTCTGTGCTTCTTGGACTTGATTGACTATTTCCTTTCCCATATTAGGGAAGTTTTCAACTATAATCTCTTCAAATATTTTCTCAGTCCCTTTCTTTCTCTCTTCTTCTTTTGGGACCCCTATAATTGGAATGATGGTGCATTTAAAGTTGTCCCAGAGGTCTCTGAGACTGTCCTCAATTCTTTTCATTCTTTTTCCTTTATTCTGCTCTGCAGTAGTTATTTCCACTATTTTATCTTCCAGTTCACTTATCCATTCTTCTGCCTCAGTTATTCTGCTATTGATACTTCTAGAGAATTTTTAATTTCATTTATTGTGTTTTTCATCATTGTTTGTTTGCTCTTTAGGTCTTCTACGTCCTTGTTAAACTTTTCTTGTACTTTCTCCATTCTATTTCCAAGATTTTGGATTATGTTTACTATCATTACTCTGAATTCTTTTTCAGGTAGACTGCCTATTTCCTTTTCATTTGTTTGGTCTGGTGGGTTTTTACCTTGCTCCTTCATCTGCTGTGTGTTTCTCTGTCTTCTCATTTTGCTTAACTTACTGTGTTTGGGGTCTCCTTTTTGCAGGCTGCAGGCTCATAATTCCCATTGTGTTTGGCGTCTGCCCCCAGTGGGTAAGGTTGTTTCAGTGGGTTGGTTAGGCTTCCTGGTAGAGGGGACTGGTGCCTGTGTTCTGATGGATGAGGCTGGATCTTGTCTTTCTGGTGGGCAGGACCGTGTCCGATGGTGTGTTTTGGGGTGTCTGTGAATTTATTATGATTTTAGGCAGCCTCTCTGCTAATGGGTGGGGTTGTGTTCCTGTCTTGGTAGTTGTTTGGCATGGGGCGTCCAGCACTGGAGCTTGCTGGTCACTGAGTGGAGCTGGGTCTTAGGGTTGAGATGGAGATCTCTGGGAGAGCTCTTGCTGCTTGATGTTACGAGGGGCCAGGAAGTCTCTGGTGGACCAATGTCCTGAACTTGGTTCTCCCACTTCAGAGGCTCAGGCCTGACACCTGGCCAGATTGGCCATTATTTTTTTAAGGAATATGTTAAATATTCTTTAAATATCTCTGTCCTCTCATTACTTTAACACTTTGATTTGACACTTGAAATTGACATATGTTGGACTTCCTCATTTTTCTTAACTTCTCTTTTATATGCTCTACATGTGCTTCTGTGATACGTTCTCATGGCCAACAGGTACATGTAAAGGTGCTCAACATCACTAATGATCAGGGAAATGCAAATCAAAACCACCATATGAGATATCACCTCACACCTGTCAGAATGGTAGGTGAAAAAAGACAAGAAATAACAAGTGTTGGTGAGGATGTTGATAAGAATGTAAATTGGTGCTGCCACTCTGGAAGACAGTATGGAGGTTCCTCAAAAAATTAAAAAAAAACTACCATATGATCCAGCAATCCCACTTCCGGGTATTTATCCCCCGCAAAAGGTAATGCTAATTTGAAAAGATGTATGTACCCTCACATTCATTGCAGCGTTATTTGCAGTAACCAAGATATGGAAATAACTTGTGCCCATCAGTGGATAAAGAAGGTGTGAGGCATTCTGAGCAATTTCTTTGGACATTATTTTCCAGTTTGCGGATTCTCTCATGAGTTGTGTTTAATTTGAAAACTGCACTTCCTTTAAATATTTTTTTCTTACCCTTGGTCATTTAATTTTTTTTCACCATCTCTTTTAAGTCTTTTAAATATCCATATGTTCCTCCTTTACCTCCTTTTACTCCCTTGCAGTTTGGCCAGTTTCTTCTGAAGAACCCAAGTCATTTGATCTATACCATTTCCCACCATGTGGACATTGGTGGTTGCAGACTCATGGTGCAGTTCAGCATGTTCCTCTGTCCTGTGCATGTCCTGAAAACTGGCAGCTGAAACCACTGACTGGATGACTCAGGCTCAATGCCTTCGTTAAGCCAATTGGAAGAATATAATGCGTGGTTGTCTATTTTGTGATCTTAGCAGTCAGTGATACTGATACTTAACATCTATTTCCATTCGTAGAGGTTTGCAAAGGGCAGTTTCTAAGTCTATCAGTACGTTTTCATTTATTATTTGGAATACATTTATAAAGATACACTTTCCCTCATAATTCTTTGTTTACCAAGTGGTACAGTTTATAAGGAAGTGGTAGAATAAATGTTTGATTGCTTCAAGATCAGTTTTCAAGAGAATAAATTTGTTTTTTTCATTCCTGTCATTTTTCAGAGCATTAAGAACCCATGGATTTAAACATCTTTGAAGGGCTTTAATCCATTGCAATTATTCTTATTAGAGCTCAAAGTGTCTCCCTTCATCCAGTGGGAGCCTCTTCTAGTTGGCTTCTAGGTCCTTTTGAGATCACCTTAACAGTCTTGGACGTCTTCCTTGCAGTTTTGTATGACAAGATGTCCCACACTCACACTTTTCCTTTTATAGACATGAAATAAGCCATTTCTTCAAGGTTTGATTTCTTAAAGTGAAATGATATTTCTAGGCCACAGTTTTGTCCCTAAGGGATGTTTAGTGAACAGCGCTAAGAAATATATACATATATTAAAAGTAAAATATCCCATGAGTCCAATTCTAATCAGTCTCTTCTCAATTACATCTGTATCTTCTTTCTTTCGTACCTGAGAACCTAGTTCTCAAAGACACAGGAGATGATAGACTTAGAATATCCCATACAAACTCACTGGTTTTATGCCATATTATATACCCAGAAGTCTCAGAATAATAATACCAATGCTACCACCAATATGATTCCTAAAAACACTACATTTTTTTTTTTTTGGCATGTGTTCTCCCATTCTCCCTCCATTTCTTTTCTCCCTCTACCTTTTTTGAAATGGTTGTACTATAGCTACATTGTCAGAGCTTGTAGATATTATACTGTTGCTCTCTTAAGCTTCATTTTTGTGTGTGTGATGTATGTGTGCATGTGTGTATTATATATGTACACCTCGCCTGTACTTAATTCAATATCTCTTCAGTCATTTTGGTTGTCTGAGCCTTGATCTCTAATAGATTACTCAGGAAAAACTCATGAATATATTTTCTGAGTTCTGGCATGTTGGTAACAGTTGGTGCCTTTTATACTTAAGTCAGTTTTGCTGGATATAAAATGCTTATACATTCCTTCCTTGAGTATCTTAAATATGTTATTTCATTTTCTTTTCCTAAAGCAGTGCTGTCAAAAAGTTTGATCATCTATTTTTTTCTTAATAGTCACCATGCTCTTTTTTTTTTTGGATGTCCAACAGATCTTTTCCTTTTTCTTTAAACTTTTGTACTTTTACCATTTGGGGTCAGTATTCTCAGGTATGTTGTGTACTTTTTCAATACATAGCTTCAGATCTTTTTTTTTTTAATTCAAGAAAGGTTCTTGAACTGTAGTTTTTAGTACTAATTCAGA
Organism: Aethalodelphis obliquidens; assembly: GCF_003676395.1. NCBI lineage: Eukaryota > Metazoa > Chordata > Mammalia > Artiodactyla > Delphinidae > Aethalodelphis > Aethalodelphis obliquidens. The sequence goes on from NW_020837969.1 coordinate 6,437,408, forward strand.
TTTTTTGTTTTTTCTTCAAGAGCTCCTGTGTCTAATCTCCTTTGCCTATCTTTAATATTTGTCACTTTCTCTGACATTTTAAAAAATATTTCTTTTTTGTATTTATTATTGTGTTCCTTTTAGTTTAGCCTTTGCTTCTGAAATTAATTTCCTTTATTTCTAAATCGTTCCTGAATTCTGTTGCCTCATTGTTGAGTTTTTCTAATTCTCACTTATGTGTTATTTTATGTCTTACATAATTTTCTTAAAGTCATAATAGTTCTTGATCTATTTTGTGGTCATGTCTTTATTCATGCTTTTATTGTCTGTGCAGGATTACTCCTTCTTCTCTTTTTTCCTATAATAATTTTGTATGGGATTTCACCTTGATAGTTTTGTGTTGGCTATATCTTATTTCTTTGTGAAATTAGTTTGAACTTTTAGGATGAAGCGTGGCTTAAGGTGGCTTTTCTAACTGAACCCTCTACTGCTGCTTTTTGGTAGTCTTCAAAAATAAGGTGGCTTGCTTTCTGAGCTTTTTTTTTCTTTTAAATGGACTTATTTTTGAGATATAAATGACATACAACATTGTGTAAATTTAAGATGTACACGTGTTGATTTGGTACACTTATATATTGCAATATGATGATCAATGTGTGTTACTAACACCTCTATCAGTTCACATAATTATTTCTTTTTTTTTGTGGTGAGAACAATTCAGATCTAGTTTTTTATGACATTGAATTATATAATACAGTATTGTTGACTGTAATCACTATGCTGTGCCTTAGATCTCTAGAATTTATTTATCTACCAGTTGCAAAGTTGGACCCTTAACATCTCCCTAATTCTTCCAGCTCCTGTCTCTTGGTAACCATTATTCTACTCTTTACTTTTACAAGTTTGATTTTTTTAGATTCCACATATAAGTGGACATCTTACAATATTTCTTTCTCTGACTTATTTCACTTAACATAATACCTTCAAGGCTCATCCATGTTGTCACAAATGGTAGGATTTCCTTCTTTCTCCTGGCTGAATAATATTCCATTGTATGTGTATACCACATCTTCTTTATCCATTCATTTGTTGACGGACATTGAGGTTGTTTCCATATCTTGGCTATTGTGAATAATGTTGCAATGAACATGGTGGTGCAGGTATCTTTTTGAGATATTTATTCCACTCCTTCAACTATATACACTCAGGAGTGGGATTGCTGGATCATATGGAAGGTCAACTTTTAATTTTTTGAGGAACCTCCATACTGTTTTCCATAGTGGCTCCACCACTTTATATTCCACATTCCCACCAATAAGGTGTATAAGGGTTCCCTTTTCTGCACATCTTGGCCACATCTTTTATCTTTTGTCTGTTTTGGTAAAGGCCATCCTATCAGGTATGAGGTGGTATGTCATTGTACATTTGACTTGCATTTCGTGATGACTAGTGATGTGGAGCATCTGAACTTCCTTGTGTCTTTTCCTCTACCCTACTTTGATTGACACTGGGGCTTGGAAAAGTAAATCTTGCCCACTGCCAATTTTTGTATGTCCTGTGAGTTAAGAGTGGTTTTACACTTATAAATGGTTGAAACATCAGAGGCAATAAAACGAAAACAAAAGGATATTTTGGACGTATGAACATTATATGAAGTTTATATTTCAATGTCTGTAAATAAAGTTTTATTGGGACACAGCCACATCCACTCATATCACGTGTGGCTACTTTGGCACTATAACTGCAGAGCTGAGTAGTTGTAACAGAGACTGTCTGGTCCTCAAAGCCTAGAATTTTTACTATCTAGTCCTCTGCAGACGAATCTGTGGATCCCTGATCTTGACCCTCTCTTTTGTCTCCGTTGTGCCTGTCTTAATTTTGGTTCCACTCCCAGCAGTTTCTCCTCAGTGTAGGACCCCAGCCTAGAAACACATTCAGGTGGATCCGTTTTGAGAATTCACAGGGTGTAGACGGCTCCAGTACCCTTCGGCCCTTCTTGCTGTAGGCCCCTTGTACTCACATGCTATTGAATTGGGCAAAACCCAGGTGCTGTTCTCAAATTGGCCCCGCTGTGCATTCTGGTAATAACTTATAGCTGTTTAGGGATTGTCTGTTCTTAGGTCATCAGCCACTGACCCATAACCTCCTCCTTCTTCCTCCTTTATCGACACTGGTACCCACACAGATCTTGTGGCCGAGGGTGCTTTGTCACCACACGCTTGTGTATTGGAGTTCATGAGAATACCTTGGTTTGTTTTTTCTATCCAGGACATCTTTTTTATGTGGAGGTTCAAAACGATTTAAACACTGTTAATTTTTTAAAAAATTTCTCTAAGTTCTGTTTGGTTCTTTTTCAACTCTGTCTTATCATTTTGTCACATTTCTTGCTCCTTTCTCTTTTTTGTCCTCCTACTTCTTTTTTTTTTTTTTTTGGTACGTGGGCCTCTCACTGTTGTGGCCTCTCCCGTTGCAGAGCACAGGCTCCGGACGCGCAGGCTCAGCGGCCATGGCTCACGGGCCCAGCCGCTCCACGGCATGTGGGATCTTCCCGGACCGGGGCACGAACCCGCGTCCCCTGCATCGGCAGGCAGACTCTCAACCACTGCGCCACCAGGGAAGCCCCTCCTACTTCTTTCAATATGTTAAACATTCTTATTTTATAATCTATGTCTGATTCAGTCTCTTAAGTCTTGGTCAGTCTGGTCCTATTAGTTGCTTTTCCTAAAGACAATCATGATGGTTTATTTGGAAGTGTCTGTGCATTCATATTTGCAGTCCCTTTATCTGTGAGTATTATCAGAAGCCCAGGTTAAGGAACACTCTTCCTGGAAGGTATGTGTTACTTCTTCCAGATGCCTCAGGATGTTGCTGATAAAGACAAACGTCCTTCTTGTTTGCCTTGGGAAAGAAGTCATTGCCCCTGATGAGTGCATTTCCAGGAGAGTAACCCTTCCCGAGCCCCTGCTTTATCAGGTGTGCTCTCCATTCCAATTTCCCCTTGCCCCCCTACACACACACACACACACACACACACACACACGCACACGCACACACACAGTTCTAGATCAGTAGGGTCTTCCCAGTTTCAGTGATGACCCGCCTCTCTCCTTTATTTCCAGCCCTAGAGTTCGTAGGTTTATCCATTATTCAAAAGGAAATTCTCTATATTTCATTCTGCCTTTTCAGATGTCCATTATAATGTTCATTTTCTTGCTGAAGATGGAAGTCACTTCTTCACTTTTTTGGATCGCACAAATAGCTAGATTTAGAAACCCGGCAACTACTCTTGGACTATCTGACAAGCTTAAGATACAGTTCTGAAACAGAGCTGTGCATTGATCTCCCCACCCCCATCTTTCTGACAAGTGTCCTCAGCAGTGAGAACTTGACCGCTTCGTATCCACTGGGCGGCAAACTCCCTTCATGGCTGAAGCACTCCGGTACATTTTGTCCCGTTAGCTTACGGATATGATTCCTCTTAAAATATAGGTCTTCCTGATCATTCTAACACTGTATCCCTGAACCCGGAGACTCATCCTTGCTCAGCTGTGTCTTCTTACGTTGCATGGCTACTCAGTCAGCAAGTTCTGTTCATTCCATTTCTTAAGTAGCCTTCAAGTCCATCTCCTCCTTTGCATTTCCAGGAGCATTTAGTCCAGCACCCCAGCATTTCTTGCCTGGAGAATTACAGGAGCCTCTCACGACTAGCAGATGCTCACATATGGCCTGGGCTCATCTGTCAATGGCACGTCCTCCATCTCCACTCCCGCTCAAAGCTCCAGAGCCCCTGTGACCCAGCAGGCTTCCCGACACCTCCAGCCTCTTCCTTGCTGTGTTTTCCTGTCGGTGGACACCTCAGCTTCCTTTAAAACCTATCTCAGATGTCAGTTTCTCCCAGAAGCATTTGCTGGAGGGAAAGAGAAGGGTTTAGGATGAATCACCCCTTTCTCAGCATTGTCTCTTTCCCCAGCCTTTGGTGAGCTTATCACACTGCACTACAATTTGCTTTCTGACCCGACTGCCTCCCTCCAAGGCTGTCGACTCTGAGGGCAACTGCTCTGTCACTTATTCTGGTCCCCAGAGCCAGGTATATATCTGTACCTGCAGTGGAATGGACGTTCAAACATCTTGTGGATCTGGGCTCTTTGTGTTGGGTGCGAGCAAACATTAGATGTGTGCTAGAAGGTAAACGGTAGAATAAGGACAGCAAACACTGGCTGCAACGTGGGGAAGAGCGGGTGGACACAGCCTGCAAGAAGCCACAGAATTCTTGCCCGAGCAACAATGTGGAAAAGATACCCACGTCTTAAAGCTACGATCACTTTGCCTCTGGTGGTGGGTCCATCAAAGCTGAGGATCAGGGACTTCCCTGGTGGTGCAGTGGCTAAGAATCCGCCTGCCAATGCAGGGGACACGGGTTCAAGCCCTGGTCCAGGAAGATCCTACATGCTGCGGAGCAACTAAGCCCGTGTGCCACAACTACTGAGCCTGCGCTCTGGAGCCTGAGAGCCACAACTACTGAGCCTGCGAGCCACAACTACTGAAGCCCGTGCGCCTAGAGCCCGTGCTCCGCAGCAAAGACAAGCCACTGCAATGAGAAGCCTGTGCACCGCAATGAGGAGTAGCCCCCGCTCGCCGCAACTAGAGGAAGCCCACACGCAGCAATGAAGACACAACGCAGCCAAAACAAAAAACAAAAAACAAAAAAACCCAAAAAGCAACAACTGAGCATCATAGGGGTCATTTCCCCCAATTTCTTCGCTCCTTTAGTGCAGGAAGTGAACTGTTGAGCCCTGGAGCGTGGATATGTTATCCGTTCAAGTCTAATTTGGTCTCAGAGGCTATTACAAGGGGGCCCCTGAATCCAGTAAGTCAAAAAGGTGGGTGTGTGTGTGGGAACTGCTCAAGAAAAGCCAAATGCCAGTGAGTTGAAAATGACCAAATTCCTCTGTCTCCAGCGGCCTTGGAGGGCTGCCCCCATCATCTTTTCTGGGCTCTGTGGCCGCGAAGACAAGGTGACAGTCTTTCGTCACCCGTCTGCGATGAGGTCTGTCTTGAGCCTTCTACCTCCTGCTGTGCCCTTGGCCCCATCCCTGACATAATGTCCCCAGATCTGTTTTGGGAACAAACCTTGTGGCATCATGAGTCACAGCCCTTCTCCTGCGCTCCGCCCTCGGCAGCTCCACACACTCAGGACAAAGAGTCTTTCTCTCTCTGACCAATTCCCCCAGAACTTAGCGATTGGGTTTCACGTAGCTGGCGGAGCACATCATCTGGCTGACAGCTGGCTCTCCATGCCAAGCTTCGGGGCTGGCAGTCACTTCATCTCCTGCTCTGTCTGGGCCCCTGTGGCGGCTGCGAGCTGCTAGAACCGCTACTAATGTGCCCCATTCCTGCGCTCATGTTGACAGACAGACGGATGGACAGACAGCTGGGCGATCCCCAGGAAGGGGTCCTCCTGACAATTCCTCTCTCCGTAGGTTTGGCTGGGAGTTCATCGGCTGGCTTGCTGTTAGGGATATTAAACTCTTTGAGTAAATCTTCTCTCTGAAATACTGAAGAGGGAAAGCCATTTGTTCCCATAGATCAGCTGTGAATCCGAGCAATTGAAAAATTGAAACCAGATTAATAACGGAATGACGGGGGCCGGTGTCTCCGAGTTCTAGGTGGAGCCTAGGATTTGGAAGGTCCCAAGGCTTTGGGAAAACATCAACGCCTAAACTGGGAACGCATACCAAACAAAATACTAGTTTAGCCTGAGGAATCTTTGTATGGGCTTGTTTAGCTTCAGTTCAATAATTTAAATTTTTGTCTCAGTTAACAGTACAAATAGGACAGGGGTAAAAGTAGACACGGTTCTCCAGGCACAGAAAATAGACTTTATAGTTTTAAAGGAAAAGATGAAACAAAATTGACAACAGGGAACATAAAACTTTAATTATAAGCACAGGTCACTTTAAAATAGACACATTTCCTTCTTACAGTATGGTCAAGTAAGTTAACTAATTGCTAAACACACGCAACAGTTGTAAGCAGAGACGTTGTGGACCCTCTTCATCATTTCAGTTGTTTGGAGTGAGGACTGTTTGCCAAGCGTTTCTTAATGTGTGCTGGGAATTCCTATCACCTGGAGGTTTGACACGTGTGTTGGCAAAGACGTGGCTCCCTGAATAATGCTGCATCTGCTCCCAGGCTGACCTTCATCCTGGGCTCCAAGGTATCCAGACAGGAAGTGACAAAATTTCTTTGCTTGGTTAAACTTCAGTCCATCTCCTGAACCTTCTCCCAGGCCCGTCTGTCGCTTTGTCAAATCCAGCTTCAGCAATAGCCCTGCTAAGTCCATTTAACGAGAACCTCCACTCTTGATACCTGGTCAGGTTCCTCATCTCACAGGTGAAGGTTAACTGCTTGGTCTGCTTCCAGCAAGAATCCTGTTAGGTTGGTTTACTCAGAATCCCCCTTATCGCTGATGTTTCCTCTTAGTAATTTTCCATCCTCTGACCCCACTGTGCTCCTTGGCAACCTCCACTTGCCCAGGCTTTTTTTAAAAATTAAGATAGAATTGACATATCCCATGTTAGTTTCAAGTGTACAGTGTGATTCAATATTTGTACATATTGTGAAATGATCAGCACAGTAAATCTCATTAATATCCATCACCACAAATAATTCATTTTTTTCTTGTGAGGACAAATGTTAAGATCTTTCTTAGCGACTTTTGAATGTGGAATACAGCATCGTTAACTATGGTCACCACGCTGTACATTATACGCCCAGGACTCTTTTTTTTAATAGTTGTCAATTTATACTTTTTGACCCATTTCACTCCCCCCAACCCCCATTTCTGGCAAGCACAAATCCAATCCATTCTCTATATCTTTTTCTTTTTAACATCTTTATTGGCGTATAATTGCTTTACAAGGGTGTGTTAGCTTCTGTTTTATATATTCTCTATATCTTTGAATTCAGTTTTTTGTTTTGTTTGACATTCCACATATAAGTAAGATCATATGGTATTTGTCTTTCTCTAACTTATTTCATTCAGCATAATGTCCTCCAGGTTCATGCATGTTCTCATGTGGCAGAATTTCCTTCTGTTTTATGGCTGAATAATACTCCATTGTATACGTATACCACATTTTCTTTATCCATCCCTTAAATGATGAACACTTAAGGCTGCTTCCACATCTTGAATTTTGTACATCATGCTGCAATAAACATGGGGCTGCATATATCCTTTCAAATTAGTGTTTTCAGTTCCTTTGGCTGAATACCCAGAAGTAGAATTCCTGGATCAGATGGTAGTTCTACCTTTAATTTTTTGAGAAACTTCCATATTGTTTTCCATAGTGGCTGCACCAATATACATTCCTACCAACGCTTGTTATTTCTTGTCTTTTGATAATAACGATTCTGACGGATATGAGGTTTTGATTTGCATTTCCCTGATGATTAATGATGCATCTTTTCATGGACTTGTTGGTCGTCTGTATGCTTTTGTTGAAAAATGTTTATTCTGATTCTCTGCCCATTTTTAAATTGGACTGTTTATTTGCTATTGAATTGTATGAGTTTCTTATATATTTCAGATATTAAACCCATAATAGATAAATGATTTGTAAATACTTTCTCCCATTTGGTATGTTGCATATTCATTTTGTTCATCGTTTTTTTAAATAAATTTATTTTATTTTTGTCTGTGTTGGGTCTTGCTGTGTGCAGGCTTTCTCTAGTGGCGGTGAGCAGGGGCTACTCTTCCTTGCAGTGCGCAAGCTTCTCATTGCGGTGGCTTCTCTTCTTGCGGAGCACGGGCTCTAGGCGTGCAGGCTCAGTAGTTGTGGCACACGGGCTTAGTTGCTCCGAGGCATGTGGGATCTTACCGGACCAGGGCTCGAACCTGTGTCCCCTTCATTGGCAGACAGCTTCTTAACCAATGAACCACCAGGGAAGCCCCTGTTCATCGTTTCTTTTGCTGTGAAGAGCTTTTATTTTGATGTAGTCTCACTTGTTTATTTTTGCTTTTGTTGAACTTGCTTTTGGCATCAAATGCAAAAAATCATTGCTGAGACTGATGTCAAGGAACATAGCCCCTATGTTTTTTCTATGAGTTTTATAGTTTCAGGTCTTACAATCTTTAATCCATTTTGAGTTAATTTTTGTTTATGGGGTAAGATAGTGGTCCAATTTTATTCTTTAATGAAAACTGCTGTCCAGTTTTCCCAGCACTATTTATTGAAAAGATTGTCCATTCTCAGATCATTTGTCATAAATTAATTGACCATATGTGTGTGAGCTTATTTCTGGGCTCCCTATTCTGTTCCATTGATCTATGTGTCTGTTTTTATGCCAGTACCATATTGTTTTGATTATTATTGCACTGTAATATAGTTTGAAATCAGGGAACGTGATGACTCCAGCTTTGCTCTTCTTTCTCAAGATTGCTTAGGCTGTTCAGGGTCTTTTACAGTTCCATATAAATGTTAGGATTGTTTGTTCTATTTCTATGAAAAATACCATTAAAATTTTGATAGGGATTACATTGAACCTGTAGATTGCTTTGGGTAGTATGGATATTTTAACAGTATTCTTCCAATCCATGAGCATGGAATATCTTTCCATTTATTTGTGTCTTCAGTTTCTTTCATCAGTGTCTCATTGCTTGCAGTATACAGGTCTTTCACCTCCTTGGTTAAATTTATTCCTAGATATTTTATTCTTTTTGATGCAACCATAGATGGGATTGTTTTCTTATTTTCTCTTTCTGCTAGTTTGTTAATAGTATATAGAAACAAGAGACTTATGAATCTTAATTTTGTATCCTGAAGCTTTATTGAAGTCATTTATTAGTTCCAACAGTTTTTTGGTGGAGTTTTTAGGGTTTTCTATATATAATATCATCTGCAAAAAGTGAAAATTTTACTTCTTCCTTTCCAACTGGATACCTGTTATTTCTTTTTCTGGGCTTATTGCTTGGGCAAGAACTTCCATTATTATGTTGAATAAAAGTGATGAGGCTGGACATTCTTTCTCATTCCTGATCTTAGCAGAAAAGCTTTCAGCTTTTCACTGTTGAGTATGATGTTAGCTATAGGCTTGTCATATATGCCTTTATTTTGCAGAGGTACCTTCCCTCTATACCCACTTCGTTGAGAGTTTTTGTCATGAATGGACCTTGAATTGTGTCAGATGTTTTTTCTGCATCTATTGAAATGATCATATGATTTTATCCTTCATTTTGTAATATGGTGTATTACTTACTGATTTGCACATGTTGAACTATACTTGCTTCCCTGGAATAAATCCCACTTGATCATGGTGTATGATATTTAAATGTATTTTTAAAATTTGGTTTGGTTATATTTTGTTGAGGAATTTTGCATCTGTGTTTATCAGGGATATTGACCTGTAATTTTCTTTTTTTGTGGTATCAGAGTAATGCTGATCCTGTAAAATGAGTTCAGAAGTATCCTCTCATCTTCTATTACTTGGAAGAGTTTGAGAATTAATTACTTTTTAAATTTTTTGTAGAATTCACCAGTAAAAACATCTGGTCCAGTGATTTGTTGGGAGGTTGTTGATTACTGGTCCAATCTCCTTACTAGTAATAGGTCTGTTCAGATTTTCTGTTTCTTCATGATTCAGTCTTGGCAGGTTGTATGTTTCTAGAAATTTATCTAATTCATCTGGGTTGTCCAGTTTGCTGGCATGTCTTTTACAATCTTTGTATTTCTGTGGTATCATTTGTAATGTGTTCTCTTTCATTTATGATTTTATTTGAGCCCTCTCTTTTTCTTGTTGATTTTTGGTAAAGATTTGTCAATTTTGTTTATCTTTTCAAATAACCTGTTTCATTGACCATTTCTATTGTCTTTTTGTCTCAGTTTCATTCATTTCTGCTCTGATCTTTATTTCCTTCCTTCTACTAACTTTGGGCTTAGTTTGCTCTTCTTTTTCTAGTTCTTGTGGTTGTTTATTTGAGATCTTGTTTCTTAATATTGGTGTTTATCACTATGAGCTTCCCTCTTAGGACTGCCTTTGCAGCATCCCATAAATTTTGTTATTTTTTTCATTTTCATTTGTCTCAGTATATTTTTTAAATTTTTGAATTTTTCAGTTTTCTTTTTGTAATTGATCTCACTTTTATACTATCATGATCAGAAAAGATGCTTGATATGATTTCAATTCTTAAATTTATTAAGACTTGTTTTGTGGCCTAACATTTGTTCTATCCTGGAGAGTGTTCTGTGTGCATTTGAGAAAACATGTACTGTGTTGCTTTGGGATGGAATGTTCTATGTGTATGTTTGTTAAATGACACATCTGGAATAACGTGTCATTTAAGGCCAGTGCTTTTCATTGATTTTTCTGTCTGAATGATTTGTCCATTGATGAAAGTGGTGTATTGAAGTCTCTTCCTATTGTACTGCAATCTGTTTCTCCCTTTAGGTCTTGTAAAATTTGCTTTATATAATTCAGTGAACCTATGTTGGGTGCTAAAATATTTACAAATGTTATATCCTCTTGTTGGATTGGCCACTGAATAATTATATGATGAACAACTTTGTCCCCTATTAGTCTGTCTTAAAGTCTATTTTGTCTGAAGTAATTATAGCTATTCCAGCTTTCTCTTGATTTCCATTTTCATGAAATGTCTTTTTCTATCCCTTTACTTTCAGTCTGTGTGTATCCTTAATATCTGAAGTAAATCGCTTATTGGCAGCATATTGATGGGTCTTCTTTTTTATCCATTTAGCCAACCTGTGTTTTTTCATTGTAGTTCCTTTGTTTTGTTACCATGAGATAGTATTGACATTTTAATAATTTTTCAATTCACTAACACAAGATATCTTTCCATTTACTCATGACTTTTTCTATTTCTTTCATCAGTGTCTCACAGTTTTCAGAGATCTTTTACCTCCTTTTTAAAGGTTATTGCTAAGTATTGTTTTTATGCTATTGTAAATGGGATTGTTTTCTTTCATTCTCCAGTAATTTTTGTTAGTGTATAGAAATGATATTGACTTTTGTAGTTAATTTTGTTTCCTGTGATTTTACTGAATTTGTTGATTAGATGGAACAGTTTTTTGGTGGTCTCTTTAGAAATTTCCTACAAATAAAATCATGCCAACGATAGATAAAGTATTACTCCTTTCTTTCCGATTGTGATGCTTTTATTTCTTTTTGTCTGATTGCTCTGGCAAGGACTTTCAGTACTATGTCGAGCAGGAGTGGTGAGAGTGGGCACTCTTGTTCTTGATCTTTCAACTTTACCAACCTTTTACTGTTGAGTATGATATATACTATGGGCTTATCATATAGGCTACTATTATGTTGGGGACATTCCTTCTATACCTAATTAGCTGAGTTTTTTTACCATGGACAGATGTTGAATTTTCTCAAATGCTTTTTCTGCATCTATTAAGATGATCGTATGATTTTAAAAATTCTGTTGATGTATCACATTGATTGATTTGTGTTTGTCAGACCATCCTTGTATCCCAGGCAGAAATCCCATTTGGTCATGGTGGGTGATCCTTTTAATATGCTGCTGAATTCAGTTTGCTAGTATTTTATTGAGAATTTTTGCATCTATATTCATTAGGGATATTGGCCTGTAGTTTTCTGGTAGTATCCTTTTCTGGCTTTGGTGTCAGGATCATACTGAACTTGTAAAATGAGTTTGGGAGTGTTCCCTTGTCTTTGATTTTTGGAAGAGTTTGAAAAATATTGGCATTAATTCTTTTTTAAATGTTGGTAAATTTTACCAGTGAAGCCATCTGTCCTGGGCTTTTCTGCATTGAGAGTTTGATTAAATCACCTTTGTAGTAATAGTTAGATTCAGACTTCCTATTTCTTCCTAAATCAGTCTTGGTAGTTTGTATGTTTCTAAGAATTTTCAATTTTTTATATAGTTTGTCCAGTTTGTTGGCATGTAGTTGTTTATAGTACCTTTTTATGATCCTCTGCATTTCTGTGGTATCAGTTGTAGTGTCTTTTTTTAATTTATAATTTTGTTGATTTTGATCCTCTCTTTTTCCCTCAGTTAGTCTAGCTAAAGGTTTGTCAATTTTGTTTGTCTTTTTGGTTAATCTTTTCTATCGTTTTCCTATTCATTATTTTATTTTATTTTTTTTTGCCTAATCTTTATTATTTCCTTTGTTCTGCTAACTTTGGTCTCAGTTTGTTCTTTTCCTAGTTCCTTAAGGCATAAAGTTAGGTTGTTTATTTGGGATCTTTTTACTTCTTAACATAGGTGTTTATTGCTATGAACTTCCCTCTGAGAACTGATTTCACTGCATCCCATAAGTTTTGGTAAGTTTCCAATTGTCTCAAGATACTTTTTAATTTCTCAGTTAATTTCTTCTTTGATCCATTGGTCGTTCTGGAGAGTGCTGTTTAATTTTCCTGTGTTTGTGAATTTTTCAGTTTTTCTCTTATTATTGATTTCTAGTTTCACACCATTATCAGAAAAGATACTTGAGATGATTTGTCTTCTTGAATTTGCTAAGACTTGTCTTGTGACTTAACACACGGTCTATCCTAGAAAACGTTTTATGCACACTTGAGAAGAATGTGTATTCTGCTGTTGTTGGATAGAATGTTCTGTATATATATGTCTCAGGTTCGTGTGGTTTATAATGTTCATATCCACTGCTTTCTTATTGATTCTCTGCCTGGATGGTCTTACTCCTTGTTGAGAGTAGGGTACTAACTTTCCAACAATTATTGTTTTGCTGTTTATTTCTCCTGTCAGCTCTGTTAGTTCTGCTTTATGTGTTTAGGTGCTTCAGTGGTGGCTGGATAAATATTTACAATTACTATATCTTCTTGATGTATTGACCTCTTTATCATTACATAATGACATTCTTTGTCTCTTTTTAACATTTTTAGTTTAAATACTATTTGTCCGAGATACAAATATAGTTATCCTGCTTCTTTCTGGTTACCATTTGCTCGAAATCTTTTTCCATCCCTTCCCTCTCGGTTTATGTGTGTCTTTAAGACTAGCATGAGTAGGCAGCATATTGTTGGACTTGCTTTTCTGTCTTTTGATAAAAGAATTTTATCTGTTTATGTTTAAAGTAATTATTAATAAGTAGGGACTTAACTATTGCCGTTTTGTTTTCTGGTTGTTTCATAGGTTGTTCCTTGTTTCTTATTCTGCTGTCCTTTTTTGTGGTATAGTGTGTTATGGTATTGGTATACTTTGGCTTATCATGTTCCTTTGTGTAATTACCAAGGGTTTCCCTTGTGGTTACCATGAAACTTACATAAAATATCTTAAAATTATAACACCCTATTTTAAACAAATAAGAACTGAACTTCTATAGATTCCTAAGCTTACACTTTTAGCTCTCATTCTCCTCACATTTTGGGTTATTGATACTACAATTTTTATTGTGTAAGTAATAACAGATTATTGTAGTTATTTTTAGTTTCTTTATTTTTTTAACTTTTAAACTAGAGCTGTGTGTTATGCACCACCATTACCATATAGCAGAATTTAATTTTTACTATATAATTACAATTACCAGAATGTTTTACTCTGCTTTCTTTATTATGTTATTTAGCATCCTTTTACATCTGCTTAAAGAACCCCCTTCAGTATTTTTTGTAAGGCAGGTCTAATGGTGATGAATTCCTCAGCTTTTGTTTGCTTAGGAAAATGTTTATTTCTCCTTCATTATTAAAGGGAAGCTTTGCTGGGCATAGTACTTTTGGTTGACATTTTTTTTCTTTGAACATTTTGAATACATCATCCCATTCTCTTCTGGCCTTAAAAGTTTCTGTTGAAAAATTCTCTGATAGTCTTATGGGGGTTCCTTTTATGTAACTTCTCTCTTTTTTTTTTTTTTTTTTTTGATGCCTTTTCATTTTTTTCTCTGTCTTTGACTTTTCACAAGTTAATTATAATGTTTCTCAGTGTACCCCTTTCAGGTTCAACCTATTTGGAGTCCTTTGGACCTCCTGGATCTGGATATCTATTACTCTCCCCAAGTTTGGGAAGTTTTCAGCCATTATTGCTTTAAATATTCTTATTGACACTTTCTCTTCTAGAATTTCCATAACACAAATATTGTTTCATAAATTCCAAAGGCTTTCTTCACTGTTTTTCATTCTTTCTTTTTGCTCCTCTGAATAGATAATTTCCAATGTCCTATCTTTCAGGCTAATGATTCTTTCTTCTCTGTGGTTGATTCTGCTTTTCAAGCTCTCTGTTAAATTCTTCAGTTCTGTTATTGTATATTTTTTAGCTCTAGGATTTCTGGTTTTTAAGAATGTTTTCTCTTTCTTTGGTGAAGTTCTCATTTTGTTTATGCATTATTTTCCCAATTTTGTTCAGTCGTCTCTGTGTTCCTGTGGTTCACTAAACTTCTTTAAGAAAATTGTTCTGAATTCTTTGTCTGAGAGTTCATAAATCTTCATTCTTTTGTCAGTTACTAGAGCTGTTTCCTTTGATGGTGTCAATATCTACCTGACTTCTAATGATCTTTTACTTCTTACAGTGGTATCTCCACAGTTAAGCAGGTGGTCTTCCCTTTCAGACTTGGCAGACTTGCTTTGACAGAGGCAGTTCTTCACCATTCAGCTCAGTTTGAGCTAGACATGTCTGCTGGTAATGTTCTTGGTTGCGGGGGCATGATCTAAGGTATTTTTGGGTGAGGTCAAGGGTGGGCAAGTGTGCTGCTGGCTAAGAACATCTGAATAGGGCTGCTTGCTTTGTTCCCTGCCCAAGTGAGGCTGTGATGGGCTCTTTGTGTACCTCATTTTATTTTTATAATTTTGATTCCTTTTCCCTAGAGATGGCATGAGAAGTTGTATACAGCTCAGGCCCCACAAAACCTGAATGTATCCTTTTTTAGTCTATCTGTATGATAAATTAATAGAAATGGGATTTGCTGGGTGAAAGGTATATACATTTATAACTATAAAGGTGTTATAAATTTGCCCTCTACCAAAGTTGTAAAATTTACATTCTCAATAGTAAAATACAGATTGCCTATTTTCTACATCTTCACTAATGTATTATCAAGACAGTTATCAAACTTTTGGATCTTCATAAATCTGATAAGAGAAAATAGGAACTACTGGTCCTCCTTTGCATTTTTTTTTGTATTATGATGGAGGTTGAGCATACTTTCATAAGTGAAAGAGCCATTTCATTTTTCTTTTCAGTGTATTATCTGTCCAAATCCTTTGATTATTCTTATTGATTTGTAGAAGCTCTGTGTATATTAAGGACTATTTACCATTTGTGATTTGAGTTATATTTTCCCCAGTTGCTTTTCTTTTGACCTTGGGTGTTTTTATTTTTTTCCTTCAGACTTTTGAAAACAAATGTCCTTTTATAGTTGATACCTTGGTGGAATAATTAGAAAGGTGTTCCCCATTCTGAAAAACACATATATCTATGTATATTCTGTTGCTTGTGTTTCTCTGGAGAACCCTAATATAGATGGTTTGTGTTATTGTTTTCAATTATCTATTTCTTCTCCTTGAAAGAAGATATCCCCACCTGTTACCAAGTTACTTATATGTTTACATATATAGCATGCATAGGCTTATCATGTGTGGTATAATAAAACACATATCTGGTCTTTGTCCCTAGTGTCTGGCAGAGAGCATTAAAAACTCTTAGAAACAATAGGAGTATCTTTGTTATGCTAATGAGCTATCTCATGGTGGGCCCCTAGATAACTTCTGGATGGGGGCTGGTCACCAGAATGACCAACCATGTGATTAGAAGATTGGAACTTTGAGTTCAATCATGTGGCCAGTGATTTAATCAATCATGCCTATGTAGTAGCACCCCAATAAATACTCTGCACACTGAAGCATGTTGAAGGTTCCTGGTCGATGAACACATTAATGTGTCAGGAGGGTTACATGCCTTGATTTCATGGGAAGAGGGCATTGAAGCTGTGTGTTCCCTCCCAGACCTCATCCTATGTGTCTCTTCATTTGGCTGGTCCTGATTTGTATCCTTTATAAGAGAACTGTAATTGTAAGTAAAGCAATTTTCTGAATTCTGTGAGGCATTCCAGCAAATTATCAAACATGGAGTTGTGGGAACCACCCACATTTGTGGCCAGGTGATTGGGAAGCACAGGTGACCTGGGACTCCCCCTCCCCCCCAATGTGTGGCTGCTGCCTGAAGAAAGGGCAGCCCTGTGGAGCAGTAGTCCCTTAAACCTGTGGAGTCTGATGCTGGCCCTGGCTAGTTAGTGTCACAGGTGGCTGCAGTCCACCTCCACTGGTATGGGAGGAGAATACCATGAGACTTGCTTCAGCTGGTAAAATGGGAACAATGGGGTATCAGAGTAGAAGCTATAAGAGCTATCACGTATTTCTAGCTTTCTTGTTCTGTTTCTCTGTCCAGATGGGAACTGTTCCTTTAGCCTGGGTCCTAGCAAAACATATACAGCAGAGCTGTATCTGTCTTATAGTTTTGGATATATAGCGGGAACAAAAAATAAACTGTTAAGATGAATCATTATAGTGAAGCACTGTAAGCCATTGTTAAAATTTGTGGGTTGTTTGTTACAGCAGTATAACATAACACAAACTGACGTATCTGTGCTCCAAACTGTTTCCTTTACCTCTTCATTCAGAGAGCCATTAAGTGGCATCATCTACCTAGTCACTCAGCAAGAGCCTAGGAGTCACTCTTGATGCTCCTCTTTCCCTCACCCTCCACATTGAATCCATCTTTTAGCAAATCCTATTATTTCTATCTCCAAAATATATCAAAGATCCATTCTCAAAATCTTTACTGTCATGGTCACCTCTTGTCTAGATTACTGCCAAAGTCTCCTAACTGGTCCCTAATTCTGTTCTTGTCCCCTTCCAAAGCATTCTCTACACGAGCTGCAAAAATCATCAGGAAAGATAAATTGGATATCATTCTTCTGTTTAAAACCCTCACTGGTTTTCCATTAGCTTTAGCATGAAGTTGAACACTCTTTCCACGACTGACACATCATACCTAGTCTGTCCCTTGCTTGTCTCCAACCCCATCACATACCAGCCCCTTCCTTATTTGTCTTGCTCCAGACACACTCCCCTTCTCTTGTTGTTCAGATACAACCAGCCCCTTCTTACCTTGGCATCTTTGTGTGTGTTATTTCCTCCATCTAGAAAGCTTTTCCTGTCACTCTTTGAATGGCTAGCTCTTTCTTTATTTCTGAGCTTAAATGTTATCTTAGAAGCCTTTCCTGACCACACTATCTGAAGTAGTTCCCCTCTCCACAATTCTCTATCTCCATTCCTGTTCCTTTTCTTACTTACTTAAACTTACATATTTTAACCTGCCTTTCCTGTAGAAATGTTTCCTTTATGAGGGCAGAGACAGTAGTTGTCTCGTTCACTGTGTTTTTCCCCAGAGCCTTGCACGCATGAGGGGCTTAGTAAACAGTTGTTGAGTGAATGAATCTTTTGATCGTGAGCAGGTGGGATACAGAGCAGGCCACATAAAGAATTAGTCTGGCAGACAAATAGGCCTGTAACTAACCCTAATCTTGGGGATCTCCGTTGTTGGGTGCTTGTCTTGGCTGCCCTTGGGTAAAGGAAAACACTCAGTGTTCCATACCGTGAGGCTTCCCTTTGCCTAGTACACTGCTTTCCCCAGCCACCCTCCCTCCCCAGCCTGATCACGAAGGCTGCCAAGTCATGATGCCAGGCCTCCACTTCTCACCAGCAGAGTGAGCAGATGGCTGACAAGCTATTTCCCTGTAGTAGGTAGCAGATTGCTCTTGTCCAAAAGAGAGGGCACAGAAGATGTTTCAATTCTCAGAGCAGGTTTCGATGCAGTATCTCCGCCCAGATCAGGAGTGTGCCTGGAGACAGGCTTTTGTTGTGCTACTATTTGCTCTTCCCCCCAAGCCTTCCATCCAGTCTTCCAGACCCTCCGTCTCTAGCACTTCTCCCCAGCCAGTCTTTCCCTAGATGCCCCCCACCCCAATCCCTACATCTAACACCCCTGTTACCAAGCTCAGGGGTGAGAGAAGTGAATATTTTCTCTCTCCCTCCTCACCTCCCCACCTCCTTTATTCTCTCAGGCTTGTGGGGAGAGGGGCATTCCATTAGGAATATGTTGATCATGAGGACAGAGCTGGCATTCCAGCTTGCTACCTGGCATTCCAAGGATCGCACTGACTACAAACAGGACAGTTAAAGCAATGTGTCCAGAACAGACAAATTGTTTCGCATTTCCTCTGCTTCTTGGATATCTGTATATTCAAATTTACTTTTCATGCTGGGGAGTTTACCCCCTTTTGAATTCACTCCTTCTCATTAGCTTTTGAGCCATGAAAAATGATGTTGCTACACCTGAGTGTCTGATTATATCACAGATGAGGTAAACTTTGAGGCTTTAAGTGGGTGGGGGGAAGCTTAGGAGATGCATTTTGTTCTCCAATATGAATTATCTGATGCTGCATAAGGTTTGAAGTATGAAAAAGGCCTTCCAGTATTTATATATGTTCTATGTTTTTTTCTCCATTATAAATTCTCTCATGTTCTTTCCTATGTGAACATTGGGGGAAAGCCTTCCCACATTCAATATGTTTATAAGGTGTTTTGCCTATGTGATTGGTATTTTAACTTTATTTTTGGTGTTACTGTTTATACAGATGTCTTTTAATATTTATTCATTGACATTTATATAATACAATTTATTTCATGTTTTTGCTCTATGGATTGTGGTGTCTGTGTGTTTTAAGAAATCCTTCCCACTTATAAAGTTTTTCTCATATTTTATTCTTTTTTTGAATTTTATTTTATTTTTTAGACAGCAGGTTCTTATTAGTTATCCATTTTATACATATTAGTGTATACATGTCAATCCCAATCTCCCGGTTCATCTCACCACCCCCCCGCCACTTTCCCGCCTTGGTGTCCATACAATTGTTCTCTACATCTGTGTCTCAACTTCTGTCCCGCAAACCGGTTCATTTGTACCATTTTTCTAGGTTTCACATATATGCGTTAACATACGATATTTGTTTTTCTCTTTCTGACTTACTTCACTCTGTATGACAGTCTCTAGATCCATCCTCGTCTCTGCAAATGACCCAATTTCGTTCCTTTTTATGGCTGAGTAATATTCCATTGTATATATGTGCCACATCTTCTTTATCCATCCATCTTGTTGATGGGCATTTAGGTTGCTTCTATGACCTGGCTATTGTAAGTAGTGCTTCAATGAACTTTGGGGTACATGTGTTTTTTTGAATTATCTCATATTTTTTTCTTAAAGCTTTAGACTTTGAACTATCAGTCCACCTGGCGTTGATTTTTTGTGTGTGTATGGTGTGAAGTAGAGAGTCTTTCTCCCCATATGAATAACACAATTTTCCATAATGTCCCTACTAACTTGTCAAACCATCTTTGTTATATACTAAGTTTCTATACATGTGTGGGTCCATTTCTTGGTTCTCTATTCTTTTCTGTTGATCTGTGTATCTGCCCTTACATCTATATTTACCACACTGTCATAATTACTGTTGCTGTATTTTGAGTCATCTTATCTGGTGGAACAAGCCTAATCATGTATTCTCCTATTCAGGAGAGTTTTAAATATTACTATTTGGGGGCTTTGAGAATCAGCTTGTCAGAATACATACACATGCACATACAACAGAATTGACTTTATAGATTATTTGGGGGGAAATTGACATCTTTACAAAATTGTCTTCCTATACCTATACATTGTATCCCTTTTTGTGTACTTAATCTATCTCATGATATCTTCATTTATTTTAGATCTTCTTAAGGTATTCCAGTAAGTTTTATAATTTCCTCAATATATGTTCCACGCAAAGCTTATGAGATATGTTTTTAAAGTACCTCATACTTTTGGTGCTGTTTCACATATAATCTTTATAAAAGTTGCTAGTATATAGAAATACATTATTTTTTACATTGATTTTTGTATCCAAAATGTTTCTGAACTCTAATAATTTGCTTGAGAAGTCCTAGCTTTTCTATTTAGATAACTCTAGCTTTTGCAAGTTAGGACAGTTTTGATTTTTTCTTCATAATCATTAGACTTTTTATTTCTCTTGTTTTGTCATTTGGCTAGAACATCCAGTAAGTGTTGAATAGCAGGGATGAGAATAAGCATCCTTATCTTGTTCCTGACTTTTAAAAGAATATGTCTAATTTCACCATTAACTGTATTTGGTATAGGTGTCAGAAAATACCCCTTACCAGAAGATAACACTGCTACTAAGAATTTTTATCATTACTTGGTGTTGATTTAAATTTTTTCCTATTGATTTAGAGACAATCACACATTATTTCCTGCTTTAATTTGTTAATGTATTCATCTTGCTGTTCTTGGGTTGATCGTCATGTGTGTATATGGGTATGTTTTATTGTACTGTATTATATGATTGAACAAAATATTCCTTTAGAGTATTGTCCTTGTGTAGTTTTTTGTTTTTGAGGGGTACTAGAAAAAGTTTTTACTTTATTATTTTTCTCCTTTTTATTGAGATATAATTGACATATGATAGTTTCAGCTGTGCAATATTGATTTGATATATGTATAATTGTGAAATGATCACTACAGCTCTAGTTAACATCCATCACCACATGTAGTTACATAATTTTTTCTTATGAGAACTTTCAAGATTTATTCTCTTAGCAACTTTCAGTATGCAATACAGTGACATTAACTGTAGTCACTATGCTGTATATTACATCCCCAGTACTTAGTTATTTTACAACTGGAATTTGTACCTTTTGACCACCTTCAACCATGTTGTCCACTACCCACCCCCACCTCTGGCAATCACCAAACTGTTCTGTATCTCTGAGTTTGTTTTTTGTAGAATCCATGTATAAGCAAGATAATACAGTTTTTTGGCGTTCTCTATCTGACTTATTTCCCTTAGAATAAGGCACTAAAAGTCGATCTATGTTGTCTCAAATGTCAGGATTTCCTGTTTTATGGCTGAATAATATTCCAGTGTGGGTGTGTTTATGGGTGTGGATCACGTTATCACATTTTCTTTATCCATCAATGGATACTTAGGTTGTTTCCATGTCTTCATTATTGTAAATAATGCTGCGGTGAACACAGATTTGCAGATATCTTTTTTGAGGTAGTGTTTTTATTTACTTCAGACAAACACCAAGAAGTAGAATTGCTGGATCATATGATAGTTATATTTTAAATTTTTTGAGGAACCTCCATACTCTTTTCCATAGTGGCTGCACCAACTTACATTCCCACAAACAGTGCACAAGTCTTCTGCTTTCTCCACATCTTTCCTAGTAAACTGTTATCTCTTGTCTTTTTTATAATAGCCATTCTAACAGATGTGAGGTGATCTCATTGTGGTTTTGATTTTCCATTTCCCTGTTGTTTAGTGATGTTGAGCACCTTTTCATGTACCAGTTGGCTAATTGTGTGCCTTCTTTAGAAAAAATGTCTATTCAGATGCTCTGCCCATTTTTTAATTAGATTTTTTTAATTTTAATTTTTTTGTTGAGTTATAGGACTTCTTTGTGGTTTTGGATATTAACCCATTATCAGACATATAATTTGCAAATATTTTCTCTTATTCAGAGTTTTGCCTTTTCATTTTGCTGATGGTTTCCTTTGCTGTGCAGAAATTATTTAGTTTGATGTAGTTTTCACTTGAGTTTTTGTTTGTTTTTCTTGCCTTTGTTTTTGGTGTCTCATCCAAAACATCATCACCAAGACCAATGTCAAGGAGCTATGACCTATGTTTTCTTCTAGGAGCTTTATAGGTTCAGGCCTTACATTCAAGTCTTTAATCCATTTTTCTGTGTGTTGTAAGGTAGTGGTCCAGTTTTATTCTTTTGCATGTGGCTGTCCAGTTTTTCCAACACCATTTATTGAAAATACTGTCCTTTCCCCATTGTATATTCTTGGCTCCTTTGTTGTAAATTAATTGACCATGTGCATGAGGGTTACTTCTGCGCTCTCTATTCTGTAGATATACGTGTCTGTTTTTATGACAATATCATACTATTTTGATTACTATAGCTTTGTAATATAGTTGAAGTCAGGGAGCATGAAGCCTCCACCTTTGTTCTTTCTCAAGATTGCTTTGGCTATTTGCGTTTTTTTGTGGTTTCATACAAATTTTAGAATTGTTTGTTTCACTTGTGTAAATGCCATTGAAATTTTGATTGGGAATGTATTGAATCTGTAGATTGCTTTCAGGTAGTATGGACATTTTAACAATATTCTTCTAACACATGAGCATGGAATATCTTTCCATTTATTTGTATCTTGGTTAAATTTATTTCTAGATATTTTATTCTTTTTGATGCAATTGTAAACGGGATTGTTGTCCTAAATTCCCTTTCTGACAGTTCACTATTAGGGTATAGAAATGCAAATGATTTTTGTACATTGATTTTATATCCTGCAACTTTACTGAGATTTGTTTATTTGTTCTAATGGTTATTTGATGAAGCCTTTAAGGTTTTCTCCATATAATATGTCATCTGCAAATAGTGACAATTTTACTGCTTCCTGTCCCATTTAGATGCCTTTTATACCCTTTTCTTGCCTAATTGCTCTGGCAAAGGTTTCTAATACCATGTTGAAGTGGTGAGAGTGGACATCATTGTGTTGTTCCTGATTGTAGAGAAAATGCTTTCAATTTTTCACCATTGAATATAATGTTAGCTGTAGGCTTGTCATATATGGCATTTATTTTGTTGAAATAACTGTCTCTATACCCATTTTGTTAAGAATTTCTAATATGAATTAAGAATTTTTCAAATGCTTTTTCTACATCTATTGATACAGTCACATGGTTTTTATCCTTTATTTTGTTAATGTTGTGCATCGCATTGATTTTATGGATTGTTGAACAATTCTTGCATCCCTGGAATAAATACCACTTGATCATGGTATGTGATCTTTTAAATGTATTGTTGAATTCAGTTTGCTATTATTTTCTTGAGGATTTTTGCATCTGTGTTCATCGGGGATATTGGTCTGTAATTTTCTTGTATTGTCCTTGTCTACTTTTGTTATCAGAATAATGCCAGCCTGTAAACTGAATTTGGAATTGTTCCTTCCTCTTGTCATTTTTGAAAGAGTTTTGGGAAGGATTGCTATTAATTCTTAAAATATTTGATAGAATCCCCCAGTGAAGCCTTCTGGTTCTGAACTTTTGTTTGTTGGGAGGTTTTAAATTATTGATTCAGTCTCCTTTACTAGTAATCAGACTGTTATCTCTTTATTCCTAATTCAGTCTTGGTAGATTGTATGTTTCTAGGAATTTATCTTTTCTTTTAGGTTGTCTAATCTGTTAGCATATAATTGTTCAGAGTAGTCTCTTATCCTTTGTATTTTGTGGTGTCAGTTGTGATGTCTCCTCTTTCATTTAAGCTTTTATTTATTTGAGTTTTTTTTCTTAGTATAGCTAAATGTCTATTTTTTTAAATCTTTCCAGAAAACCAGCTCTTAGTTGCATTGATCCTTTCTATTGTCTTTTACATCTCTATTTCATTTATTTCTGCTCAGATCGATACTATTTTCTTCCTTCTAACATTGGGCTGTTTGTCCTCCTTTTTCTAGTTTCTTGTGGTAAAGAACTGTTTTATTTGAGATCTTTCTTGTTTCTTAATGTAGGCATTTATTACTATGAACTTTTAGAACTGCTGTTGCTGCATACAATGAGTGTTGATATGTTGTTTTTCCATTTTCATTTGTCTCGAATTATTTTTTGATTTCTCTCTGATTTCTTGTTTAATCCATTGGTTACTCACTAGCAGTTTTTAATCTCCATATATTTGTGAATTTTCCAGTTTTCTTCTTGTAATTGATTTCTAGTTTCTGCCATAGAGGTCGGAAAAGATGCTTGATATGATTTCAGTTTTCTTAAGACTTCTCTTTTACCATAACATGTGATCCACTCTGGAGAATTTTCTTTGTACACTTGAGAAAAATATGTTTCTGTTGCTTTTGGATGGATTTTTCTACATATGTGTGTTAAGTCCATCTGGTCTAATATGTTTAAGGCCAGAGTTTTCTTAATGATTTTCTGTCTGGATGATCTATCTATTGATGAAAGTGGGGTATTAAAGTTCACCACTATCATTGTATTGCTGTCAGTTTTACCTTTATGTCTGTTAATATTTTCTCTGTATATTTAGGTGCTCCTATATTAGATGCATGAATATTTTCAGTGTTACATCCTCTTGTTGCATTGGCTACTTTATCATTATATAATAAATACTCTTTTTACAACAGATAGTCTTTGTTATAAAGTCTATTTTGGGGACTTCCCTGGTGGCACAGTGGTTAGGAATCTGCCTGCCAATGCAGGGAACATGGGTTCTATCCCTGGTCCAGGAAGGTCCCACGTGCTGTGGAGCAGCTAAGCCCGTGTGCCACAACTACTGAGCCTGTGCTCTAGAGCCCACATGCCACAACTACTGAAGCTCGTGAGCCTAGAGCCCGTGCTCTGCAACAAGAGAAGCCACCGAATGAGAAGCCTGCCCTTCGCCACAAAGAGTAGCCCCTGCTCTCTACAACTAGAGGAAGCCCGTGTGCAGCAACGAAGACCCAACGCAGCCATAAATAAATAAATAAATAAATAAATAAATAAATAAATAAATAAATAAATAAATAAATAAATAAATAAATAAAAATTTAAAATCAAACCTATTTTGTCTGATACAAGTACAGCTACCCCAGGTTTCTTTGGTTTCCATTTGCATGGAATATCATTTTCCATCCCTTCACTTTCTGTGTGTGTGTGTGTGTGTGTGTGTGTGTGTGTGTGTGTCCATCCTTACAATTAAAATGAGTCTCTTGTAGGCAGTATAAAGATGGGTCTTGGTTTTTTATTCATTCAGCCACTCTACATTTTTTGATTGGAGAATTTAGTCTGTTTACATTTAAAATAATTATAGATAGGTATGTACTTACTGCCATCTTGTTAATTGTCACCTGGGTCTTTTGTAGATCCTTTCTTCTCTTGCTCTCTCCTTTTGTGATTTGAGGATGTATGTATGTATATATCTACTGTATGTTTTTCTTTTTGGTTACCATGAGGCTTACATAAAATAACTTACATTTATAACAATATATTTTAAGCTGGTATCAAGTTTAGTTTGAAAGCATTCTAATGCTCTACATTTTTACTCCTCCCCACCACTTTTTGTTTTTGATATCACAATTTGCATCTTTTTATATTGTGTATTCCTTGACAAATTGTAGTTATAATAGAGCTACTACTTTTGTCCTTTAATCTTCATACTAGCTTTATAGGTGATTAACCCACCACTTTTACAACATTAGATCTTTTGAAGTTTACTACATTTTTACCTTTACCAGTGAGATTTATATTTTCATACGTTTTCCTGTTAGTAATTAGCACCTCTCATTTCAGCTTAAAGAAGCCCCTTTAACTTTTCTTGTAAGCCCTGTCTAGTGGTGATGAAGTCGTTCACTTTTGCTTGTCTGGAAAACTCTTTATCCCTCCTTCGTTTCCAAAGAATGACTTTGCTAGGTAGAGTATTTTGGGTTGGCAGTTTTTTCTTTTAGCACTTTGAATACCATGCCTGTTCCTTCTGGTCTTCAACGTTTCTGCTGAGAAACCTGCTCATAGTCTTATGGGGGTTCCCTTGTACGTAACAAGTTGTTTTTCTCTTAGTTGTTTTTAAGATTCTTTCTTTGTCTTTAACTTTTGACTATTTAATTAAAATGTGTCTTGGGGGGCATCTCTTTAGGTTCATCTTATTTGGAGCTCTCTAGGCTTCCTGCATCTGGATGTCTGTTTCCTTCCCCAGTTCAGAGAAGTTTTCAGCCACCTCCCTCATTCTTGAAGGAGCATCCTTTTGTAGGAGACGAATCTGTCTTATCATTCAACCCTGCCTTAGCTCTTGGTTGTAACTCAAACCTTTGTGATTGCTCAAGCAGCCTACTTTATTATTAGTGGCTCGCAGGAGTTGAGGGTGTGTTAAGACCTGTCAATATCCCAAAGGAGAGGATTTCAGTCAGCACCAAGATTCTTGGTGATTGGAAGTCAGACCCTAAGGAAGCAGCTTTTAAGTATGTGTATATATACCTCTTTCAAAGGGAAGACTGGGATACGGGCATCTCTATCTGCTCCCTTTGCACTGAACCCTGGGGTCATAGTTAAGATCTCTTTCTTTGCTATTGTCTTGTTGAACTTGTGAATGCCAGCCCCACTGGCAGCCAGACCTAGGCCATCAAGGGATGCGTCCTCTGGGCAGCAGCCACAACTAATGGGCCACCAGATGTACACACAAGTTCCATTCTAGGAGAAATCAGCCGTTGCCTCTCTGGGTGTCTGGAGAGAATTACGCAAGGGCCCTGGATGTGTGTTTAATTAGGATCCTGGCCCTCAAGCCACAGCTGTAAAGATAAGCTAACAGGCCTCTTCCACAGAATGCCTAGTATGTTTCTGTCTGCTTATGTCTGCACTGTGCCCTGGGGATGATGGTTGGTTTAGAACCATTTCCCCATTTGTTACAGTCCTATGGTACCAGAAAATACAACCCCACTGGCTACCAGAGCCAGGTGATCAAGGGGCAGCTCACTGGGTGGCCACAAAAACCGAGGCACCAGACATAAAACCCAGGGTGCTAGATAAGTGGAAGGACTCTCTTTTGGGAGGCGCCAACGACCTTGAATCAAGCAGAGGGAGAGCGCAGATGTAGTGCCTGCCATCCAGGGCCTCTGAAGAGAGGATTACAGCCTGCTGTAAAATGTGATTTTAATTAGAGGCCTACCCATCCAGCCCCAGCTTTGAAGATAAGCTAACAGGCCTCTTTTGCAGAAAGACTCCATTTTTCAGTCAGCTGCCACTCTGTTGTACCCTGGGTGTAGCCGGTTAAGAGTGGTTTCTCCATTGTTACAGCCCTGGGGGACCTGTGAATGTTGCCCTGCTGGCCACCAGAAGCAGGCGATCAGGGGGCAACCCCTGGGCTGGGGCACCGGAAGTGTGCAGTGCACACACTCCATTCTGGAAGGTACCAGCAACCTGGAGTGAGGCAGAGGGAGGTCAGGGGGGTCAGGAAGTTGGTGCCCCCCAGCCCCCAATACTCTTCGGTGAGTATTTCAGTCAGACTCTTGGATGTGAGTTAAACTGGAGGTCTGCCCTGCAGGCCAAAGTGTCCTGTAAGCAAATAGGCCTCTTTCACAGGAAGACTGGGTGCCTTTCAGTCCGCTGCCTCTGCTCCGCTCTGCTCACCGGGGTCTGAGTCTTTGTGTATAAGCCTTTCAAGAAGTGTTTCTCAGACCTCTATAGCCTTGTGGGTCTTGGGGACACAAGCCCCACTGGCTTTTAAAGCTTGATGTTTGGCGGTTTTCTCTCTCAGGGGCAGGTGTTAAAAGCTGCGGTTCCGGATGTGGGGTGCAAACGTTTCACTCGTCAGGGAGAAGGGTTGTGAGTTTCCTCCCAACTGTGGGTCGCTGCACAGAGAGTGGGGTTTATGGTGAGACTGTGTCTCAGCCTGTCCTACCGATTGGATGTGTTTTTCCCCTCTCATTCGCCTGGTGGGTAGGAGTCACTTATGTAGTTTCGGGGTTTCTTTCACATGAAATTGTCCCGTAGGTAGCAGTAGATTTGATGTGCCTGGTGGCAGGAAATGCGTTCGGGGTCCTTCTACATTGCTACCTTGAAGTAAAACATTTACTGTTTTTGTTTTCTTTCTAGAGGACTTTAAGGTTCACCATAAGACTGAAAGGTGTGGAGGTTTCCCATGTGTCCCCTGAAGTACACAGCCTTCCCATTATCAACATCCTGCATCAGACGGTACATTGGTTACAACCGATGAACCTACATTGACACGTCATAATCACACGAGTCCATCGTTTACGTTAGGGTTCACTCTTGGTGTTGTATTGGGTTGTCCAAAAAGTTCGTTCGGGTTTTTCTGTAAGATGTTATGGAAAAACCCGAACGAACTTTTTGGCCAACTCAATACATTCTGTGGGTTTAAACAAATGTATTCATCAACACAGTGTCACAGAGTATTTTCTCTGCACTAACAATTCTCTGTACCCCACTTATTCACCCTTCCTCTCCCCAACTCCTGGCAACCACTAATCTTTAAAAAATTTTTTTATATTTTGGCAACCACTAATCTTTTCACTATGTCCATAGTTTTGCCTTTTCTAGAAGGTGATATACAGCTGACCCTTGGACGATGTGGGGCTTGGGGGCAATGACCAACCATGCAGTCAAAAATTTATGTATAACATTACAGTCAGCTCCCCATGTCTGCCGTTCCACATCTGCAGATTCAAGCAACTACAGATTGTATAGTACTATCATCCATATTTAGTAAAAAAAAAAAAAAAAAATTTCCGTGTATAAGTGGATCCTCAGAGTTCAAACCCATGTTATGCAAGGGTCCACGCTATTGGAATCATACAGAATGTAGCCTTCTTTCACATAGAAATTAGTATTTAATGTTCCTCCCTGTCTTTTTATGGCTTGATATCTCATTTCTTTTTAGTGCTGAATAATATTCCATTGTCTGCATTTACGTGTAGTTTAGTCATTCACCTACTGAAGGACATTTTGGTTGTTTCCATATTTTGGCAAATATGAATAAAGCTGCTATAAACATCTGCATGCAGGTTTTTGTGTGGACATAATTTTCAGTTCCTTTGGGTCAACACTGAGGAGCGTAATTGCTGGTTTATGTCCTAAGAGTATATTCAGTTTTATAAGAAATGGCCAAATTGTCTTTCAAAGTGGCTGTACCGGTTTGCATTCCCACCAGCAATTAGTAAGAAATGTTTGATGACTGAGACTGTTCTATTTTGCTCCTTACCTGTGCAGTCTTTCCTTGCTGAAAAGTACCCACCCCACACAAATTGTAGGCAAATAAAATATATGTCTGAGATTAATCTATATTGGCTATCTTTTAAAATTTATTTTATTTATTTATTTATTTTTTTGCGGTACGGGGGCCTCTCACTGTTGTGGCCTCTCCCGTTGCGGAGCACAGGCTCCGGACGTGCAGGCTCAGTGGCCATGGCTCACGGGCCCAGCCGCTCCGCGGCATGTGGGATCTTCCCGGACAGGGGCACGAACCCATGTCCCCTGCATCGGCAGGCGGACTCTCAACCACTGCGCCACCAGGGAAGCTCCCCTATCTTTTCTTTTTAATTGAAGTATATTTACAGTATTGTGCCAATCTCTACTGTACAGCAAAGTGACTCAGTTTTACACATATATACGTTCTTTTTTAAAAAATATTCTTTTCCTTTATGGTTTATCCCAGGAGATTGGATATAGTTCCCTGTGCTTTACAGTAGGATCTTGTTTATCCATCCTATATATACACTAGTTGCATCTGCTAATCCCAAACTCCCACTCCATCCCTCCCTCTCCTCCCCTCCCCCTTGGCAACCACAAGTCTGTTCTCTATGTCTGTGATTCTGTTTCTGTTTCGTAGATAGGTTCATTTGTGCCATATTCTAGATTCCACATATAAGTGATATACGGTACTTGTCTTTCTCTTTCTGATGTACTTCCCTTACTACGATAATCTCTACTTGCATCCACATTGCTGTAAATGGCATTATTTCATTATTTTTATGGCTGAGTACTCTTCCACTGTATATATGTACCACATCTTCTTTATCCATTCATCTGTCAATGGACATTTAGGTTGCTTCCATGTCTTGGCTATTGTAAATAGTGCTGCTATGAATATAGGGTTGCATGCATCTTTCTGAATTATAGTTTTGTCCAAGTATATGCCCAGGAGTGGGATTGCTATATCATATGGTAATTCTATTTTTAGTTTTCTGAGGAACCTCCACACTGATTTCCACAGTGGCTGCACCACCTTACATTCCCACCAACAGTGGAGGAGGGTTCCCTTTTCTCCACACCTTCTCCAGTGGCTTTTATTTTTTCTTACAGATAGAGGTTTGCATGGCACCTGCTAATATTCTATTCTCTACTGTTATTATACTTTTGATTTTTGGTGTCAGCCTATTTTTGCTGAATTACGTCTACTCATTTCTAATATAATATTAGATCAACTTTCTCTGGTTTTCTATCAGTTGTTTATTATCAATTTCATAAAAGTTTTCAAAATACTTCAAATTTGAAAAATTAGAGTTGTGTATATGTGTGTGTGAGTGTTTCCCTTTTCAAGTCTAGTATTATTTTTCTCTTTTTTCCTCCTTAAGCTTTCAGAGTTACTTTTTTTTTTTAACATTTTTTATTGGAGTATAATTGCTTTACAATTGTGTGTTAGTTTCTGCTTTATAACAAAATGAATCAGTTATACATATACATATGTTCTCATAACTCTTCCCTCCTGCGTCTCCCTCCCTCCCACCCTGCCTATCCCACCCCTCTAGGTGGTCACAAACCACCTAGCTGATCTCCCTGTGCTATGTGGTTACTTCCCACTAGCTATCTATTTTACGTTTGGTAGTGTATATATGTCCATGCCACTCTCTCACTTTGTCACAGCTTACCCTTCCCCCTCCCCATATCCTCAAGTCCATGCTCTAGTAGGTCTGTGTCTTTATTCCTGTCTTACCCCTAGGTTCTTCATGACTTTTTTTTTCTTGGATTCCATATATATGTGTTAGCATATGGTATTTGTTTTTCTCTTTCTGACTTACTTCACTCTGTATGACAGACTCTAGGTCGATCCACCTCACTACAAATAACTCAATTTTGTTTCTTTTTATGGCTGAGTAATATTCCATTGTATATATGTGCCACATCTTTATCCATTCATCTGTTGATGGACACTTAGGTTGCTTCCATCTCCAGGCTATTGTAAATAGAGCTGCAATAAACATTTTGGTACATGACTCTTCTTGAATTCTGGTTTTCTCAGGGTATGTGCCCAGCAGTGGGATTGCTGGGTCGTATGGTAGTTCTATTTGTAGTTTTTTAAGGAACCTCCATACTGTTCTCCATAGTGGCTGTATCAATTTACATACCCAACAACAGTGCAAGAGTGTTCCTTTTCTCCACACCCTCTCCAACATTTATTTTTTCTAGATTTTTTGATGATGGCCATTCTGACCAGTGTGAGATGATATCTCATTGTAGTTTTGACTTGCATTTCTCTAATGATTAGTGATGTTGAGCATTCTTTCATGTGTTTGTTGGCAATTTGTATATCTTCTTTGTAGAAATGTCTATTTAGGTCTTCTGCCCATTTTTGGATTGGGTTGTTTTTTTGTTATTGAGCTGTATGAGCTGCTTGTAAATTTTGGAGATTACTCCTTTGTCAGTTGCTTCATTTGCAAATGTTTTCTCCCATTCTGAGGATTGTCTTTTGGTCTTGTTTATGGTTTCCTTTGCTGTGCAAAAGCTTTGAAGTTTCATTAGGTCCCATTTGTTTATTTTTGTTTTTATTTCCATTTCTCTAGGAGGTGGGTCAAAAAGGATCTTGCTGTGATTTATGTCATAGAGCGTTCTGCCTATGTTTTCCTCTAAGAGTTTGATAGTGTCTGGCCTTACATTTAGGTCTTTAATCCATTTTGAGTTTATTTTTCTGTATGGTGTTAGGGAGTGTTCTAATTTCATACTTTTACATGTACCTATTTTCCCAGCACCACTTATTGAAGAGGCTGTCTTTTCTCCACTGTATATTCTTGCCTCCTTTATCAAAGATAAGGTGACCATAGGTGCGTGGGTTTATCTCTGGCCTTTCGATCCTGTTCCATCGATCTATATTTCTGTTTTTGTGCCAGTACCATACTGTCTTGATTACTGTAGCTTTGTAGTGTAGTCTGAAGTCAGGGAGCCTGATTCCTCCAGCTCCATTTTTCGATCTCAAGATTGCTTTGGCTGTTCGGGGTCTTTTGTGTTTCCATACAAATTGTGAACTTTTTTGTTCTAGTTCTGTGAAAAATGCCAGTGGTAGTTTGATAGGGATTGCATTGAATCTGTAGATTGCTTTGGGTAGTATAGTCATTTTCACAATATTGATTCTTCCAATCCAAGAACATGGTATATCTCTCCATCTATTTGTATCATCTTTAATTTCTTTCATAAGTGTCTTATAATATTCTGCATACAGGTCTTTTGTCTCCTTAGGTAGGTTTATTCCTAGATATTTTATTCTTTGTGTTACAATGGTAAATGGGAGTGTTTTCTTAATTTTACTTTCAGATTTTTCATCATTACTGTATAAGAATGCCAGAGATTTCTGTGCATTAATTTTGTATTCTGCTACTTTACCAAATTAATTGATTAGCTCTAGTAGTTTTCTGGTAGCATCTTTAGGATTCTCTATGTATTTCATCATGTCATCTGCAAAGAGTGACATCTTTACTTCTTCTTTTCCTATTAGGATTCCTTTTATTTCTTTTTCTTCTCTGATTGGTGTGGCTAAAACTTCCAAAACTATGTTGAATAATAGTGGTGAGAGTGGGCAACCTTGTCTTGTTCCTGATCTTAGTGGAAGTGGTTTCAGTTTTTCGCCATTGAGGACAATGTTGGCTGTGGGTTTGTCATATATGGCTTTTATTATGTTGAGGAAAGTTCCCTCTGTGCCTACTTTCTGGAGGGCTTTTATTATAAATGGGTGTTGAATTTTGTCAGAAGCTTTCTCTGCATCTATTGAGATGATCATATGGTTTTTCTCCTTCAATCTCTTAATATGGTGTATTACGTTGATTGATTTGTGTATATTGAAGAATCCTTGCATTCCTGGAATAAACTCCACTTGATCATGGTGTATGATCCTTCTAATGTGCTGTTGGATTCTGTTTGCTAGTATTTTGTTGAGGATTTTTGCATCTGCGTTCATCAGTGATATTGTCCCGTAGTTTTCTTTCTTTGTGACATCTTTGTCTGTTTTTGGTATCAGGGTGATGGTGGCCTCAAAAAATGAGTTTGGGAGTGTTCCTCCCTCTGCTGTATTTTGGAAGAGTTTGAGAAGGATAGGTGTTAGCTCTTCTCTAAATTTTTGATAGAATTCACCTGTGAAGCCATCTGGTCCTGGGATTTTGTTTGTTGGAAGATTTTGAATCACAGTTTCAATTTCAGTGCTTGTGATTGGTCTGTTCATATTTTCTATTTCTTCCTGGTTCAGTCTTTTCAGGTTGTGCATTTCTAAGAATTTGTCCATTTCTTTCAGGTTGTCCATTTTATTGGCATAGAGTTGCGTGTAGTAATCTCTCATGATCCTTTGTATTTCTGCAGTGTCCATTGTTACGTCTCCTTTTTCATTTCTAATTCTATTGATTTGAGTCCTCTCCATTTTTTTCTTGATGAGTCTGGTAATGGTTTATCAATTTTGTTTATCTTCTCAAAGAACCAGCTTTTAGTTTTATTGATCTTTGCTATCATTTCCTTCATTTCTTTTTCATTTATTTCTGATCTGATCTTTATGATTTCTTTCTTTCTGCTAACTTTGGGGGTTTTTTGTTCTTCTTTGTCTAATTGCTTTAGGTGCAAGGTTAGGTTGTCTATTTGAGGTGTTTCCTGTTTCTTAAGGTAGGATTGTATTGCTATAAACTTTCCTCTTAGAACTGCTTTTGCTGCATCCCATAGGTTTTGGGTCGTCGTGTCTCCATTGTCATTTGTTTCTAGGTATTTTTTGATTTCCTCTTTGACTTCTTCAGTGATCACTTCGTCATTAAGTAGTGTATTGTTCAACCTCCATGTGTTTGTATCTTTTACAGATCTTTTCCTGTAATTGATATCTAGTCTCACAGTGTTGTTGTTGGAAAAGATACTTGATACAATTTCCGTTTTCTTAAATTTACCAAGGCTAGATTTCTGACCCAGGATATCATCTATCCTGGAGAATGTTCCATGAGCACTTGAGAAAAATGTGCATTCTGTTGTTTTTGGATAGAGTGTCCTATAAATATCAATTAAGTCCACCTTGTTTAATGTATCATTTAAAGCTTGTGTTTCCTTACTTACTTTCATTTTGGATGATCTGTCCATTGGTGAAAGTGGGGTGTTAAAGTCCCCTACTATGATTGTGTTACTGTCGATTTCCCCTTTAATGGCTGTTAGTATTTGCCTTATGTATTGAGGTGCTCCTATGTTGGGTGCATAAATATTTACAATTGTTATATCTTCTTGGATCGATCCCTTGATCATTATGTAGTGTCCTTCTTTGTCTCTTGTAATAGTCTTTATTTTAAAGTCTATTTTGTCTGATATGAGAATTGCTACTCCAGCTTTCTTGTGATTTCCATTTGCATGGAATATGCTTTTCCATCCCCTCACTTTCAGTCTGTACGTGTCCCTAGGTCTGAAGTGGGTCTCTTGTAGACAGCATATATACAGGTCTTGTTTTTGTATCCATTTAGTCAGTCTGTGTCTTTTGGTGGGAGCATTTAATCCATTTACATTTATGGTAATTATTGATATGTATGTTCCTATTCCCATTTTCTTAATTGTTTTGGGTTTGTTACTGTTGGTCTTTTCCTGCTCTTGTGTTTCTTGCCTAGAGAAGTTCCTTTAGCATTTGTTGTAAAGCTGGTTTGGTGGTGCTGAACTCTCTCAGCTTTTGCTTGTCTGTAAAGGTTTTAATTTCTCCATCAAATCTGAATGAGATCCTTGCTGGGTAGAGTAATCTTGGTTGTAGGTTTTTCTCCTTCATCACTTTAAATATGTCCTGCCACTCCCTGTGACTTGCAGAGTTTCTGCTGAAAGATCAGCTGTTAACCTTATGGGGATTTCTTGTGTATTATTTGTTGTTTTTCCCTTGCTGCTTTTAATATGTTTTCTTTGTATTTAATTTTTGATAGTTTGATTAATATGTGTCTTGGTTTGTTTCTCCTTGGATTTATCCTGTATGGGACTCTGTGCTTCCTGGATTTGATTAACTATTTCCTTTCCCATATTAGGGACATTTTCAACTATAATCTCTTCAAATATTTTCTCAGTCCCTTTCTTCTTCTCTTCTTCTTCTGGGACCCCTGTAATTCGAATGTTGGTGCATTTAATGTTGACAGTCTCTGAGACTGTCCTCAGTTCTTTTCATTCCTTTTTCTTTATTCTGCTCTGCAGTAGTTATTTCCACTATTTTATCTTCCAGGTCACTTATCCGTTCTTCTGCCTCAGTTATTCTGTTGATTACTTCTAGAGTATTTTTAATTTCATTTATTGTGTTGTTCATCATTGCTTGTTTCTTCTTTAGTTCTTCTAGGTCCCTGTTAAATGTTTCTTGCATTTTCTCTATTCTATTTCCAAAATTTTGGATCATCTTTACTATCATTATTCTGAATTCTTTTTCAGGTAGACTGCCTATTTCCTCTTCATTTGTTAGGTCTGGTGGGATTTTACCTTGCTCCTTCATCTGCTGTGTGTTTTTCTGTCTTTTCATTTTGCTTATCTTACTGTGTTTGGGGTCTCCTTTTCATGGGCTACAGGTTCATAGTTCCCGTTGTTTTTGGTGTCTGTCCCCAGTGGGTAAGGTTGGTTCAGTGGGTTGTGTAGGCTTCCTGGTGGAGGGTACTAGTGCCTGTGTTCTGGTGGATGAGGCTGGATCTTGTCTTTCTGGTGGGCAGTTCTACGTCCGGTGGTGTGTTTTGGGGTGTCTGTGGCCTTATGATTTTAGGCAGCCTCTCTGCTAATGGATGGGGCTGTGTTCCTGTCTTGCTAGTTGTTTGGCATAGGGTGTCCAGCACTGTAGCTTGCTGGTCGTTGAGTTAAGCTGGGTGCTGGTGTTGAGATGGAGATCTCTGGGAGATTTTCGCCGTTTGATATTATGTGGAGCTGGGAGGTCTCTTGTGGACCAGTGTCCTGAAGTTGGCTCTCCCACCTCAGAGGCACAGCCCTGACGCCTGGCTGGAGCACTAAGACCCTGTCCTCCACATGGCTCAGAATAAAAGAGAGAAAAAATAAGAAAGAGAAAGAAAGGAAGGAAGGAAGAAAGAATTAAAAAGTAAAAAAAAAAAAAAAAGCCACACAGAAC
Organism: Aethalodelphis obliquidens; assembly: GCF_003676395.1. Classification (NCBI taxonomy): domain Eukaryota; kingdom Metazoa; phylum Chordata; class Mammalia; order Artiodactyla; family Delphinidae; genus Aethalodelphis; species Aethalodelphis obliquidens. The sequence goes on from NW_020837969.1 coordinate 6,473,288, forward strand.
CCCAGGACAAATGGTGGAAGCAAACCTATACGGACAAAATCTCACACAGAAGCATACACATACACACTCACAAAAAGAGAAAAAGGGAAATATATATATATATCATTGCTCCCAAAGTCCACCTCCTCAATTTGGGATGATTTGTTGTATATTCATGTATTCCACAGATGCAGGGTACATCAAGTTGATTTAATCCACTGCTCCTAGGGCTGCTGGCAGAGATTTCCCTTTCTCTTCTTTGTTCTCACAGCTCCCGGGGCTCAGCTTTGGATCTGGCCCCGCCTCTGCGTGTAGGTCGCCTGAGGGCGTCTGTTCTTGGCTCAGACAGGACGCAGTTAAAGGAGCAGCTGCTTCGGGGACTCTGGCTCACTTAGGCCTGGGGGAGGGAGGGGTATGGATGCGGGGCGAGCCTGCAGCGGCAGAAGCCAGAGTGACATTGCTGCAACAGCCTGAAGCATGCTGTGTGTTCTCCCGGGGAAGTTGTCCCTGGATCCTGGGGCCCTGGCAGTGGCGGGCTGCACAGGCTCCCCGGACGGGAGGTGTGGAGAGTGACCTGTGCTCGCACACAGGCTTCTTGGTGGCGGCAGCAGCAGCCTTAGCGTCTCATGCCCGTCTCTGGGGTTTGCGCTTTTAGCCGCGGCTCGCGCCCGTCTCTGGAGCTCCTTTAAGCAGCGCTCTTAATCCCCTCCCCTTGCGCACCAGGAAACAAAGAGGGAAGAAAAAGTCTCTTGCCTCTTCAGCAGCTCCAGACTTTTCCCCGGACTCCCTCCCGGCCAGCCGTGGCGCACTAACCCCCTGCAGGCTGTGTTCACGCCGCCAACCCCAGTCCTCTCCCTGCACTCCGACCGAAGCCCGAGCCTCAGCTCCCAGCCCCGCCCGCCCCGGCAGGGGAGCAGACAAGCCTCTCGGGCTGGTGAGTGCCGGTCGGCACCGATCCTCTGTGCGGGAATCTCCCCGCTTTGCCCTCCGCACCCCTGTGGCTGCGCTCTCCTCCACGGCTGCGAAGCTCCCCCCTCCGCCACCCGCAGTCTCCGCCCGCAAAGGGGCTTCTAGTGTGTGGACACCTTTCCTCCTTCACAGCTCCCTCCCACTGGTGCAGGTACCGTCCCTATTCTTTGTCTCTGTTTCTTCTGCTTTCTTTTGCCCTACCCAGGTACGTGGGGACTTTCTTGCCTTTTGGAAGGTCTGAGGTCTTCTGCCAGCGTTCAGTAGGTGTTCTGTAGGAGCAGTTCCACGTGTAGATGTATTTCTGGTGTATCTGTGGGTAGGAAGGTGATCTCCGTGTCTTACTCTTCCGCCATCTTCTCAAATCTCCGAGAGTTACTTATTTTAACAGCGTTCTCAGTGATCATCTTTTGACGAATAGATGATTTCATTTCTTTATTTTAATCTTTTCCAGTTTTTTTTTTGAGATATAATTGACATACATCACTGTGTACATTTAAGATTTACAGCGTAATGGTTTACTTACATATAGTGTGAAATGATTTCTGCAGTCAGTTTAGGTAGCATCCATCATCACGTATAGATACAATAAAGAGAGAAAGCAGAAAAGAAAAATTCCTTGTGATTTACTCTTAGCTGTCATATGTTATCATACAGCAGTGTGAGCTGTAGTCAGCATGCCGTACGTTATATTTGTAGTCCTATTTGTCTTATAACTGGAAGTTTCTACCTTTTGACCACCTTCCTCCAATCTTCCCATGCCCCCACCCCCAACCTCTAGAAACCACAAACTAGGTCTTTTGCTTTGAGTTTTTTTTTTTCTGATTCCACATATAAGTGAGATCATACTGTATCCATCTTCCTCTGTCTGACTTATTTCACAAAGCATAATGCTCAAGTTCCATCCAAACTGTCACCAATGGAAGGATATCCTAGTTTTTCAGAGTTGAATAATATTCCATTGTATATATATGTATCACATGTTCTGTATTCATTCATCAGTGGACACTTAGGTTGTTTCCATATCTTGGCTGCAGTGAACATGGGGTGAGATACCTCTTTGAGATAATGATTTCATTTTCTTTGGATGTATACACAGAAATGGGATTACTAGGTCATAGGGCAATTTTATTTTTAATTTTTTGAGGATCCTCTATGCAGTTATCCATAGTGGTTGTACCAGTTTACAATCCCACCAACGATGCACAAGGGTTCCCTTTTCTCCACACCCTCATCTATCAGTACATCTATTATCTCTTATCTTTTTATGACACCCATTCTGACAGGTGTGAGGAGATATCTCATTGTGGTTTTGATTTTCATTTCCCTATGACTAGTGATGCTGAGCACCTTTTCATTGTACCTCTTGGTCATTTATATGTTGTCTTTGTAAAAATGTGTATTCAGATCATCAGCCCATTTTTAAATTGGATTATTCATCTTTTTGCTTTGCGTCATATGAATTCGTTATATATTTTTGATATTATCTTAAATATATGGTTTGTAAGCCATTTTTCCCATTCCATAGATTGTCTTTTCCCTTTGTCGATTGTTTTCCTGTGCAGAAGCTTTTTAGTTCGATGTAGTCCCACTTGTTAATTTCTTATTTCGTTGCTTGTGCTTTAGGGGTCATATCCAAGAAATCATTGCCAAGACTCGTGTCAAGGAGCTTTTATTTTTCCTAGGTTTTCTTCTAGGAGTTTCATGGTTTCAAGTCTTTAATCCATTTAGAGTTAATTTTTGAGTGGTGTAAGACAGAGGTCAAATGTCATTGTTTTACATGTGAATATCCAATTATCCCAGGACCATTTATTGGAGACTGTCTTTTCTCCATTGAGTATTCTTGGTTCCTTTGTCAAATATCCGTTGACCATATATGCCTGGATTTATTTCAGGGCTCCTGACTGTTTCATTGATCTATTTGTTTTTATACCAGTACCATACTGTTCCGTAGGATAGCTTGAAGTTGGGAAGTGTGATGCCTCCTGCTTTGTTCTTTCACAAGAGACTGCTTTGTCTATTTGGCATCTTGGTGGTTTCATACAGCCTTCAGGACTGTTTTCCTACCTATGTAAAAACAGTAAAATGCCATTGAAATCTTGATAGGGATTGCACTGAATATATAGATGGCTTTTGGTAAGATTGACATTTTAATATTACTAATTCTTCCAATCCAGGAACACGGGACACCTGTCCATTTATTTGTCTTTAATTTTTAAACATCAATGCCTTGTAGTTTTCAGAGTAGAGATCTTTCAACTTTTTGGTTAAGTTTATTCCTAAGAATTTTATTGTTTTGATGCCATTGTAAATAGGATCGTTTTCTTGATTTCTTTTCTTTTAAATTAATTAATTAATTAATTTTTGGCTGCGTTGAGTCTTCATTGCTGGGGGTGGGCTTTTTCTAGTTGCGGCCAGTGGGTGCTGTTCTTTGTTGTGGTGCGTGGGCTTATCATTGTGGTGGCTCTCTCGTTGTGGAGCACGGGCTCTAGGTGCGTAGGCTTCTGTAGTTGTGGCATGCAGCCTCAGTAGTTGTGGCGCACGGGCTTAGTTGCTCTGTGGCATGTGGGATCTTCCCAGACCAGGGCCTGAACCCCTGTCCCCTGTATTGGCAGGAGGATTCTTAACCACTGCGCCACCAGGGAAGCTCTCTTGATTTCTTTTTCAGATAATTTGTTGTTAGTGTACAGAAACACTACTGGTTTTTGTATGTTAATTTTGTATCCTCCAATTTTATTGAATTTGTTGTTTAGATATAACAGTTTTTGGGTGGAGTCTTCAGGATTTTCTACATATAAAATTATACCATCTGCAAATAGAGACTATTTTATTCTTCCTTTCCAATTCTAATGCCTTTTATTTCTTTTCTTGCCTGATTGATCTGGCAAGAACTTCCAGTATTATGTTAAACAGGGTGGTGAGAGTGGGCACCCTTGTCTTGTTCCTGATCTTAGAGGAAAAGCTTTCAACATTTCACCATTGAGCAGTATTAGCTGTGAGCTTGTTATATCTGTTGTTTATTATGTTGAAGTATGTTCCTTCTGTTCCTAATTTGTTGGAGTTTTTTTAAATCATAAAGAGATGTTGAATTTTGTCAAATGCTTTTTCTGTGTCAACTGCAATGATCACATCATTTTTTCTTTCATTCTATCAACATGATATATCACACTGATTTGTTTATGTTGAAACATCCTTACCCATGAGGGATAAAGCCCACTTGGTCATGGTAAATGATCCTTTTAATGTGCTACTGAATTCACTTTGCAGAACTTTTGCATCTATATTCATGAGGGATATTAGCCTGTGGTTTTCTTTTCTGGTAGTGTCCTTACCTGGTTTTAGTATCAGGCTAGTGCTGGCTTCATAAAATGAGTTTAAAGGATTTCCTCCTCTTTGATATTTTGAAAGAGTTTGAGAAAGATTGATGTTAATTCTTCAAATGTTTGTAAAATTCACCAGTGAAGCCATCTGGTCCTGGACTTTTCTTTGTTGGGACATTTTTTCTTTTTTCTTTTTTTTTTTTTTTTGCAGTACGCAGGCCTCTCACTGTTGTGGCCTCTCCCGTTGTGGAGCACAGGCTCCGGATGCGCAGGGTCAGCGGCCATGGCTCATGGGCCCAGCCGCTCCGCGGCATGTGGGATCCTCCTGGACCGGGGCACGAACCCGCGTCCCCTGCATCGGCAGGTGGACTCTCAACCACTGTGCCACCAGGGAAGCCCTGTTGGGACATTTTTGATTACTGATTCAATCTCCTTACTAATAATTGGTCTATTCAGACTATTTCTTCCCACTTCAGTCTTGGTGGTTTGTATGTTTCTAAGAATTTTTCCATTTCTTCCTAAGTTTTCCAGTTTGTTGGTGTATAGTTGTTAATAGTAGCCTGTTATGATCTTTGTAATTTTGTGGTATCATTTGTAATGTCTGTTTTTCATTTATAAGTTATTGATTTGGCCCTCCTCTCTTTTTCCTTTGGTTAGTCTAGCTAAAGATTTGTCAATTTTGTTTATCTTTTCAAAGAACCAATTCTTATTTTGGTTAATCTTTTCTATTGTTTTCCTGTTCTCTGTTTCATTTATGTCTGCTCTAATTTTTATTATTTCTTTCCTTCTGCCAACTATGGTCTCAGTTTGTTGTTCTTTTTCTTGTTGCTTAAGGCATAGAGCTACATTGTTTGTTTGGGATATTTCTTCTTAATGTAGGCATTTATTGCTATAAACTTCCTTCTTAGAACAGATTTTGCTGCATCCCATAAGTTTTGGTATGTTATGTTTCCATTTTTGTTTGTCTCAAGATACTTTATTTCTCCTTTAATTTCTTCTCTGACTCATTGATTGTTCAGAAGAGTATTTTTACTCTCCATGTATTTGTAAAATGTTCACTTTTCCTCTTATTGATTTCTAGTTTTATACCATTTTGGTCAGACAAGATACTTGACTAATTTCAATCTTCTTGAATTTGCTAAGACTTGTTTTGTGACCTACTACATGGCCTGTTCTAGAAAATGTTTCATGTGCATGTCAGAAGAACATGTATTCTGCTGTTGTCAGATAGAACGTTCAGTATATGTCTATTACCTTCATAAGGTGTTGCTTAAGTCTGCTGTTTTCTTACTGATTCTCTGTCTGGATACTCTATCCATTGTCAAGAATGGGATATTAAAGTCCCCAACCATTATTATATTGCTGTTTATTTCTCCTTTTGGCTCTGTTACTTTTTGCTTTATGTATTTAGGTGCTCTGATGTTGGATGCATTAATACTTAAAATTGTTATATCTTCCTGATATATTGGCTCCTTTATCATTATATACTGACTTCCTTTGGCTTTTTTACCATTTTAAATTTAAAGTCTATTTTTTCTGGCATAAGTATAGTTACCTCTGCCTTTTTCTGGTCACCATGTGCTTGCAATATCTTTTCCCAGCCCTTCATTCTCAGTTTATGTATGTCTTAACCCTAAAGTGAATTTCTTGTAGGCAGTGTATTGTTGGATCTTGTTCTTTTTATCCTTCCAGCTATTTTATATCTTTGGTTGGAAAATATAATCTGTGTATATTTAAAGTAACTACTGATACCTAAAGACTTACTCTTGCCATTTTGGTCTTCTTTTCTGGTTGTTTTGTAGACCCACTCTTCCTTGAATCCTATCCTGCTGTCTTTTTGCGTGTGTTTTGATGTCTTGTGGTATCACTATACTTTGTCTTCTTTGTTATGCTTTTCTGTAATTACTACAGGTTTTTTCCCTTATGGTGACCATGAGGCTTACATAAAATATCTTAAAATTATAACACCCTATTTTAAACTAATAACAGCTTAACCTAAATAGGGTTCTTATGCTTTACAATTTTACCTTTCCCCCACCTCATACTTTAGGTTATTGATGATTCAATTTATGTACTTTTATATTGTATAACTAATAACAGATTATTGTAGTTATGGTTATTTTTGCTACATTTTTTTAAACCTAAAGTGGAGTTTTAAGTGAATTACACACCACCATTATCATATTACAGAACCTCTGACTATATAACATTACTGGTGGGTTCCACACTGCCTTCCTATGTTTTTATGATGTTAATTAGCTTGATTAGGCTTTCAGAAACTTACCTATTTTATCAGTGTTTCCAAAGAGTCACCTTTGGTTGGATGAATTCTTTCGTTTCTTTTCACTTTGCTAATCTCTATTAGCTTTATTGTTCCCTTCCTGTCCTTCTTTAATTTACTATGTAGTTCTTTTCCCCTTTTGTTGAACATTTAGCTAATTAGTTTGTAGTGATTTTTTTCTTTACTAATGGAAGCAATTAGAGCTATATATTTGCCTCTAAATCTTGCTTTAGCTGAAGCAAGGAGTTTTTTCTTCACGTCTAAATATTATCTTATTTATTTCCATTATGCTTTCTTTTATGTATCAATTATTTGTATGTTTTCAAACTTATAAGTACAGTTTTTCTACTCGTGTCATTGCTTTTCTAATTTTAGTTCATAAAACATGGTATGAAAGGAATGATTTTTTTTCTCCTTGATTGGAACGCCAAGCCGGATAGTCTAGCTTGTCAACTAGTATAGAATTTTTTCCTAGTCTCCTTCACTGAGTGTGTACTGGACAGAATTTCAGTTTTACCTGGAGGGTCTCCACTCCAACACCACTCACTAACACAGGCCCATAACCTCCTCTGCTGACCCTGTTTTCCGTTATACACAAGCCCCTGCCTCCCAGAGCCCACTCCCCCCCTATTCCCGGGCAGCAGCCTTCAGCCCTCAGACTCAGGTAGTTCTCAGGTTATGGCTCCTTCCTGATCTCCACCCACGGGGAATTTCCTTTCTTTTTTAGGGGTTCTGCAATACATTTATAAAGAAGTTTGTAATATTTTTCTTCAGTTTTCTAGATATGTTGCAGCAGAAGTGTTTTTAGGTTATTAAGCCTATTCTATTTCTTCCCCAATATTTTGGAAGTCAAAAACTTGGCCATTATCTGTTTTCCTTGCATTCTTCCTAAATAAAGCCTAATCTCCTCAATATTGATTCTCTCTAACCAAGGGAAAGGTTATGTGTAAGGAAGTAATGACGAGAACACAAAAATGTTTATGATCATTTTTTCACTGTATCTGCAATTAAGTCACCACTTGTTACATGAAATAAAATAGTGGCTTTAAATATAAACACAGAGGAGAGAGAAGCTTGGTATTTATTTTAGTTATCAACCTACATTGATCCTCTACACAATACAGAATGATGCGTTCTGTAAAGTAGAGCTATTTCATGGACAGGTGGCTGTTTACACATTTTGCTTTAGTTTCATGCTTCGGATCTAATTTTTTAATGCTTCACAGTAAATACCCTTGTTTTCCTTTCCTTCCCAAAGATCAGCGTAGAATACCGGTTTCACCCTCACTGGCACATCCAGGAGCACTGCATTCCCTTGAAAGGGCAGAGCTGAGAGATGCCAAACTTTAGGGTTAACTCGTCACTCCTCCCAGGGGTCCTGCTTTGGTCCTCTGAAGTGGCTCAGGAGTCAGCACTGCTGGTGACCCTGGGCCAGAAGGTCCCTCTCAGTGCTCTGAGAAACTCTGCCAGTGGTTTATTCTCAGACACCTCATCAATTTGTTCTGATGTTTGTTTCTTCATGATTAATGCAGACCAGCTCCTGTGTTTCTGTTAGAACGAGAATAGTCATAGGTTACATTTTTATAGGGCCTAGTGGCTTATAAAGGCCTTTCACACCTTCTTCTGATCCTTACAAAGGCCGCTGCATTATTATGACAGGTGCAGTACGTGCAGAATCATCACCACTTTACACATAACTTCCCTGACTCCCAGGATTCTTAAGTCAACCTGCCCTGGTTCTACCAAGTGGTAGGTAAAGACTAGAACCCAATTTTACCAAGAGGTTCCATGAAACTCCATGGATTCTCTCTGGGCTGGTGAACTGTGTGCCTGATGGCTTCACCCGGGTTAAAGTGTAGGTCCCAGTGTTCATCCTGCCTCCAGGAACCATCCTTGGTGGAGGGAGATGACAGACTGGGCTCTGCTCCCCCACCACCCCATCAACACTGGACCCTCCATCCCACGCTGCTAAGCTGCTTAGACTCCTAAATCATCCATCACAATATGCCACCATACTTCCTTCAAAGCCTTGAAGGGCTTGTCAACTCCCCATGGGTTCAAATCCAGGTTCGGCAGACATTCAAATACCTACTTTGTGTCACACGCTGAGTGTACTAGTCAAGGTCCTCCAGAGACACAGAACCAATAGGAGACATTTATTGTAAGGAATTGGCTTGTGTGCTGATGGAGGATGGAGAGTCAAGATCCACACTTGGCAGGCTGTAGACCCAGGGGAGCTGGTGGCGTGAGCTCCAGTCTGAACGCCTGCAGGCTCGAGACCCAAGCAGAGACGATGTTTCAGTTTGAGTCCAAAGGCAGGAAGAGATGGATGTCTCAGTTCAAGGCAGTCAGGCAGGAGGAGATCCGCCTTATTAAGGAGGTTCAGTCTTTTTGTTCTAGCCAGGCCTTCAACTGATTGGATGAGGCCCACCCACGGTGGGGAGGGCAACCTGCTTTACTCAGTCTACCGATGCAAATGTTAATTTCACCCAGGTACATCCTCATGGACACACCCAGAATGATGTTTGACCAAATATCTGGGTATCACATGATCCAGTCAAGTTGATAAATGAACATCACACTGGCCTGGGGCATGTCTTCACCCTCTTCAAGGGGTGAATAGTTAAGTAAACTTGGGATAGTTTAATAGTTAAGTAAACATGCCATGGGGTACTGCTCAACAATAAAAAGTTAACCAACTATTGATACACACAGGTAGATGAGTTATCAGAGAATTATGCTGAGGGATAAAAGCCAATGCCAAAGGATACATAGTGTATGATTCCATTTACATAACATTCCATTCCATTTACATAACATTCCTGAAAGGACAAAGTTATAGAAATGGAAAACAGATTACTGGTTGCCAGGAGGTAAGGAAGCAGGGTAAGTAGGTGTGGTTACAAAGGGGAATGTGGTTGCGAGGGATCATCGTGATGGAGGTGGTCTCTATCTTCACTGTGGTGGTTGATACATGAACCTCACACGTGATAAAACCAGTGTGCAGGGCAGAAGTTGAGACACAGATGTAGAGAACAAACGTATGGACACCAAGGGGAGAAAACCGCGGGGGTGGGGGTGGGGATGGTGGTGTGATGAATTGGGCGATTGGGATTGACATGTATACACTGATGTGTATAAAACTGATGACTAATAAGAACCTGCTGTATAAAAAAAATAAAATTCAAAAATTAAACGAAACAAAAAACTGCACAGAACTAAACAGACAAATACCGCCCCCCCAACCCAAATATATGGATACCCAGACAAGTTAAATCAGAATCCTTGGTGTTTGTGTATTTTTAACCCCCCTCAGGTGATTCTGGTGTTCTGTCAGGGTTGAGAGTCACTGCCCTAAGCATTTTCAAAGAAATACCTTGGTCGAATTTTATAACGTATTTGCAACACACAGCTAGAAGCAGCAATTTGCTTTAAAAAAGATATTAAAATCTCCAAATCATTAATTCCTGTACAGAACTAAATGGTATGTAAAGTTATCCCTCTGAGTATTCCAAATCCTTGCAATTCAAGCAGCTTCCATGACATCATCTGGCAGCTTGTCACAAATGTAGTGTTTCGGGCCCCACCCAGATCTACTGAATCAGAATCTACCTTTAACAATATCCCCAGATGATTCAAATTCGCGTTAAAGTTCGAGAAGCCAGCTCAGGATTTTCTCATACGCTTTTCAAACACAATTACAAGGCGGCATGACTGTAAGTAACTATCTAGAAATTAAATCTTTTAATGCCCTAAATGGCATTTCTAAACACATGAGAGGACAATAGTATTTAATGTAACGCATGGTGAAAAATGTTTTATTAAAAAATATGGCACTGGGTGTACAAGATAATGGGAGTGGCCGGCATGACACAAAGCAGCTTTAACTGACATCAAATGAAGTCTCACTTGTGACTCTACTTTTCAGTGCTGTTTGCCTTTCAAAGCAGTTTTCTGAGTTTGATCAAGGCTGTCCCTTGCTCATAGACAATTTCAGTTTGTGCTGTTGTGAGTGGGGAGTTCCGATTTTAGATGGTTTTTGTAGGATTACTGCTCATTAGTTGAATGACGTTGAAGGTGTCAGCTTCTCTGCAAGTGAAGGGGAGGATTGGACCAGATGTAGTGGCTCTGAGATGAGCCCATAAGTACCCACAGAGGCACTGCGGAGGTGATCCCATGGGGACGAAGGAATGGATCTTTGGGCAAGGATCTGGAACCCTCTCTTCCCTCCCCACTCTTTAACTGGAGCAGTTCTGTTGCCACTTGATGTATCTATTTCAACTTTCATGCAACCTCACTTAAAGGGTTTTGCCATTTAACAAAGGCTGAAAACAACCGCTAATTACAGCTTCTTGGAAACACGTTGATTGAGTTTAAGGACCTGTGTTTCATGAGGGTAGTTACCTGCACGTGGTAGGCATTAGTAAACGTTTTAAAAATCCATCATTACCAGTCCATTGGACATTCTCAGAGCTGCAGTTAAGCCTGACGAGCTTGCAGTCCCATGTAGGGACTCCGTGTTCAAACCCCAGTCCTTCCATCCACTGGTGCTGTAATATCGCCAAAAAGCAGAGTGTCCACAGATAAGAATACAAGTCCCACAGTCCCTAATCCACAATTCCCAAATCCAAAGGCACTAAAATAGAGGGGTTTTTTGAATTACAGGCAAACAAAATCTGACCCGAACACACGAGATGCTCAATAGTTTTCTGTGTCCCACTCCTGTGGTGTGTGTCACGGAGGAAATGTGAGGTTGCAGGTTGCTGCCCCTGAGTGCCTGGGGGGGGGTCACATGCATCCCAGTCCTTGCTGGTGGGGGTGGGGGGGCCTCGGGTAGCTGACACTGATGGGAGTTAAGAGAGCAAGAGGTTTGTTGGGAGTAACTCCCGAGAAAAATAAAAACGGGAGGAAGCAGGATTCTCAAGCAGCGCTTGCGGACGCAGCTGTGACAGGACAGGAGGAAGGAAGAGACGATGGAGGAGACGCCTCAGACACTGCAGGTGGGGACGGAGGTTCTGGAGCCCGGGTGCCTGTCAGGGGTCTTATATTAGCAGAATTGGCCAAGCCCCTGATGCCCGCTGGGCCCGATTCTTGCCCGGGGATGACCACCCAGGAAGAGAGTGGCCTTGGCTTGAAAACTGAGGTGGATTTTTTTTTTTTTTTGCGGTACGCGGGCCTCTCACTGTTGAGGCCTCTCCCGTTGCGGAGCACAGGCTCCGCATGCGCAGGCTCAGCGGCCATGGCTCACGGGCCCAGCCGCTCCGCGGCATGTGGGATCTTCCCGGACCGGGGCACGAACCCGTGTCCCCTGCATCGGCAGGTGGACTCTCAACCATTGCGCCACCAGGGAAGCCCTGAGGTGGATCTTCAAGGCACTAACAGCCCTCAGCTAACTGTATTCATTCCAGCTGAGCAGAAGATTTTCTTTTTTTATAAAAAATTATTTATTTTTGGCTGCACTGAGTCTTTGCTGCTGCACGTGGGCTTTTCTCTAGTTGTGGCCAAAGGGGGCTACTACTCTTCATTGCGGTGCACAGGCTTCTCATTGCGGTGGCTTCTCTTGTTGCGGAGCACAGGCTCTAGGCTCATGGGCTCAGTAGTTGTGGCTTGTGGGCTCTAGAGCGCAGGCTCAGTAGTTGTGGTGCACGGGCTTAGTTGCTCCACGGCATGTGGGATCTTCCCAGACCAGGGCTCGAACCCGTGTCCCCTGCATTGGCAGGCGGATTCTTAACCACTGCGCCGCCAGGGAAGTCCTAGAAGATTCTTTCTTAAAGTGGGATCCGAGAAGCACAGCTCCAAGGTTGCCACATAGTTTTTTTTTTTTAATTTATTGGTGTATAATTCATGCATGCACCATAAAAATTTACCCATGGCAAGTGTACTGTTCAACGATTTTAGTAAATGTATACAGTTTTACAACTAAAATCACAATCGAGTTTTAGACTATCTCCAACACTCCAAAATGTCTGCTGTCTATTCCCACTTCTACCCCCAGCAGCAGGAAACCAGTGATCTGTTTGTCTCTATAATTTTATCTCCTCTAGAAATTTTGTCCAAATGGAATCATACGATATGTAGTCTTTTGTGTCTGGCTTCTTGGGGTTGGTCCAGGATGTTGCCTGTATCAGTTGTTTGCTCCCTTTTATTGCTGAGGAGCAATCCATGGTATGGGTATAGCACATTTTGGGTATCCATTTATCAGCTGATGGACTGCTTCTAGCTTTTGGCTGGTGTGAATAACGTTGCTGTGAACATTTGCGTCCAAGTCCTCGTGCAGGCACATTTTCATTTCTCTTGGGTACATACCTAGGAGTGAAGTTGCTGCGTCATATGGCAAGCGTCTGTTTCGTTTTTAAACCAAACTGCAAAATGATGCAGCCACACCAGCAGTGCATGGGAGTCCTAGATTCTCCACATGCTGGTCAACTCTTGTGTTGTCAGAACTGTCGGCTGCAGCCGTGCCCGAGGGTGCGTAGTAGCATCTCCTTGTGTTCTTACTTTGCGTTTCTCTAATGACTAATAATGTTGAGCATCTTTTCATGTGCTTACTAATCATTTCTATATGTTTTTGTGTGAAATGTCTTTTGCCCATTCTTTATCTTCTTGTTAATGAATAAAAGTTCTTTACATAGTCTGGATACAGTTCATCAGCTATATGCTTCACAAATATTTTTCCTGGTCTCTGACTTGTCTTTTAAGTTTCTTAATGGTTTCTTTTGAACAGCAAAACTTTTTAAAACTTTGAGGTCCAATTTATGTTTTTAGGAATTGTGCCTTTAGTGTCCTACCTAAAAAAATCTTTGACCTTTCAGAAGATTTCTTGCTATGTTTTCTTCTAGACATTTTATAATTTTAGGTCAGTGGTTCTCAGCTGGGAACGGTTCTGCTCTCCAGGGGAAATTTGGGGGTATCTGAAGACAGTCTGGACTGTCGCAACTGGGTGAGGTGTACTAGTGGCATCTAATAGATAGAGGCCAGCGATGGTGCTAAACATAGTATGATGCCCAGGACAGCCCCTGCAGCACAGAATTATCTGGTCCAAAAATGCCAATAGTGCTGAGGTTGAGAAACCCTAAGTTAGGTTTCTGGTCCATTTGAGTTAACTTTTGTGTATGGTGTGAGGTAGGGATCCCTGTGCATTTTCTTTGTGTGTGTGAGGTAAGGACGTAAGTGTGATAAGGATGTAAGTGTGCTTCTTTCTGTTTTTTGTTCTGTTTTATCCTGCTGCATTGAATTGACTTGGCACCTTTTTTGAAATCAACTTGACCATAAATATGATTTATACCTAGAGTCTCTATTCTCTTCCCTTGATCTGTAGTCTACCTCTATGCCAATAAGTTTTGAAATCAGGTAGTATAAATCCCCCAACTTTCTTTTTCTAAAGAAATTACTTTTTTCTACTAGGGGTTCTTTGCATTTTCATATACATTTTAGCATCAGCTTTTCAAGGTCTATAAAAACATCTACCTGGTATTTTGATGATTACATTGAATTTGTAGATCAATTCGAGGAAAACAGCCATCTTATTGAGTCTTCTAATCCATAAACTTGGTATATTTCTCCATTTATTTAGAACTTTAATTTCTCTCAGAAATGTTTTGTTAAGTATACAGATCTTATACTTCTTTTGTTAAATTTATTCCTATTTAGTTTATTTTTACATGATATTGTAACTGGAATTGTATTCTTAATTCTATTTTTGAATTGTTTATTGATAGTATATAGAAACACAATTCAGTTAGCTTTGTATATAGATTTTGTATTCTGTAATCTTGCTAAACATGCTTAATCTACTTTTTTCTTTAATTCCTTATAATTTTCTACATATAGTATCATGTGATCTGAGAATAGTTTTACTTCTTCATTTCCAGTCTGTATGCCCTTAATTCCTTTCCTGGCCTTCTTCTCTCAGTAGAATCTCTGATATAATGTTGAATAGAAGTGGTGAGAGCCACATACCTTTCAAAATTAAAAAAAAAAAAAAAGTTCAGAATTCTGAGACACTTTTAGCTGTATGTGTTTTGGGTAAGGGGTTGCAAATCTCTAGTAACTAACTTTTAGGCTTGTTGGCAGGATTAAATGAGGTACCACATATAAAATGCTTAAAGCCAGGCACAAATCAGTGTGCTCATAAGAGATTAGCTTTTAGAGAGAGAATCTTCAGTGGCTCCTGGCAGGCTGGCATCAGGAATCTTAGCTGTGAGGATGCAGGCCTGGGTGGACATGTGACCTGGGTGGCACTCTGGCTGATGTGGCCGTGGGATGGAGTTCTTTGTGGCTTGCCTCCACCGGGAGTCAGCACAGTTTTGTCAGCTGCCTCGGGAACTTTGGGTGCGATGGGAGCTCTGCCATAGTATTGATACCTGAGCCTCCGAGTCGCCAAGCCCAGGAGGCAGTGGGTGTAGTGACACGGGATTCACAAGGTGGGAGGAAGGCCTCCGGCCTGCCGAGCTGCACTGAGGCTCAACGTTGTTGAGGCAGGAGTATTATGAGGGGACTTGGGGTATACGTTATATTAACACCAAGAGGAAACCCTTCATTATTTCCACGTGCATCGTTACTGCCCTTCTAGGAGGGTTATTCTAGAAGTTGATCCCTCGTATTTGCTGAGGGACTTGACATTTATTTGAGGTAGAAAGAGCAGCTGAGATGAGTGACAGATAAACAACACGGAGGGAACAGTACCACGAGGGCGTCTAACTGGCACCTTCGGCCCTGCTGGGATTTAGCATCTCTCTCCTACACAAGGTGACCGGCCAGCGTGGGTACGATTTGGCCCGAATGCCCGTTTCCTGCAGGGGATGGCGAGCATCCCGGTGGCCTGCAGAGGCCCTGGTCTCCTGTGGGTGAGGCTCTCCTCACCAGAAACCAAGCTTGCAGAAGCGGGGCTACTTTGATGGCGCTAATTATCATTAATTGCGGCTCCTCACACCTGTCCTCACTATTGAGAAGAATCTCAGGTACATAAGGTGATAACGGACCAACATCCTTCACACCGGGTAGATGATACGTTAATAAAGAAACGTAGAAGGTCAGGGGGCTCTTTGTTCTCGGTAATAGAACAATGTAATTTCCATTCTGGGACCTCTCAATTATGATCATAACTAGGACACACAGACTGGCTTTAATAGAAAAGGCCCAACAGGGCGGGTCAGTGCTCCTCTGAGACACACACTCAGGTATCAGAAAGCCACACAAAGGAGCTTTCTTCATGTGAAAACCACAACACACACAGGCGGCAGACGTGACGGTGGAGAAAGGCATCCTTCCTGCGTCCACCCCTCCCCTCACTTGAGCGTCTGAGGACGCCGGGGCGGGCTGTTAGCAGCAGCCACGGGTTGAGCGGTGTCTCCTTCACGGCAGCAGCGGGTGGTTCTCTGAGGCAAAGACCTTGTGCTGAGTGACTGAATCTAGAGGAAGAGAAGCAGGTTAGCACTGACAATGGCCAGCATGTGGTAAGACGACAAACTCATCACAGATAAGCAAATCATATGTAAAATCGTCAGTGGTCCTGGGCAGCACGGTCCGTATGTCCACAGGTCCATATGGCACATGTGGCTATTTAAAATGAAGCAAAATCACATCAATGATTCAGTTCCTCAGTCACACCAGCCACATCTCAAAGGCTCAGTCGTCACGTATCCTATTAGATGTAGCACACACAGGGCATGCCCTTCATGGCAGAACGTTCTAGTAGACAGGAAAGTCTGCCCAGTCCACGATGTGGGAGATCCAAATTCTAATCTCAGCTACAGCAAGTACTCTTTGGTACAAGGCAGAGGTAAATCATGAAAATCCCATGAAGGGCCCTGGCCCAGGATGAGCCACAGGTGCAGGGGAAGAGGCCAACACAGCTGTGCCTGCAGCCGCCTCCAGGCAGGCCTTTTACCCTTAATGCCGGACGGCTGACTGCTTCCGGCCCTTCTGCTGCTGTTAGAATGAGAGAGGTGTGCAGTGGACTGTCGGTGCTGACCGACTGACAAATTAAAGTTAACTTATTGATTAGTATTATTATCCAGAGGGTGAACAATGACTGTATATTTGAAGGACCTGAAGAAGTCAGGGTGACGAGCAATGGGACATGGAAAGCTTTGGCGGTTGTGAGATACAAAGCAGAAAAAATGGGTTTCTTTTATGAATAAAATTTAAAAAATAGCTTATCTTAGTTATAGCTCAAGCCAGTGCCCCAGAATTTAATCACAGCCCTCCCACTACAAATGCACTTCCACAAGGCGGTCTGACCTGGTAGCTGAATGTCAGAGGATCATTAATGTTTGCTATATATATTATATACATTATATAATTATAATTAATAATACATACAATAGAACCTTAACAGTTATTACTGATACCCAGCATACCACTTAACTCTCTCTACAACACTGAAGTATTATTATGATTTACATTTTAATGTTATTAGTCCTTTATTCACGATTTGTGTTGCATATATTTTCTGTTTGTTGCTTGCCTTTCGACTTTTCTTATGCAAACGTTTATTTATATATTCAAATTACATCAATCTTTTATTGCATTTGGATTTTGAATCACAGGTAGAAAGGCTTCCCTATACCTGGTTATAAAATAATTCAGCCATATTTTCTTCCAGGTTTTAAAAAACCTGTTGATTCAATTTTTACATTTAGATTTCTGACAGGATGTCATTTTCGAAAGCCAGAGAAGACTGCCAAAAGGATGATGCTTTTTCTTAATTAATCTAAAAATCCAATATAATCCCCAAATTCCAAATGTTTGTTTAAAAAAAAACTTGACATGCTTCTTCTGAAGTTCATATGGGGGAAAAATGCACGGGAAGACAATTGAAAAAGAAGAATGCGAGAGAATTTGACATACTAGATAGTGAAACATACTATAAAATTACGGTAGTAAAACAGGTAATTAGCACAGAATAGATAAATAGATCAGTGGAAGAGAACAAACTCCAGAAACCCACCCGTGCATATGTGGGAGTTTAAGAGCTGATTCAAGGGAGCATTAAAAATCAGTGGAGAATAGCTAAGTTATTAAAGAGATGGGATGATCCCTCATATCCCACAATGACTGCATTACAGATGGATTAATGCTCTAAACATTAAAAAACTATGAAAGTATTAATAGAGACAGGAGATGAGTTTAAAATTCAGGGTAGGGAAACCTTCCTAAGTGAAACCTCAGTGTAGGTGCTGTGGAGAAACGGAGGTATTTGATTCCATCCAGAATAATAATTAAAAATTAGGGCTTCCCTGGTGGCGCAGTGGTTGGGAGTCCGCCTGCTGATGCAGGGGACACGGGTTCGTGCCCCGGTCCGGGAAGAATCCCACATGCCGCAGAGCGGCTGGGCCCGTGAGCCATGGCCGCTGAGCCTGCGCATCCGGAGCCTGTGCTCCACAACGGGAGAGACCACAGCAGTGAGAGGCCCGCATACCACAAAAAAAAAAAAAAAAAAAAAATTAAAACCCATAGAAAACACCATAAACAAACATAAGAGACAGAGAGGATCTTATATTTATCACAAAAGGTTACAGTTCATACTATACAAATATGCTGTAAAACAATGTGGAAAAGAGAAACAGCCCAATGTAAAAACAGGCAAGAGATGAGAACTGGCCGTTCATGACCTATGAATCCCCCCTCTAGGTACTCGTGCTCACGAGTAACTGAGTAATTACGGCATATACAGTAAGTAATGAGATCACCAAATACTGAAAATATGGGTAAAGTCTGGTACTGGTGAGGGTCTGGGGAACGGGACTATCCAGGTACTGTTAGTAAGACTGTAAGCTGGTACAGCTGTGTGGATCAAGGTTTAAGGTACACACAACCCTAGGGCTCAGTAATTCCTCTTCTACGAATCCCTTTTACAGAAATACTCCCGCCTGGGACTGGGCCACACTAATTATAGCTCAAGACAGTCTCTTAAAATTGAATTCAAATCATTCCAATTAGAACACACACACACACACACACACACACACACACACACAGAATTTACAGAAGCAGAAGCAGTGGAAATAACCCCAAATGTCTAATTGTAAGGAGTGTGTAAATTAGTCACAGCACCTCCAATGGTTAAAAAGGATGAGGTTACTGTTTGTGTTAAAATGGAAGGATCTTCTAAACACAGAGTTGGGATAAAAACTCATGAACGATATGTGATCCTCCTTTTATAGAAAACAAACCCTCAATGCATATGTTTATATACATTTATTTCTATGTAAATACGTGTTAAATCTGAAACACACAGTTCAATCTTTAGTGTCGTTACTTTAGGGAAGGGTAGTAAGATTTTGGGTCTTTGTGTATTTCTCTATTGTTTGAATTCTTTGACCATGAAATCAAGCGTCACTGTACACCATCCATCCATCCATCCATCCATCCATCCATCCATCCATCCATCCATCCATCCATCCATCGTGGTGGGGAAAAAAGACTGGCTGGAGAAGGGTCCCGTTTTAAATTCAGATAAAACAGAAGCTACAACAAAGCCTGTGGCTGGCCCCTCCCACCTCTTCGATGGTGCTGCCTGAGGAATTAACCCCCTGCGCACGGTGCTGTGCAGAGTGGGACCAGGAGAACACTTGAGGACTGAGTAATAGCTGAGAGCCAGGACAGCTGTGTCCAGGGAGCCCCTCTCGGCTCCAAGTTCCCTGCTGTAAACACACGCACGGAGAGTGGTTTCTATCCAAGTTCATTTGGCATCTGAAGACAGCCACGTCCCCAGATTCCAGTGTCATGTCAGGTGCACGATCCTCAAACACCCCATAAAACATGACCACAAGACAGATGTTAGAGCAGTGCCCGTCCCAGCCAGTGGAAAGGGAGACAAATAGTACACAAGCAGCTCCCATGAAATTTAAATTGGAAAGAAAAAAACCCAGGTTTTGTTTGTTTGTTTTTTGAACAGAGTTATTCAGCGGGTCTTGGCACACGTATCTGCACACGTTAAAGTTCACTGGCCATGATTCTGTGTGCTTGGGATGTGGAATCAACATGCCACCAATGCTTTTTTTTTTCTTTTTTTTAATAGTGGGACAGGCAAGTCACTTTATTGAACTAAGACTCTAATTGCCAACAGCCGGACGTGGCTAACGGTCCTTGTGCAGAGTTTGGGGACCCTCAGGGTGCTGCTGGGAGCTTTATCTTGACTTACCAAAATGAGCTATGAATTTTAGGGCTGGGAAACCTCAGTATCTGTTTAGCCAGATATCCACGCATAAGGGGTCACCTCTACTACTCTGCAGAGCGAGGGTCCCCCAGCAGACGCCAAATGTTCCTGAAGTCCTTTCTGATGCTGAGCCCGGCCCGTACTTCTCTCTGGACCCACACCGAGCAAGTCTGTCTCCCTCTGCACGTTGATTCCTCTTCTGAATAAACCAGTCCCTTCTCTGCTTCTTCACGGATCCTTACCGTTCTCCCGGGGGCTTAGAACCCAAGTCCAGGACTCATCTTCTATTCTCTTTCCTAACACAGCACAGTGTCCAATCTGCCAGCAAGTGCAATTGGCTCCAGAGTTTTTATTTAACATATTAAACAGCTTCACACCACCTCCATCGATAGTACCCTGGTCCTAACCACCATCATTTATCACTTGAGTCACTGCAAGAGCCTAAGATCACTCTCTCTGCTTCTATTTAAAAATATGTCTTAGAGCCCATTTCCCCTTCTTAAAATCCTTTGACTTCTATTTATTCTTAGAACAAAAACCACACCTCTAACTACTGTCCACCGGGCCTTGTGTGGTCCAGGCTCTGCTGCTTCCCCCCCCGCCCCATCGCTCTGTGCTCTAGACCCACTGCCTCTGCCCACCTCTCATCCTTGACCCTAACTGTTCCCTTAGCGCCACGTGAGCTCATCCCTCTGGACCACATTCAGAGCTCAGCTCAAACACAGCTCCTCGGTAAGGAGCCCACCTCAATGTCTCTCTCCATACTCATACCCTGTTTTCTTCATAGCATTTATCACCGTCGGGATTAAAAAGAAATGCCCATCTTTAGAATGTAAGTCCCACGGGAAAAGGGCTGTACCCTTTTGAGAGAAGCTCAAGAAATACTGCGTAAATGAATGAATGACCTGATGCCATGCGGAATATCTGAAGGAAAGAGCAGTTCTCAGCATTTTTTTTCTGCTCTGATATTGGGCTGGAGACTTTCACATATCTGATACTTTTCCAAGGGTACAGCGCGAATTTGCACTGTGTCTTAGACAAGACAATCTAGTTTATTCCTAGCATGCCAACTTTTCCTTTCCACCCAGAAAACATGAGTGAAATGATACGACAGGGCTAGCTTTGAGTTCACTATATTTGTTACATTTACTACTGGGCATCGGAATACTAATGATTTTAGTAAGTGGATCATAAATAAAGACCAATCTTGCTGAATTGGTTACAACGATTCTCTTAGATTTTTCTAGATACACAACTATATCGTAGGCAAATAAAATGATTTTTCCCTTCCTTTCTAATTCTGATCCTTCGTTTGTGTTTCTTATTTTATCCCCTTGACTAGGAACTCTAGAACGCTGCTGAGACACAAGGGTTGATAGCCATATGTACTTTGTACCTAACTTAAACCTTAAACTAAGATTTTCACTGTTAAATATATGTTGTAGGTTTTTTATAGATACCCTTCACTGTGTGAAGAAAGTGCTCTTATTCCTAGCTGATGAAGTGTTTTTTGTTTTTATCATAAGTGGGTACTGCATTTTCTCTAATGCTTTTTAACATCTACTGAGAAAAATCAATGGATTAGGAAAAAAGATTGAATGATATTTATTTCTACATTCTTTGGTTAAACCCTACCTGACTATATGTTTCTTAACACACTGCTAAATTTAATCTGTAAATATTTTATTTGGGATTTTTTTTTTTTTCCTGCGGTACGCGGTTCTCTCAACGTTGTGGCCCCTCCCGTCACGGAGCACAGGCTCCGGACGCGCAGGCCCAGCGGCCGTGGCTCACGGGCCCAGCCGCTCCGCGGCATGTGGGATCTTCCCGGACCGGGGCACGAACCCGCGTCCCCTGCATTGGCAGGCGGACTCTCAACCACTGCGCCACCAGGGAAGCCCTATTTGGGATTTTTATATCCATATTCACAAACGAGTTTGGGCTAGCCTCGTAAAATGAGGTGAACAGCTTTTCTATGCAGTAATGTGTAATGTTTGGTAAAATTTACTGTTAAAACTATCTAGGGGGAGGCGTCTTAAAAACGATTTTCTTGTGGTAAAACAGTCATAACCTAAAATTTACCATTTAAGCCATTTTAAGTGTACAATTCAGTGGCATTAAGTACATTCACAATGCTGTGCAACCATGACCGCTCATTTCCAGAACTTTCTCATAATCCCAAACACGATCTCTGTGCCCATTAAGCAATAACTCCCCATTCCCCTCCCCCCACCTTAGACGCGATTACCCTGTTATAATTTCTCGATGAATTTGCCTGTTCTAGGTAACTCACAAAAGTGGAATCATACAAATCCCAAACACGATCTCTGTGCCCATTAACCAATAACTCCCCATTCCCCTCCCCCCACCTTAGACGTGATTACCTTCTGTTATAATTTCTCTATGAATCTGCCTGTTCTAGGTAACTCATAGAAGTGGAATCATACAGTACCTGTCCTTTTGTGACTGGCTTCACTTTAACATAATGTTTTCAAGGTTCGTTAATGTTGCAGGTTTAAGAACAGCTTTCCTTTGTAGGGCTGGATAGTATTCTACTGTATGTATGTATCCCATTTTGTTATCCATTCATCTGTTAATGGACACTTGGTTGCTTCTGCCTCTTAGCTGTTGTGAACGATACTGCTGTAAACACGGGCGTGTAAATATTTGAGTCCCTGCTTTCAAATCTTTCGGATATGTATCTAGAATTGGAATTACTAGGTCATAGGGTAGTTTGTTTTTTTTTAATTTTTTGAGGAACTGTCGTTTTACATTCCTGCCAACAGTACACGAGATTCCACTCTCTCCACGGTTTGTTTTAATAATAGCTGTGGTTTTGATATGCATTTCTCTAATGATCAGTGATGCCGACCATCTTTTCATGTGCTGATGTCGTCACTGGAGAAAGGTCTAATCAACTCCTTTGCCCGTTTTGTACTCAGGTTTTTTTATTGTTGAGTTGTAAGAGTTCTTTATAGCTTTCGGATATTAACCACTATTATTTCCAAGTAGCTTTTAAGAGCGGTGGTCACCTTTTTTCTTGCATGTGTCCAAGTCACTTGAGACAGAGACGGGTGAGTCAGTCCTTCAGGTCTCCCAGGCAGATGAGAGCAAATAAGGTCTCTGTTCAGGGAGGGGAACTGGGAAACCAAGACTGTCGGGGTGAGTAAATGGCACAGGACTTTCCTGCTGCTGTAAACATGGCTTTGCTTGGCTGGGCGTTTGCCTGGTGGCCGTAAAGCTTTGATTTTTTTCCCAGAGCTCCTGAAAAGTTGGTTCTGACGGCTTCTGCTCGTTTCTTCCACGTTTCTGTGGGGAGACAAGGGCCTGGAGCTTCCCAGTGTGCCATCTGGCTGCCATCACTCTGCAGGCGACTTTCGTGTCGGGTGGTGAGGCGCGTCCTTCAGATTACAATTCATTTTTTTTTTTAATGGTTGAAACTGTTTAGATTTTCTATTTCTTGAATCGATTTTGGTAACATTTTTCTAGAAATTATCCATCTTGCCTATTTTTAAATTTACTGGCATAAAGTTACTCATCATGAGCTCACGATTTTTAGCTATCCTTACTGAATGTGTGGTTGTAGCCCCAATTTCATTGTTAGTTTTGTTCATTGGACTCTCTTCTTTTTCACTGTTTCTAGAATTTTGATTTTGTTTTCCTCTCCCCCCCACCCAAAGAACAGATTTTTCTCTTCGCTTCAATTTTGTTAATGTTTGATGTTCTCTTTATTCTTTCTTTCTCCTACATCCCTCTGTATTAACTTCTTGCTACATATTCATCTTCAAGCGCCACAGTTTAAGAAAAATTGAGTCAAAAAGTAAAATGAGATAATTTAATCTGATGACTTTCCCTCTTCCTGCAAATCGGGGAAAGCTTCTTGTGCCTGTGCTTTGACGTGGACACGCTGAGCTCAGCCCAGCGTGTGGGGTGTCAGGGTCCGTCCCGCGCGGTTTGAGAACCACCGCGGTGGTGGGTGCACGAGTGAGGAGAAGGTGCGGTGACCGAGCTGCACGAGATCTGACTCTTTACAAACGCAGACTCTCGGCTGGGAGGTGGGCAACCAGGAACTCTGGGTCTGCAATTCACCACGTGGCTCTGGCCCAGGAATTCAGATTCCTCACTTTCCTCATCTCCAGAAGGAGTCGTTTCCTGTCGATCATCTCAGAATTCATTTCGAGCAGCTTCACTCTGATGGGGCTGCCATCACCAAACGCTGCCATCGTGTGGCTTGAACAACAGACATTATTTTCTCACGGTCGTCAGCCGGGTGGGTTTCTCCCGAGGCCTCGCTCCTTCTCTGTCCTCACGAGGTCTTTCCTCTGTGCACACATCCCTAGTGTCTCTTCCCCTTATAAGGTCATCGGTCCACATAGATCAGGGCCACACTTAGGACCTCATTCCACTTTAGTCACCTCTTTAGGGGCCTTGTCTCCACACACAGTCGCAGCCTAAGGTGTGGGATTTAGGACTTCAGCACAGGCCTCTGTGGGGACCAGCTCAGTCCACAGCACGAGCTCCATCACTTAGGCAGTTAGTGATGAACACCGTAAACCTAACATGCAACAACAGCGCAAACCTGGAACACAGACGAGATGCTCCTCAGATCCCTGACGGTGTCTCCGTGATCAGGAAACCCTAGGGCCTGGGGCTGTAACAAACGCCCTGTTCAGAGTGCGTGGGTCTGAGCCAGTCTCGTGTCAGCCCTCAGTGGAGACGGCCATCCTGCCAGTGTGCACGAGGCCCACGCGCTATCAGCGATTCTTCCCTGAGAACACTGACATGGGGAGACATTCAAATCAAATGCTTTTTTATAAGTTATAAGAAAGTCATGCCGAGGCAAGACTTTTTTTTTTTTTTTTGGCAAGGCTGTTGAGACTATTACATTATGTTCCCACAACAGTATAAAATGTATGTTTTATCACTTGAATGTAGCCCAGACAATAAAAGGGCGCCCGAGACTGGAAACGTGCCTATGAGAAAGGCCAAACCAACCTGCAGTGATAAGACCAGTGGGGATAAAAAGAGTGAAAAATGGTTACAGCTCAGGCCGCTGACCTGCGATGGATGCCCATGGGCCCCGCCACGCCAGCGGGTACCTCAGACCCCAGGGTCTTCGTCTCTTAATGTGTAAGATGGGAACTATACTCTGTGGGCGTGTGGAGGAAACCAGAGTACTGGAAAGTGCTTCAAAACATAATACGTCTTTACCAACATCAGGTAAAGGTGACATTTTTCTTCCTGCTGCCGGAAATCTGACTTTTGTTTTCCCGTGTATTTTCATACATATTCAAGTGCCGCAAGTGTGGTCTTTCTTAAAAATCCCCATTCCTCCTCCTGGGTGAATGATTCATCAAGAATCTTGGCCTAAGTATGCTGCTGTTTCAGGGAAAACAGACTCTGGGGAATGACTTGGGAACACAATCGGGACTGGTCCAGTGGCTTCGTCAGGAGGCAGCTCGGTGTGTGTGAGCTTCTGCTCAGAGCCAGTGAGTAAGACGTGGCTTAAGTTTTACGTGTGGAGCCCTAGTGGGAGACTTCTTAAGTTCACACCGTTCTAGGCCAGCAACACCAGGCAGTAGGACGATCATTTAACAGTTTTTAAAAAAATATTCAAAAACATTGGGTCATTGTTTTTAAGATAGAGTGAAGGGATAAAAGTTTTATCGGACAGATTACAGTGCTAGGACGTCAAAGGTCCTGGGGAAAGTGTCCACATCTGCCCCCGCCAAGGGGGTGTTTCTAATGGCCAAAAAAGTCTCCTCCTTGTCTATCCCCTGTGACTCTATTAGGTCTGCAAAAACAAAGACCCCATAAAATATAGGAATAAGTGTAAAGGTACTAAAAAATCCTAGAACCTGGGCTTCCCTGGTGGCGCAGTGGTTGAGAGTCTGCCTGCCGATGCAGGGGACACGGGTTCGTGCCCCGGTCCGGGAAGATGCCACATGCCGCGGAGCGGCTGGGCCCGTGAGCCATGGCCGCTGAACCTGCGCATCCGGAGCCTGTGCTCTGCAACAGGAGAAGCCACAACAGTGAGAGACCCGCGTACCACAAAAAAAAAAAAAAAAAAAAAAAAAATCCTAGAACCTTTATTTTGGAAGGTAAATTACAAATCTGAAAGTGGGCACACCAAGCTACGTTCAAGATTTTAAAAACAGTTTGAATAAAATAATGAGCTCTCAGGGATTCGACCTCACACGGCACCTGATATTCTAGTTGGAACAACTCTAGTTGATAAATTCTGAGTACTGCTTTTCATAAGTTATCACAAAATGACTTTTAAACTGGTGCTTTAACATGGTTTTAATTTTAATTTAAAAGTGGTTTTATTGCTAATTTTAATTTCACATTTTGACAATAAAATATTCTCTGGAAGTGTCTGTACTGAAAGCTAATGGGAAGGATAAAAGTCTCCAGGAGAGACAATGCTGCTTTGGCAAAAGGTCAGGAACGATTTTTTACGTGTCAGTGGGTCCCGTTGCCCGGCGGTCCTGGACGCTGCCCCCTGCAGATGGGAGAGATATTGCACCCCCGTGTTGTCTCCTCCGATCATCGTGTTTACTACTCTGTCTCGTACACGAGGTAAGTAAAATTAGGTCCAGAGAGACCCAGGTGACTTGCATCTGGTCAGAGAATAAGCTAGTGGCAGAAAAGGTGATGCCCTAGATTGTGTGTTTTGTAGGTCTGTGCATATGTGTAGAGACAGAAAAATGAAATCTCCTTCATCTGCACAAAGCTGGAGCTATTGTATCGTACTTCCGTTCAGAAAGAGATGCATATAAACTAACAGAACATGTATTTTTCAAGTATTTAACACTCACGCGACAAGGCTGGGGAGGACCCAGTGCAGACGGGGCCTCGGGACTGATGTTACAGGTGAGGACTTCACCATGCCGAGAGCCGAGGATTCCAGGACACACAGTACCTGGGAGGTGCCAAGGGCACACGTAGATGGTGCGATCAATGAGAAATCAGAAACAGGACATGAACTATGGGAGGGCAAAGAAACAAAAACCTAGGTCCGCAGTTCCAGCTCTGAGACTCAAAGAACTCCAAAGGGCCCTGTGGAAATTACACCCTGGGCTTCAAGCAGGTAGACATTCGCCTCCTGAAAACCCACCATCGGGGGGTCAAGCGGCCAAACCCCAGGAGGAACCAGGCAGACAGCTGACTTGTGCACAATCCATGCACAGAAGTGCACCAGGGCCAGGAAGGGGCCGGCTGAGGTCCCCAACCTGGAAATAAGAGGAGTGCAGACCTAGGCTTCGGCCCTCTGCACGGCGCACGATTGCAGACTTTGGAAAGACTAGTTGTTGATGTGGGCTGTTGATATCAATCCTGTGCACAGTTCTGTTAGCTGAATGAGGCTCTTTTTTTTTTTTTTTTTTTTTGCGGTACGCGGGCCTCTCACTGTTGTGGCCTCTCCCGTTGCGGAGCACAGGCTCCGGACGCGCAGGCTCAGCGGCCATGGCTCACGGGCGCAGCCGCTCCGCGGCACGTGGGATCTTCCCGGACCTGGGCACGAACCCATGTCCCCTGCATCGGCAGGCGGACTCTCAACCACTGTGCCGCCAGGGAAGCCCGAGGCTCCTTTTTTAAAGCACAATTCTGGTCTCTAGTCGGTGTCATTTTGATACATGCACTTTTCTAAAAACCAAAACCAGAACTTCTGTTTCAGAACACTGGATGTTTTGAGGGCTATATTCTTGGCATTTAGAAAAGAGTAAACAGCCTCTCTTGGCTTCTGGACTGTAGCTAAAACCATAGGTATTTTGAAATTAGTTTCCAGGCAAAGAATAAATTACTCTGCACCAGAAAGTAAAAAATGACTTTTGATTGTCATACTTTAAAAATATATCAAAGGCTGACCAACAGTCACTTAAAAGATATTCATAAAATGTGGTTATTATAAACGAATGCAACCTGGACAAACATGGTCTCTGCTAACGTGTCAAAGGATAATGTCTAGGAAGGGGTGAGAAAAGCCAGAAGTTTGGGATTTAGAGGCAAGGAAAGCAAATAGGAAGATTGAAAAAGAAACCTAGGCAGAGAGAGAGAGCGAGCACACTTAAGACGTAAGGATCTTGGCCGAAAGTGCTGAAACAGGGCTCATTCAATGTCATGGCTTGAACTATGTCCCCCAAAGGCCACAGGTTGAAGCCCGAACCCCCGGGACCTCAGAATGGGACTGTGTTTGGGAAAAGGGCCTTTAAAGAGCTACTTAAATTGAGGTCATGAGGGTGGGCCCTAATCCAGTGACTGGTGTCCTTATAAGAGGAGATGGGGACGCGCAGGGAAGGCCACGTGAAGACACAGGGAGAGACGGCCCCCTGCAAGCAGGAGCGATGCCTCAGAGAAAGCAGCCCCGAGGACACTTTGATCTCAGACGCCTGGTCCCCAGGACTGAGAATACCTCCCTGCTGTCTCAGCCCCGTGGTCTGTGGTACCGTACCGCAGCCAGGCCGACTAGTACGTTCATCCAAACCCAGTGGAGCCCCAAGTTCACCCCACCATGCTCGACTACATCACATACGCTGCCCGAGTCCGCCTCCCCTGGGCCCCTGCAGCCCCCAGAGCTGGGGTAACAGACGAAGCCCCTTGTTGCTGGTGTCAGCCTCCAGCCTCCCAGGAATCGGGGCTCATCTGGCACTACCTCCTCCCCTGCAGGCTCGAGGGGGGTGTTTTGCCCAACGTAGCAGAATCGACGCCAGACACCCACGTCACGTTCACACAACACTTGCTTTTGGAAATAAAAGCCCCGGTCCTTTTGTGCTAAAACGTGCCACCTGGAGCACGCGGACAAACGAGCATCAGGACAAGTGCCTGAAAGGCAGGGACAGTGGCGGGTCCTGGCAGCCGGCGCTGGCCGACACCCCAGACGCAGAGCGAGGCAGTCACGCAGTGGGAGGGCCCAGGAGCTGGGGGCGGCCAGGCTGGTGCCGTGGCCTCGCGGCTGGGGCAGCTCGGGGTCTACTGGGTCTTTCACACGAGCCAGGAGATCAAGTGGCACAATTCTAATAGGATTTCCTTTGTCCCCGCGAACTGCACCTGGGCTGACAGTAAAAAGCAGGAATGTCTAGGTGGGCTTGTAACAGATGAAAGCCACAGGAGTGTTTTTTCTCTTTTTACAGGACTCTGTTAAGGCAGGTACGTGAACACTGAGATACCCGGCAGAGGCCCCCAGGCTGCGTGCAAGGGGGCATGGGCCTGAGGCTCCCCTCTGAAACCTGGTCCAGTGGCCAGGCTCTGAAGGGGACCCCCAATGGCTACTGCAATCACAAGGCACCTCCCTGTTACCCCCGAGCCCCCCCCCAGGACACAGCGTCGTCTTGTGCATGGGTTCCTACCTAAGATCCACCTTTCCGACAGGTACGTGACTGTCGCCGCCTTCTTTCTTGGGACGGGTCCGATGCAGATGCTGGCCTGGCGAGGGATGTGCGTGACCCAAACCCCGCACAGCACGACCAGCTCCCCCAGCTTGGCTCTGAGCAGGCCACTGGCCGGGGTAATGAACACGGTCGGCTGATCGGCAAACAGGGCTCCCCGGTACCGCCTGGTGGACGAGAGGCGCTCCTGGCGGCAGAACTGTGGGCAAAGGCGGGGGGAGGGTTACTCCCAACCAATTCATTGTTCACAACAGGCCGACTGCAAGGCTCACGTCCTTTTTCAGAAAAAGAACAAACTGAAAGTGAGGTTGCACACACTCAGTGAATTCTGAGGATCCAGGGGAGATGATGCCATTTAATGATAACGACGGATAATAAGCAGTGACATTTCCTGGAGCAGCCTACAGGCAAAACTCCAAGCAAACAAATTTATAGGGAAGAAAAAAAAAAAATGTTTAGGCCTTTGAATTACTACAAATTCTAAACCAAATTATTGAAAAGTAATCAACTGTTCAACTGAGGGAGGAGAACGGCCTCTGCATTCTGAGTAACCCAGAGGAATGTGGAGGCAGGAGCCTTGCGGGACACAAGTGCCCTCGGCACCGGGACAGCATCCTTCGTCCCGGGCTCAGGGTTCCCGGAGCAAGTGACGCCACAGCCCCGAATGGCTGTAAATCCAGCCTCATGGGGTCAAGGGTGTAAATGGCAAAGCACAGAGCAGAAGTCCTAGCTGTGCCCTGCTAGGCCAGGTCGGGGAGGGGTGCGTCCTGATGGAGGGGGGAGATGATGGGACGGGGTTCCGAGATGGGGGCCTTGAACTGCCCGCCCTTCTGTGCTGATAAAGTCACGTCGGCCGGCTGGCCAGAGGCACAGTGGGGAGGCCCCGCTGTGCTACACGCTCATGTCACTAACTCCAGGTTCATGAAGACTTCTCTATGTGCAAATGCCGTCTGGGATATATTGACGGTTATCTGCCATCCACATCTGAGTGCTTTAACCCGCATGTTTCCCTGAGGACAGAACTGAACATCTGAGATCAGCAGCTCAGAGAAATTAAGGACTTTGACGGGAGGTCTGTGGGAAAAGAGGTGAAGGGGTGCCTCTCAGAGGAGGGGCCCGGGTGGGCGGGTGAGGGAGCGCCCGTTACCCAGAGGACAGTGGGTGGCTAGTACGGGAGAGGGGCTGACCCCGGGGTGGGCAGGCAGCGAAGAAGGTGTTCCTCAGTCCTCCACTCCGACAAAGTCTGAGAAAGAAGAAATTGTCCCCCTACTAGGTTTTCATGCTCCTTTCCTTTTGAAGAAGACGATCCTACTGTAACAGCGACATCAGCAACAACAAAAAACCCCCCAAGACCCCACTGCAACATCAGTGGAACTGACCTGATAAACAAGGCCGTGGGTTCATTCTCTTTTCTCACCCCAGCCTTGAATTTTGCCATAAGCTTTGATACATTGCACAGCTTCCCTTCGACTTGGGTACCTAACAGGACAAATGACCATTCTCCCCGTGGGGTACCTTCGTTCACGCTGTCACTTACTCCCAACATCCCTGAGATGCAGGGAGTAGAAAGGGTCATTCCTTTAATTTTTGCAGATGAAGACACTGAGGCAGAAGAGATTTGCGTTGGTTCAACGTGACTCGAGCTGCAAGGAAAAACCCACCATCCGTAAACTCAGTGAATCACTGGGCCACCCTGCCCTGAAGCTGGGGATCAAGAATCTTACTAAAGTTGGATGTAGTCACACGTCCTAAAAAGTAGTTGCAGAGGCTGATAACTGAAACAATACCGAAAGGAATACAGTAAGCTGAGTGTCCCTGGGCTTTCTGTTACTCAAATCCACTCCTGTCTTTTCCTCCTTAACGGCAAGGCATGGTGGTTTTTTGGGTGCTGACCTCTGCAGGGCCATGTGTTCAAGATAGGGGTCCCTTCCCAGCCCAAGGGGAAGACTCAGGCTGGGTCCAGGCCAACCACAGGGATCCCCTTTCCCTTTCGAAGGGCAGGGTCAAGCGTGGGCTGGACCGGATCCCGGCCAGTGGGACCCGAGAGTGAGCCTGCTGGGGGCAGTTTTTCCTCACCTACTAACATAAGCAACTTTGTCTTGTCGACAAAGGACACCCAGAATTCCTGAAGCCACCCGAGGACCCTGGACACCCTGAGAACA
Organism: Aethalodelphis obliquidens; assembly: GCF_003676395.1. Lineage (NCBI taxonomy): Eukaryota > Metazoa > Chordata > Mammalia > Artiodactyla > Delphinidae > Aethalodelphis > Aethalodelphis obliquidens. The sequence continues at coordinate 6,504,544 of NW_020837969.1, forward strand.
AGCAAGTGGGAAGAGGGGAAGCCCTGGATCCCAGGTAACAAATGCTTCTAAGCCACTGGCCTGACCAAACTGGGAATTGGCCTCCTCTTGTCCTTTTAATGTCAGGGGAAAAAAAAAAATCTTCATTTTTAAGCTACTCTTTGTTGAGGTTTTTGTTTGCAGAAGCCCAAGCAACCGAACGCTGCAGTTCTCATGACCCTGCCCCTTACCAGAGGTGAGAGTTTGCTGTATATTTTTCTAAATTCTGTACAACACACATATACTTGGGATACAGTTTTTCTTGATCAAGGATGTATCTTGGTACACAGAAGAGCAGTAACTCAAACCTGTTTTAATCCAGCAGAAAGGACGTAAGTGAGCCTTTCTCATGTTTAGAATGAGCCTTCGGAAGCTAATCGGATGCTTCCTTCTTCTCCCGCCCACATTTATTGAACACTTACTCTCTACCAGGCACGTGCAAAGTGCCAGGAAGCAAAGCTGATTGAGATGCAGTCCTTGACTTCAGTTTAAAGCACGTACTACAAAAGTCAATAAATGAAAACGCTTCCCTTTATTTATTTATTCAGCTTGCAATCAGAGGAAGTAAAGAATTACAAGGATCTGATTCTTCACTCAAAATAATTGAGACTAGGTGCGTGCTGACTTTCCGATCCTAAGTAAAATAATTTCTGGGGAAGTTTAATCAAGATTTAGTTTACTTAAAATTAAATTTAGGAATTTATCCTCCAAATACACTCCCCGATGTACATAAGGACATGTGTGTAGAGGAGTTCATTGCCACAGAAACAGCGATGATTGGCAGGTTTTTTATAAATATAATAGGACACCTGATTCTTCTTACTGCTGAGTTTTAGTTAAAACCTTCCGCTTACTGAAATGAGTTGAAGTATGGGATACTCCCCCAATACTCCCTTTACTATCCTCAGTCCCCGTGCTTTTGCTTCCTGGGTCCTAGTGACTGATGGGCCTCAGATGTACCAGTGCAGCCTTACCCTGGAGCCCAGGCTCTGCTCTGAAGGCACAGATCATAAAATTGCTTTGCTACTGCCCTTGACGTTGCCGTAAGGGTTCTGACTGCGGCAGTCAACTTTCCTGTCTAGCAAAGCATCATTCTGTCCCCACGGGTACGTTGTAAACAACGAGAATTGTGAGGCTGCGAGCAGCCCAGGTTAACAGAGCGGCCGAGAGAGCGCTACACGCCCTCTGACACGTACCTCCATCCAGCTTCCCCCCGACAGGCCTGCTTTCACTGCAAGCCTTTTGGTACAACAATTCATGGCCATTTGCTCTAAACCCTAATTTCATTTCAAACTTTTCGACACACACACACCTGCCACCAACTGCCAGGAAAAGGAGTCTGGGTGGGGCATGTGGGCATTATTACAGGGTGGTGGAGGGTGGTGTGTTATTGTTTCCCTCTGAGGTGACCTCAGAAACCAGGTTTATCCATGTGGACTTAGAAGGTTCTGGCTAAAAATGATTAAAAGACAAGTTAAAAAAATCATAACTCATATCACTGTAAAAGGAACATTTAAGATGTGTTCATTTATTTAACTCTGACAGACGCTATACTGGTTCAAAGGAGAAACAGATAACACATTTATAGATTAGAAATACTGAAATGAAGTTGCACATGGACCAAAATATTGGCTTTTCTGTGGGGTAGGGGGATATGCCCTTCACCAGACAGATTTCACTTCTAGCCCACAGACAAGAATCGTGTGCACTGACAGTAGGTCTTTACGGCCTAGGGTTGTGAAACAGCTCAAAGGCAATGAAAGCTGGAAGCAGATAACCTGGGGATGGTGTGGGGTGCGTGGGCTATGAAGTATAGTTTTCCAGTGAAGCGCAACTTTTTCCCCACAGAGCCCAGGACGCTTGTTTACCAAAGGAGATCATGGAAGGAAGGAGGATTAAGTGGAATTTACCGACAGCTCTGGACTGAAGGAGCCTCCAAAATGACAGGCCAGGCCAGTCGTCTGGGTGAATCTGGGGTGCAGCTCCCACTCTTCTCTGTGAGTGGCGGCATAAGATGATCATCACGCAGATGTGTATGTGGATGCAGGTGTACATACATGACAGGGAGGCAGCCGGAAGGAGGCAGAAATCTCTCTTTGTCATGAGATCTTTGTTTGAACCCTTGGTGGTAGAGGATCAGTAACTACTGAAGGGTTTCAGTTAAGGCCAAAGAGCCACTGGCTCTGCTTTATAAAATGTGGCCTTTGCGTTTGTGCCTTCATTAAAAAAGCTATACTGACTTCATAGGTTAGCTCAGAACCTTCCAGCCTCTTCACACAGAAGTCAGTCAAGGGGGACCACACTGTTTACAGAGCAAAGCTGAGGGGAACCGCCCCCTGCCAACCCTGTGCTTCTAGCTGCAGTGACCCCCGGGTATTCGTCCCCGGCCCAGACGTCTCCCCACCCTGAACCCCAAACAGGGGAGGGTGTTGACGGTTCATTTACTCCGGACGTGGGTGTTAGAGTTCACTAGCGATTCTGCTTTTCCCTCTGGGTAGAGCGCACCTTGAGTGTTAGTTTCCGCAGGTAGTTTTGAGCCATATGAGGAAAAGGAGGTACACATCCTTCACTGTGGAATTCTCATGGCAAACTATTTCCCGTGTTTGGGACCCGCAGCTCAGGGAGGCTGGCTTCTTCTGTTTTGCCTGAGATCACACACCACAGAATTGAGGGGTCAGGCCCCAAAGCCCTGGCCCTTCCCAGAACTTCACATGATCTCTGCTCCTTGTGGCAACAGAGGGACAGGAACACCCATCTGTGAAATGATGCCACACCTCTTCAGCGCTAAGACGCGCACTCCCACATTTTAGCAACCATAACCTAAGGACGGGGCTGACACCGCACCATGGGGTGTGGTTCCGATTGGCCAAATATACCACAGAACTCTCTAATTTGTGCCTTGGTGTTTTCAATTCCCTGTGCTTAGGGTGGTTATACAAATCTATGTATGTTAAAACTTATCTGTACACCAAAAAGCCTCAATTTTTACGGTTAACTTAAAAGACAGAGTAACAGTCAAAAAGCATACTTTTTTAGCATTGTTTGTCTACATCCCATTTTTCTTTCAAGGACAATTTAAGTGCTTCGTCTGTGGAGGCTTTTCTGAAGGGCACTGCTCTAAAATCCTATCAAGTGCAGACTGGTCCACTGAACTGGAACTCAGCACGTACCAGGGCCATAATCCAGTGGTGCAGAGAGGCCAGGCTCGCAGTGACGACAGTCGATAGGGCATTTGTAGCTGCTGTGGCTGCGGAGGTTTCGAGGGAGAGAAAATGCGTGACTGATGTGATGGTTAACGTGTCAGCTTGGGGGGCGGGCGGGGGCTCAGGGATGCCCAGAGGGCTGGTGAAACATGATTTCTGGGTGTGTATGTGAGGATGTCTCTGAAACTTCCAAGCCTTTAAGGGTCTAAACAGAACAAAAAGGCAAGGGAAGGGCGAATTTGTTTTCTCTGCTTGAGCTGGGCCATCGGAGCTCCTGGCATTGGGCCTTTGGACCTGGGCTGAACCTTCCTGGTTCTCCGGGCTGCAGACAGCAGGTCCTGCGAGTTCTCAGCCCCCGGAATCATGCGAGCCCACTCCTATAATCCATCTCCTCCTGCATGTCTCTGTGTGTGTATCTGTCACTCGAGAACCCTTGTGAACACAGCTGAGTCAAGGAGGAGTGGGGCGGGCCAGGCAGAAGGATGCCTGCCGGAGGAGACGCGTCACATGGGAGGGTGATTCTGGGATCTTTTCCTTCATACTTTTCAATAATAAAAAGGTGACCACGTAGTTAAGAGAGCTGAAGATGCCCACCCCAGAAGACGTGGCTCACCCGCTCCCACGGAGCACACGCAGTGCCTGGCCCTGTCGCAGGGTCCAGGTAGGAGGCTGAGCCGGTGAAGTGTCCCCTCGGTGTGAGGACAGCTGCACCCGTGTCCCAAGTGGCCTTGCACTTCATTGCTGAGCCCAGAGATGCACATGAGAGGGCCCGGGAGGAGAGAGGGGGCAGAGCCAGACCACGAGCCACGGTGGACGCTTTAGCTCAGCTGGGTACCTTCTGGCTGGGGGGCTGTCACAGAAGACAGCAGGGACCGCGAGTGCCAGGAAGGATCCTGGAGATGGCCTCAGCCACGGCTCAGCTCGCCTTCACAGACGAGGAACCCGAGGCCCAGGAGACGAAGTTCCTCATCTGACGTCACAGCAGAGCTTGCCTGCACCGCCTAAGGTACAAAACCCTGGAACCGCTGCCCACTACCCTACAGTCAGGGCTGGGTCCATGACGTAACCTGTTTATTCGTTTGTCTGACTGTCAGGCTACGTTACCAGGATACAGCAACGTAAGGACACAGTGTCTGCTTCCCCAGGACTTCCTAGAAATCACAGCAGGACAGGACACGTCACCTCACGGGATGGGAAACGAGAGCCGGGCAGGCTTCCCGGAGGCGGCATGTGATTTGGAGATGGGACAGGAGGATATTTGCTCAGGGAGGGGCGTGTGGGGCGGTGGTGTCTGGGATTGCACACGCTGGCACGAACAGCTCCAGATCACTGAGGGGTGAAGCGCACGGGACCAAGGGCCTGGTGGGGGACCACCGTGAGAAAAGCTCACTGTTAAAAGCCTGTAAGTCTGTACCAAGGTGATGAGGCTGAGTAAGCAGGCACCAGACGGATCGTGATTCTACTGCATGACGTATGGTTCACGGGGAGCCATGAGAACCGTGGGCACATCAGGGCACGAAATCCAGATGTTAGGAAGAGCATGCTGCAGACGGTACAGAGGGGCTGAGATCAGAGACAGACGACGCCAAGGAAAGGACTGCAGTGATTTCAGCAAGAAATGAAGTCAGGCAGGGCACGGAGAGTGGGAAGGGCATGGATTCTAGATGCAATGAACCTGTTTCAAGCTTCCTTTACTATGTGGGGTTAACAGACCCATGCACGCGTTTGTAGGGGTGCTCAGCTGTTGAGGTTCTAAAGGTTCCAATAAATAATGCCCCTCTTTCCCCCCACCCCAGGTTCAATACCAGCCGGGAGACAGACACAGGTGTCTAACAGATCAAACCCACTTTCATCATTCATAAAGCCGGCTGGACACCTGGGCCTTAGACCTGCAGTGCGGTGAGTTTGCTGGCCCTGCCCAGAAGGAGGTACCCACAGGGCCGCAGCTGGCACTGGACCAACTGCAGGGGCTGTCAGCGTGCCCCGCTCCTCTCTGCAAACCCTGCAGTGTGAGAAGCTGGTCTTCCTCTCCTAGGGGTGGGGGGGGGCAGAGAAGGGGAGGCGGCAAGAGACCATGGGAACACATGGGGCTCCTCTCTGACACCCACCCAGAAGGCAAATCTCTGAAACAGTGACTTGAGTGGCTCTCACTGTAACTCCCCCAGGCAGTTGGCCCCAGTGAAACCGCTAGCTCTGGAGGATACATCTCAGAAAACAGATCCTAGTGCTGTTTCAAAGTAGAAAAAGGTAGACCCAAAGGCAACCGTTTGGAAACACAAAATATAGTTAGAAGTTTCACCTCCTAAAAATGTCACTGCCAGGCTTCCCTGGTGGTGCAGTGGTTGAGAACCTGCCTGCCAATGCAGGGGACACAGGTTCGAGCCCTGGTCTGGGAAGTTCCCACATGCAGCGGAGCAACTAAGCCCATGCGCCACAACTACTGAAGCCCACATGTCTAGAGCCCGTGCTCCGCAACAAGAGAAGCCATTGCAGTGAGAAGCCTGTGCACCGCAACGAAGACCCAATGCAGACAAAAATAAAAATTAAAAAAATAAAAATGTCAGTGCCTATGCTTGACCACATTAGGGGGACTGACCAGATCACAGGGAAAGTGAGCTGCCTGTGCCTGAGAAAGAACAAATGATGTCTGTCTTTGGTCCTGGGAAATTTTTACAAAGCTAAAGAAACAAACGGAACACACCTTTAACAATTCTGATATTTGCCTAAATCCCATAAAGATAAAGACAAGGTCTTCAAATGAGGAAACATGATGATCCCTAAAATGCTTAAGTTCCCACAATTTTCCATGTAAACCTGTCCTCTCTGCAGCTTCCAGACCCCCCCCCCCCCACCAGCTCGGAACCTCTCACTTCTGACCTTTTGTTTCCGGGCTCCCTGTTACCTCCATGACCTCTCCTGTCCTCTCAGTTCCTAGGACCCCTCTTTCCTGGTGACCTTGTCCACAGCCCCTCACCCGAGCCTCAGCCCCGGGAGCTGCAGACTCTCCTCCCTCCCAGGCGCATGCCTCTGTCCTTCCGGCAGCCACTGCCTTCTCACGGTCACCCCCGTGGTGCCCTCTGCCCCCCGACCCAAGGCTTAACGTCCGTGGTCAGTGGCTGTAATTATCCCCTATGACGCCAGCCTTCACCCCCAAACGCGGTCAAAGCACAGCCCTGGTTAAACCCAGCTGCCAGCTGACCCTGCCCTGCAGCGGCGTAGCTGGAGGACAGCCTCCCCGGTGGAGTCCACGCCCGCCCCTAAATGCAGCCGGATGCTGCTGTCCCTCCCCACCCTCCCACCCCCGCCCCGTCCCTCTCCTGGCCGGCTGCGTGCACACCTCGGCCCTGCAGCCCGGGATGGGGACGTCATGCCGGACATCCGTGGCTTCCCTGCAGCACGTGGTCCCGCGGACGCGCCGGCCCTCCTCAGCGGATCCCGCGGCCCCTCCCAGGCCGAGGCCCCACTCACTGTGGTCCTCCACGTCCCCGGCCCGTGTCTCTGCGCCCCCCCCGCGGCGCGTGGCCCACACTGCCAGCCGTGAATCTGTCTCCTCCGCAGGCCCTCGTGCCGCTGGTGCCCCCGGCAGCTCTCCGCCGCACCTCGCGGGCGCCATCGGGACACTACACGCCCCGGGTTTCTGTCCGCTTCCCCGGCGGCTGCTGCCGCGCTGGGTGTCTGCCTCCTTCCCGACGCTCCACAGCAAGGGCCGGGCTCAGGGCTCGGTCCTTCTCCCCCCGCACTCACCCCACCCTCGGTGACTCGAGCAACCGCCGCGCCGAGGGCGCCCCCGCTCCCCTGCAGACCCCAGGCCCAGCTGCCTTCTCTTCGGGGCCCCTGGACGCCGCAGACCCCGTCCCGGCCCCTCCTCCTCGCTCGGGCCTCCACCTGCGCCTTCTCCAGTTCAGCTTTGGCCGGTCCACCCTTCCAGGCACCCCGGCCAGAAGCGTGAGGTCGCCTTGACGCCTGCCACCTCCCATCGTGCGATAGGGACGCCTTCAAATACACGCGGACGAGGACGTTCTCGGTGCTGTGCTCTCTGCGCCAAGCCCGGCCAACGTCACCTCTTACCTGGACCAACGCCGCGGAGCTGGTCTCCCTGCTTCTAAGTCAGACTCGCTTTCCATGCCAATTAGGGAAGCCAAACTTACCCCCCTGGGGGGATCAGGGCAGCAGTGACCAGAGAAAAAGGATTCCAAACGAGGGCAGCGCTCAGGGTGGGCGGGAGCCCGGAGAGAGTCCCAGCAGGTGGCAGGGCCTTCAGCCAGCCTGAGGAGCAGGAAATGGAGAAGCACCGAGAGGAGACCGAGCATCCCAGGGGTGGGAAAGAGGGAGACACGGTGGGCAGGGGGGTGGGGCAGCGGAGCAGAGGACGGGCCGGCAGAGGACGGGCAGGGGCTGCTAGAGCAGATCCTCAGCTGAGGGAGATGGGGGTCTAGGAGTCCGGAATAGAATCTGCAGAAGATGCGTCAGAAAGGGCAGGTTCTTCTAAAAACAGCTACCATATGACCCAGCAATCCCACTACTGGGCATACACCCTGAGAAAACCATCATTCAAACAGAGTCATGTACCACAATGTTCACTGCAGCTCTATTTACAACAGCCAGGACATGGAAGCAACCTAAGTGTCCATTGACAGATGAATGGATAAAGAAGATGTGGCACATATATACAATGGAATATTACTCAGCCATAAAAAGGAACGAAACTGAGTTATTTGTAGTGAGGTCTAGAGACTGTCATACAGAGTGAAGTCAGAAAGAGAAAGACAAATACCATATGCTAACACATATATATGGAATCTAAAAAAAAAAAAGTGGTTCTGACGAACCTAGGGGCAGGACAGGAATAAAGACGCAGACGTAGAGAATGGACTTGAGGACACGGGGAGGGGGAAGGGTAAGCTGGGACGAAGAGAGAGAGTGGCATGGACATATATACACTACCAAACGTAAAATAGATAGCTAGTGGGAAGCAGCCGCATAGCACAGGGAGATCAGCTGGGTGCTTTGTGACCACCTAGAGGGGAGGGATAGGGAGGGTGGGAGGGAGATGCAAGAGAGAGGGGATATGGGGATATATGTATACGTATAGCTGATTCATTTTGTTATACAAAGTGTTATACTTTGTTATACACCAGAAACTAACGCAACATTGTAAAGCAATTATACTCCAATAAAGATGTTAAAAAAAAAAAGGGCAGGTTCTGGTGTGGAAGGTGCAGAGTGGGTGAGGGTCTGGATGAAGCGTCACAGAGCAGAGAAGTCAGTGACTCTAAGGTAGATCTCAGGAGACAAGAACTATCGATCGCAGCGTGCAGAGGATCGCAGAGGAAAGGGGAGCTCCTGATTAATTCTCTAGTCGGGCGATCCTAAGGGCAGTGATTCCACTGGGAGAACTGGGCGGCACCGGGGAGCCGGCGGGAGGGTGAGGGCTCGGTTCTAGGTACGCGGAATCGGACGGGGTGGCGCGTCACCATGTCGGGGGCTGGGAGGACGGTTCTGGAAGGTAGCTCACAACTGGAGAGCTGGTCCAGCAGCCACCTGAACGGCGGGGACAGCAGAGCCGCGAGGGGATGGGATCGTTTCCTGCTTTAGCTGGAAGTTCAGAAGTTTGAGGTTTGGATGTTGTAATTTGTAACACTGTTAGTGAAACACTTTTAAGGAGGACTAGAAAGGGTTTTTGTAAGGAAAACCCATGTCTCATGTTCTCAGATTTGGGGAACTGGGCTAAGAGATACCTTAAATGACCTCAGGAACATAAGAAATGGGTTCTGTTGATTCCAGGCCGGCGAGACCCACGCAGAAGCTGATAAAAATCCTTCCTTCGGGCTGGAAATGGTCTTAGAGGGCTGTATTTTCTAAGCAGATGATGTTAGTTTTTTGTTTTTTATCATGAAGAAAGAAGAAAGTCTTAAACCAGGGAGCTGGAAAGATGGAAGGTAGGAGCTTTCCCCTCTCTGGTTAGTTTTGTCATCACTGAGAGGAATCTGATTTAAGGAAGATTATGGCTTTGGCCAAATGTTGAACTAGTAAGGCTGTAGAGACCAGCTAACTGCGTACCATGAGCCTTGACCTTAAACTCTGGGAGCGCTGGGACACAGAAGATTTAGGGTACGTGAGGATAGTGTGTTCGAACCAGTAACCGAGAAGACGGTTTGAAAGGGTTAAGAAAAAGGTCAAAACCCGTGAATAAACACACCTAATTGTAATGAACAATTTCTCAGTTTCATTTCACCAGGGCTAGCGCTCCCCAAACCCCGTGACAGCAGAGCACAGAGCAGCCCTGTTAGAGTAATTTTCCTGTAGGGTCTCGTATGTAGTTGTTCTGCCCTGTAATATATCTGCTTGTTTTACTATTAACATGTTTTAAATTACTTCTCAGTGAGTAAACATAACAAACACGAGAAAGACGGGGCACAGGGCTCCGTGTAAAGAGCACAGTTGCAGTAACATCTACAAGTGGTATAGTTCTCAAAGCTGCTCACGTTTACGATGAAAGACTCCAACACGAAAAGGATTATTCGAGTCCACCTTTTCATCTGACTGGTAAGCAGAGCAAGGTAGGTGCACGGGACTGCATTTGAGTAAACTAAATGGGTGTGGAATGACGGGCCCAGGACCCTGATTCCCAGGTCCCCACTGGGGTGGCGCCCGGGCTGGGGGGGGAGGAAGACGACGGGGATAAAACAAGGACACCCCCACCCCCACCCCCGTCAGATCCTTCTCTGCCACCGAAGCCTCGACCCTGAGCTTCAGTCTGTGCAGCCTGGGCGACTCCAGGGCTGCCCGGGGGTGGGAACAGGAGCCCACGGCCATGGAGTTAAGGTGCTCAGAAGAGTGTCTGGCAGAAGATGCCTTCACCCTGGCTGGATTCTCAGCAGCTTTCGAGACGTCCCCGCCCTGCTCTGAACCTCGTGTCATGTCCCCTTGGCCCTGGGACCCGTCACCCCTGGTTTTCTCCCTGGGCCCGTCCCCTGTCTGGGCTTGTCCTCCCCACCGGGCCATTAGGTCCCGAGGACGGCTCACAGCCCAGGCGGTTAGAGCCCTCCTGGCAACAGATGGCCAGCGATTCACTTCTGTCCTCGCTGCTGACCTTCCCTGAGCTCTGGGACCAGAGCAGCGCCCCCACCCAACTCTCTCTCTGGATGACTTACAGGCGCTATACACTGCACACGTCAAACCTAACTTAACTCAGGTCTTCATTCCCCAGCCCGGTCCCATTAGGTAACAGCTAACAGTTACTCAGAGCCTACTGTGCGCAGCCCCTCCAAGCGCTTGATGTGAATTAGCTCACTGAAGCCTTGTCACTGTTTCCAGTTCACAGATGAAAATAAGGTGCAGAGGGTACAGGGTCACACAATTAGGAAGTGAAGGAGCCTTGGAGTCTAACCCAGGCAAGCAGCGTTCGTGATAGTTACATCCCACGGCTTTCAGAATCTCAGGGGACGGAACCAGGAGCCGTCCCGGACCTCTCTCATCCCCTCACTTTCTGTATCCAGCTCATCACAAGCCTTGTGGGTTGTAGCATTCCAAGTCCAATCATTCGTCTTCACCACCACCATGAGCATCCTAGTAGAGCTTCAATAATTTCTGTTCCAGGTGACTGAAATAGCCCACGAGCTGGGTCAGGCATGCACCCCTGCATCCTTATCACTCACCATTTTTCTTTTTTAAAACTGAGGTATTCAATGCATACAGTTAAGTCCACAAAGTACACTAATCTTAAGTCACAGCCAAAGTTTTTACGTACGCATCTACCTGTTTAACCACGGCCACCAAGGTGGTGGTCTCCAGGCCTCAGGGGGCTCCCCCGTGCCCACCGCAGAGAACTCTGCCCCTGCTGCCTCCACTGACATAACCTCTGTTCTGAGCCCTGTCATCATGGATGCTTCCCGTCTGCGACGCGACCACAACAGTGGACGCATGTGGCGCACACTCTTGTTTCTGGCTTCTTTTGCTCAACACGCTGTGTACACACACACACACACACACACACACACACACACACACACACACTCCCTCCTTCCCTCTCTCTCTCTCTCTCTCTCTCTCAAACCCTCCATCAGCTTCCCATTACTTGGAGCAAAACCCAAAACGCCTAAATGCTTTCCATGGACCAGCCCCTACTTCTACCTGCAGCTGAATCCCCACCCTCTGCCCCACCTCTGTTCCGTCACACCAGTCTCCTGCCAGCCTCCTTCTGGCCACGGGGCCTTTAAACACGCTGCTCTGCCCTAAATGTCTTAAAAATACTAACTTTTAGAACACATACAGATAGCCAACCGGCACATGAAAAGATGCTCAATGTCGCTAATTATTAGAGAAATGCAAATCAAAACTACAGTGAGGTATCACCTCACACTGATCAGAATGGCCATCATTAAAAAGGCTACAAATCATAAATGCTGGAGAGGCTGTGGAGAAAAGGGAACCCTCCTACACTGCTGGTGGGAATGTAAACTGATACAGCCACTATGGGGAACAGTATGGGGGTTCCTTAAAAAACTAAAAATAGAGCTACCATATGACCCAGAAATCCCACTCCTGGGCTTATATCTCCAGAAGACTCTAGTTTGAAAAGATAACATGCACCCCAGTGTTCACTGCATCACTATTTACAATAGCCATGTAAATAGACATGGAAACAAGCTAAGTGTCCATCGACAGATGAATGGATAAACAAGATGTGGTACCTATACAATGGAATAGTAGCCATAAAAAAGAATGAAATAATGCCATTTGCAGCAACATGGATGGACCTAGAGATTATCATACTAAGTGAAGTCAGACAGAGAAAGATAAATATCATATGATATCACTTATATGTGGAATCTAAAAAAATGATACAAATGAACTTATTTACAAAACAGAAATAGACTCACAGTTGTAGAAAATAAACTTACGGTTACCAAAGGGGAAAGGGGGAGGATAAATTAGGAGGTTGGGATTAACATATACACACTACTATATATAAACTAGGTAAACAACAAGGACCTACTGTACAGCACAGGGAACTCAATATCTTGTGATAACCTATAATAAGAAAAGAATCTAAAAAAGAATATATAACTGAATCACTTTGCTATGCACCTGCAACTAATACAACATTGTAAATCAACTATACTCCAATAAAAAAATACTTTCAATCCTCATAAAAATGTGATGAGGTAGATATTATTATTCCTCATTTTCTATACGAGAAACCGAAGACGTGGAGAGAAAGTAAGTTGCCTGGGGTCACAAAGCTAACAGGTATGGAGCTGCTGGACCAACCACCGGCCCTCGGGACCACACTGCTCCCCCTCGAGCTCGCCCAGGATGTGCGTACCTGTCACTCCAGGCGAGGTGCCTGGCCCAGGGGAGGCTCTCAATGAACAGCTGCATGAATGAATGGGCGTCAGCTCTTACTTTCAGATGACACAGCCCAGGTACCTTGTAGCTTACTGGTGGCCATGCGTGTGTGTGTGTGTGTGTATGTGTGTATAGGTACATGTGTATGTATTTATAATGCTGCAGGGGCACATTTTGTTGTTTTTGTGTGAGATGCCACTTGGAAGCTGAAGCTATAAAACTAGCCACGAGGCGACAGCTTTGCTACGAACTCACTTCTGTGGGACACATCCCCAGGCTCTGTTGCACAAGTCTGAGGACGTCTAACGTAACGCCTCTCCCATATAAGTCATCTTCCTTCCGTTCCTGTTTCTCTTACTCAGTCACTCAGTCTTAAGACTTCAGGAACACCTCTGATTTCTCTCTCTACCTGCAACAACTCCTGTGTCACCTCCGTGCAGTGCCTGTCCCCGGAGGCCAAGGGACACGAGGAGGCCAGGGCAGGCCGGGCTCCAGGAAGAACCGGCTGCCAGTGAGGCTCTCGAGTGGCCTCGCGTGAGACCTGAAATCTCTGAAGTCTCAGCTTCTGCAAGTGTAAACGGTCATCCTGTCTACCTAGCAGAAATGCTGGAAGGCAGGGAGAAAGTCGAGCCAGCACAACGCCTGGCTCCCAGGGAGCTGCTAACAAACGCCAGCTGTCGCTCTACCACCTTAGTTCAGGCCCTGCTTCCTCTCTGGATGGTGCGTCCCCGGGAGCAGGACGCCTAGGAGTTCGGTGGGCATAACTGGCCGGCTAGTGGTCCCGTTCGTGGAGATTAGGGAGGCAGCGGTTGTTCAAACGGACAAGTGAGATATTAAATGGTAATCCACATTTGCTGAGCATTTACATACAGCACATTTGTTAAACTATTCCAGCTGTGTCCCGCAAAGCATCCCATTTTAATTGCTACAAAAATCCTGGTAGGCAGAGACCATCATTAGCCACATTCCACAGTCGCAAAACTGGGGTTCTGAGGAACGTGGCCAAGGTGCCGCGCCAGCAGGTGGAGGGACGGACATCCAAACCAGACGCGTCGTAACAGACACAGAGTCCTTCACTGCATGAATGCCCTTCGCCACACCATGTACTGCTTTAAATGACACCCCTGCACCACCCAGGGAGGACCAGCAAGCTCGGAAGCCCAGAGTAGGGCCGTCGTTTCACACCCATCAGTCCTTGTGATAGGAATAATCTGAGGATGCTCAGGTCTTCTATTCTAGAGCCATCTTTGTCTTTCAGATAAGTCGGAAATCATGAAATTTCCCTAGTCCAACCTGGAGCTTGATTTCCTTGCTAACGTGGGATTGGGATTTACGAAGATCGCACGCGGAGTCCCAGCTTCTCATCCCGAGGCCAGGTGATGTCTCTGTCCTTGCCCTTCTCACCGTCACACAGGAGCCTAAGAGAGTGCCTGGTACCCGACGGGCCCGCACAGCGCAAGGGCGGGGCAGGGAGCTGCCCGGGGTGCCGTGAGGGAGACGGAGGCAACTGGGGCTCGGAGCCTGCGCTCCAAGAAAATCACAGCACCCCCAGGGGGTTAGAACAAGATCCATGTCCTTAAGGAACCTCGCGTTGCCCATGCTCTGAGCGCATGGCGGAGAACGCAGTCTGCACATGAGATGGCTGCCACGCCCTGTGCACGCGATTCCCCACGTCTGACTGGGGACAGGTGCAGTTCCTATCGGTGGGGTGAGACGACCTGGTGGCTAGTCACCCTCACATCTGCGTCGATTTGGGAGAAGTGGAAGCAGGCAGCTGTAACAGTCTGGCAACGGGGAGATCAGAGCACCACCAAGCAAGGAGACTGAAGACCAGTAAAAACGGCGCGAATGCCTTCAGGAATCCTTAGGGTTCTTGGCAGAAAAAGCCTCGGGCAGAAGCGTGTGTTGCCAGGCATGCAGTATGGTTTCTATAAATCTCTGTTGGTTTTTGAAATTTTAGCATTATTTTCTATCCTTTTCCAGCTTTATTGAGATACAGCCGATACGCAATCAGCAGAGGTTTTCACACTACAATGTTTTAGAAAAACAGTTGAGAGAAATTCCGAAGAATTTAAACAAAAAAACCAAAACAAACAAACAAAAAAAAGAGAGATGAGCGTAGAGGAGAGGCATATACAGAAACCCTTGGTGTTGGCGCACCTGGCCCTGGCAGAGACGGGTGACATCTCTCGGTTGTGAAACTCCCAGTAAACATAAAATCCGAAAAGATGAAAGGAAAGGCACACCCAGCGTGAAGGCTCCACTTTCCTAAGACATTTTCCTCAAATTCTCATTTTGTGCAGACCGAGAAATAAAGTGCCCAAGGAGAATCACCCCGGCTTAGCTTTCCCCAGAGTTACACACGAATGAGCCTTCCTGTCTGCCCCTCACAACAAACCGTGGTTTAAGCAAAGGCAGAGGCATTTCCCCCCTCACTTTTACCGAATTAAGACGACCGACACTGGAGCTCGGCGCATGCCAAACTTGGATTTTTTCAAAGCGTCATTTGAGTTTTAAAAGCTACATAAGTGATGGGAACATAATCGTCTAGGGAATCCACAACTAACTTTTTAAAAAGTCATAAATCTGGATTTCATGCCTCATAGTTTTCAACAACTGCAAGAAATAGGTCAAAGCTTGGAACACGGTGGGTTCTTTCCCTCCCGTGTCTGAGGGCTGGCTGCCCCGGGCCTGCTCCACACGCTTTAGTGGCGACCACATCGGCTTTCAAGCTGTACTTGGTTCTGAATTGCTTTTCATTGCTCTAACGCTCATTTAAAAGAAAAAAAA
Organism: Aethalodelphis obliquidens; assembly: GCF_003676395.1. NCBI lineage: Eukaryota > Metazoa > Chordata > Mammalia > Artiodactyla > Delphinidae > Aethalodelphis > Aethalodelphis obliquidens. The sequence goes on from NW_020837969.1 coordinate 6,519,906, forward strand.
TCGTGATAAAATACACATGGAAATAACTCCTTGGCTTTGTAGAACTTCTTAATTTGATCCTTTAAAACTTGTCAGGTAGTTGGCAAGAAATTTGCAAACTTATAAAAACACTAGAGCAAGTCCATAGTGTAATTTAAAGTTGGGGGTTCTTGGCAAAATTTTGGAAAGGGCTGAAAAACCAACCCCGCGGGCAGGGCTCTGTAGGTCTTGATTGTACGGGGCAGTCTAACTCGGGCTGCGTGGTAGCATCACTTGGGGAGCTTTAAAATACTACTGCAAGGGCTTCACCCCATGGCAATCAGGTCAGAGCACCTGGCGGGTGGAGGCCTTGGCCTCAGGAAGTTTTAAAGCCCCCTGGGTGACTCTGGTGGGCTGCTGGGCTGAGACAGGATCATAACCCTGGTTCTTAAACTGGCCTGCATCCTACAGACCACCTGGGGAGTTTAAAAAATACCAGTGCCCGGGTCCCAATCCAGACATTCTGATTTCACTAAAGAGCTGTGGCCTGGGTAGCAGGAGTTGAACCCCCCCTCCCCCCAGGTGATCCTAATGGGTGAGAACCACCGTATTATAATCCCAGAGGCTCTGCAGAGCGGGCGGCTTCACCCTGGACGGGCCCGTGTGCAGTTCCAGCGGCCACAGGCCGAGAAGCATCTGCACTAAATGCATAGCAAGGGGGCACTAGTCGCCCTACATTGATCCATCGCTCAAAGAGGAATAAAATACGGTCCACGACTCAAAAAGCTTGAAGGAGGAGGGGGGAGAAATCCTGACATTAAAGCAGTTCAGCCAGTGCGATGTCCATTCCAAGGCAAATCAGCACCCGCCCAGAGATGAGCTTCCTTCTGCAGAGCTCTGTCCTCCGCTCTCGCTGGGGTGTTCTCTCTGGGTTGTCCTTCCTCTCCTGCCCAGGCGTCCTCAGGCCCGGGAGCCAGGCTCTCTGCCGGCAGCAGGCACGGTCTGGGGCTGGTCGGTCAGGGGTCCAGGGCTCTGACCTGCTGCCCCAGCCTGGCAGGTAGGCCCGCCCTCCCTGCAGCTCCGGCCAGCCCTCACCTCCCGGGACTGCCCGACCAGGGCTGGTATCCACCTGGCTGGCCCTCCTCGTCCAGAGCCCGGCCGAAGCCCAGCTTCTCGCAGGCATACTTGGTTGCTTCCCTGCCAAGCGCATCCTGGACAGGACCCAGCTTTGTGACATGGGCCTCCTGGTTTCCCATGGCTGTCAGTCCTTTTTTGGGGTTTGTTTTGGTCTCCACGTTTTCTCCCCCCCCCCCCGCCCGAGGTAGCTGCGTTCCATGCTGCCGCTCCCTGTGGGGACAGAAGAGGTGTTTGCTTCTGTCCCCTCCCTGGGGTTGACCATCACTGGCCGTCTGACTAGGGAAGTCCTCTAACTAGAGCACCATGGTGTTTTCATAGAAAGCGACCGTGGCACCTGACGCAGGTCAGGTGTTTTAATGAAGCTTTTATTCAAAGCCATATTTTGGATTGAGATTTATGAAATGACCTACTGTGAATTTTATTTTTAGGTCAACTTACATCCGCCATTCATTCTTAGTTCACTTTAAAATCCACTATTGTGAGTTTGCAGGTTTGAGTTGAGATGGATTTGTTTTCTCAAAAGGTCCCTTCCCCTCTTCTTTGAGGGTTGCTAGATGCTTTAGGTATTTTATTCCACATACAGATAAATGAAAGAACTTTGTCAATTGCAGGCTTCAAAAACCTATCTTTCCTTATGCTTACCATCAGGCATATTCTTCAGAGTATGAGAGAATATAGCAGCTTCCAGAATCTTGGAGCGCTATTGGATTTAGCAATTTGTGGGCTGCCGACAGGCACCAGTGAACTTACCAAATATTTAAAACCTTGCTTACACATTTTTTCCTATTAAAATAAAACTTACCAATCTGGATTTATTTTTTTACAAAGCAAATTAACATTTTTTATTTTATGGAAACAATTTAATTCCCAATGCTTAAAAATGAAACACGACTTCTCTATATCCTTCGAATGACGGCACAGGCCAGTGTCCACAGACCCCTTCCCTTCCAAGACACAACGTGGAAGGCAAACGTCTCCCTTCAGAGGCCAGCAGGCGCGGTCCAGCTGCTCAAAGCATAAGAGGATTGTTTCAGAAGATACTAGGGGTTTGCTGCGTTACGCCGGGGGGTTAAGCATTGTTCACATCTGTGATTTATTTGCTGCTGAGTCTCTGGTCAGAAATGCAACACGGGCTGTAACATCTTTCTGATGATCTGCCTTGTTATGTGGTTTCTGGGAACAAGTCACAGCAAAAGGCCAGGGGCCCCCTGCTCTTAAGTTTCAAAACAATTATCCCTGGGCTAAACAAGTTCTTCAATGGATGTGAAGCCCCAGTGGCGTAGGGGCCTAGGGAGGGAGGAGAAGAAGGGCAACTGAGAAACTCAACAGGAAGGAGAGATCCCTTCAGGATGTCAACAGTTGGAAAAAGGGATAACAAATGTCCCAAACATGATGATGGTTCTAGATTTTAGGAGCCCAGGAAGAACGGGGGGCTGGGTGCCGGGAGGCCGGGCTTCCTTCTGGTTCTCTGCTCACAGCCGGCCGCAGGGTCATGATCCCGACGCTTCACCTGACCCTGCATTCCTTACAGGGTGGGGCGTAAGCATGACAAGGAGTGATCGGCTTTCCGGGAAACAGCACAGGGGGCTGCAGCTGGTGGAACGACTTCTCCAGGCTTAGTTCTCACTTACAACGTGGGGCGATGGTGCCGGATAAGTTCCTAATTCTCTCTCCTGTGGCTGTTTTGGATTCGATGGTTCCTTCTGATCGACTTCTTTGCTGTTACTCCTTTGTACTTATAGTGACTCATTTCATCCCCCAGCTAATTCCAAAAGCTTCTACTGCACTTAAGTTTATAATTCTCAGAAGTTCTGTCCGGATTACAAAAATGTGCTGGGGAATTCAGGTGTTCACTGGAATGTTCCATCGTACTGTAACCCACTCAAGCTAATAGTCCTGGAGGTTTATTACAGAATTATTTTTTTTCCCTTAAATTCATCACTTGGGTACTGGAGTCCCTACACAGACCAGATTTGAACGGTCTTGTTTCTGGCTCCTCTTTCAAAGGCTTTGCTTTTGGCTAAAACACTGCAGGCTAGTGGGCGCACACATCCTCTGGCCTTGGGAAGAGCTGTCACTGGGAAGCACAGTATGGCAGCCATGCGATGCCTGTGGCGCCTGCCACTGCGTGTGCGGCTGCAGCGGCAGGCAGTGGGGACGGCTGAGCTGGGGGGCCGGTCCAAGGACCAGGACGCCCAGGTCTCCAGCCCAATCATTACAAAAAGCCCACTGACTTCAATGGAGATCGAATACGAATACCTTATCACACCTGCTTTTAGTGTCCAGCAGAATCACCTGCATACGGAATAGTGACTGCGCCAAGTTCAGGAAGGAGAGTGACTCGGGACGGGTTCAGAGTTACCGGCAGCCTACTTCCCATCTGTTTGTTGGAAACCCAGCCCAACCTTGTAAATAAGTCATGTAACTTACTGAAGGTGGGAGATGCTTCCATGCCCAACCCCCCCCCCCCGCCCACCCCCGCCGACGTCTTCACCATCAATTACATCTCACAATGCAAACGTCCCTGGCGCAGGGCACATGCTGCCTTAAATTCACGTGAACGCGTAAACCACCAACGGTCTCATTTTCTGGCAATGCGTATGTGCTTAATTTATTCTTTTGTGATTAGCTTTTTAAAAATGGACTCTATTGAGGTATAATTTACAAAGGATAAAATGTTCCCAGCTTGGATGCACAGAGTCTGATGCTTTTGACAGGCATACACACCCATGCAATCACAGCTCCATCAGGGTGGGCGTGTTCGCGTCATCCCCAATGTCCCCTGTGTCCCTTTGCATTCCTTGCTGCCCCCATCCCTGGACCACCACGGGCCAGCGGACTAGTGTGGCCTGTCCTTGAAGGTCACGGAAAGGGAAGGACACGGCCCACGCGCCGTGACCGCCTTCGTTGGCTCGGCACAAGTGTTTGAGATTCAGCTAGGTTGCTGTTTGCTCCTTTTTACGGTCGTATTTATTGTTGTGCTGTTGGATGAACATACCATAGTTTTCATGCATTCACCAGCTGATGGACATCTGGGTTTTTCCAGCTATTAGATATTATGAATAAGGCTGCTATGAACAGTTACAAATCTTTTTGTTGACAGATGCTTTCCTTTCTCTTGGGTAAATACCTAGAAGTGAAATTCCTGGGTCATTTGCTAGGTATACATTGAACTTTAGTAGGAAACTGCTGAACAGTTCTCTACAGTGTTTTACGCTCCTGTCAGCAAAGTATGAGCTCTAGTTGCTCTGCGTCTTCGCTGTAACTTGGCATTTTAGTTTTGGCGTTAATTTGTCCGTAGTGGGTGAGTGTGGCCATAGCTCACTGTGGTTTTAATTTGCATTTCCCAGATGACCGATAATGTTCAGCATCTTTTCATGTGCTTTCTTTGTCATGGATATAACTTCTTTTGTGAGGTTCTGTTCTTACAGCTTGCCCATTTTTAAGAAATTGGATAGGCTTTAAGAATTCTTTATACATTCTGAATACAAGTTCCTTTTCAAAAACATGGACTATGAATGTTTCTTCCCTGTCTGGAGCTTGCCTTTTCATTTTCTTAATGGTGTCTTTCAAAGAACATAACTTCTCATTTTCATGAAGTCCAACTTATCAATTTTCCTTTTATGGTCAGTGCTTGTGATTGGGTTTGTGTCCCAAGAAATACACAACCCAAAGGTCATGAAGATTTTCTCCTACATTGTTTTCTAGAAGTGTTTTTAACCAGTATTTTTTGACGAAAGTGTAAGGTACGGAAACCTCACTAGAGACCAGACATGGAACGGGGAAGAGGAGGGAAAAAATAAGAAGAAGGATGAGAAATTTGGTGACAAAACAGAGCTGGCCCTCTTGATAAGCAAACATATTAATGGGATCATGAAAATAAGCACAGTCCTATAAACCCCAAGACCTCACAGAAACAGGCGTATCCTAAAGGAGAATCAGGAGGCAGTAGGCACTTATCACTTTCTGATTTTTCTTCCTTTAAAAAAAAATGTAGAGTGAATTCATTCCCGGGGAAACTGGGAGAACACAGGCTGCAGGCTATTGCTTGGGAAGTGCCACAGCTGCCTCGGCTTATAACACACTCGATACACACAAATATATACAAACATATACACGCATAAACATATACACACTCGATACACACAAATATATATACACGCATAAACATATACACACTCGATACACACAAATATATACAAACATATACACGCATAAACATATACACACTCGACACACACAAATATATACAAACATACACGCATAAACATATACACACTCGACACACACAAATATATACAAACATATACACGCATAAGATTTATTTTTTTACTTCAAGACCATGCTTGCTGGGCCGTATTTAGCTTACCGCTTGTCTTAAAATAATCAAAATGGAATAGATTCCAACAGCACAAACAAGTCTCCTCGAGAGGGTAGTGAGAGGTCAGCCCCAGGGGCAGAGTTGGGCCAAGTGGTGACTAAGAGGGAGGGAGATAAGATCTGTCTACAAATACCTGGAGGCTGTAAACAACAAACGAGCTCACAACAAAGGCGGCCCAGGAATTCGCTGTGCCTTCAGGAAAGGAAGCAGACAGGCAGGGGAGCCTTCCCACTGGCGCGTAAGCCCGGCCCTCCTCCCCCAACTCCCGCCCTCCCGGCCATTCTCCCCAGCTCCCTGGCGCTCTTCATCCCCTTTGCAGGGCCACCATCTAGATCATGGTTTCACATGACACGTGGCTGTCAGGCCACCTCCCATCAGGGCTCTCAGATCTAACTTCATCTGCCTTCACTCCACTGCCCAGAAATCCTCACAAAAACTGTGGAGACCACGTTCCTCTCTGGCTCCAAACGCTGCAGATAAAAGTATAAGGACCTTGGCAGCGACCTTGGTTTGGTCTTCAGGCCTCTACCATGTGGCCCCTGGAGACCTTCCATCCTTCCCAACAAGCACCTGTCCTGAATCTCTCTGCTCAAGGAGACTGGCCTTCCAGACCTCGACCCGTATAGCACCCACTGCCATGTCACCCCCTTCCAATCGGATTGTTTTAACCCAAGATATTATAGGTGTCTTCAACATATGATGCAGGGGATTAAAAAAAAGAAAGCAAATATGTGGACCTTGCTTTCAAGAAGCTCATAATCTAGCAGTAAGAGACATACATAAACAATTAATTATAATTAATTAATTAATTATATATGAATTATCCTTTTTATACTATAGTATTTATACCGGTGATATGAAAACAATACTGTAAAACCATAATAGAGGGTGAAATTAATTTTTCCTGGAAGGTCTGGGGACTGCTTCCCAGAAAGGCTTGTCCCAGGATAATTAGGAAAAGGATGTGTGTGCGCGTGTGTGCGTGTGCGTGCGTGTGGTGTGATGGGGGATGCTGATGGTGTGGCCTGGCAGGGGAGAGACGGACACACACAGCTTGGTGTCAGGCATGGTAGTGGGTCCCGGGTAGCCAGCTGGCATTGAGGGGCAGGGAGGCAACGGATGGTGGGAAGGTGGGCTGAGAACAAGTGTTGGGAAAGGTCTTGAATGCCTTGTTGCAGAGTTTGAACTTGATCTTGCAGGCAAAGGTAAGTCACCTGAAATGTAACATGACGAGATCTGTGTTTTCCAGAGACGCATCTATATGGACAGAAAGCAGCGACAGCGGAAGTGGAGGGAGAAGGCGTCTGGAAGACACAGCTGGCGTGCCCTGCAGCCCCCGGGGGTTAAAGATGACTCCCGGGTTTCTGGTGTGTGTGGCTTGCAGGGCTACAGATGCAGTTCCGGGAGCCCCTCCTTCCCGGGGGACGCAAGTCCACGTCTCTTCCTCGTCACCTCTTAATGGCCATTTTCTCTCTCTCTGCGTGGGCGCATTCAGCATTTATGGACTGACACTCCCTGCTTTTCTCTCACCTCAAGGTTTGCTCATCCAACTGTGTTAACAAGCACCGTGCTGCACTTTTTCCAGGTGATGCCTCTGTTCAGCAGTGTAGCCAAGGTGGAGATTAAGTCTTAGCAACACACCCACCTTTAGGTGGGGGGTCTGTAGCTGTAAAAGCAACCAAAAAGCATCTTGGGGGTGGGGTGGGCTTCCAGACCTTTCCACATTGCCTCATAGCATTTTTGGAATTATCTTATGTATCTCTTGCATCGTTTATCGATCCAAACAATGTTAAAAAGAAAAAAAAAACTGTATTTATACAAACTCAGAGGGGTGTATTACTTTCATTTCATAGTAATATTGTTTTGTTCAGTGTTATTCAGTCAATGAAGAAAAAAAAAAAACACCTAACCAAAAGAAGTCTTTCCACGCAGAACCATAAAGTTTCTGCCTTGTCACATTTAGTGTCAGGCGAGTGTAAAAGCAGGAGGTGAGACATTGCAAGCCCAGACCTTCCTGCGGGACGGAGGCTTTGAGGTCCCGCTCAGTGCAAGCAGGATGTGCACGTCAGGGTGATGTCCACGATGCTGCGGTCTCGTAAACGTGCCCAAGGCGGCAGGCTTGCAGACTTCAAAAGGAGGTACTGCCTGGGTTGGAAGGCGAGCCAAACACCTTAACAGACACCCCATCAAAGATGGTCCTCAGATGGCAAAGGAGCGTATGAAAAGATGCTCCGCATGGTGTGTCATCAGAAAAATGCAACTAAAACAACAGTGAGGTAGCACTGCACGCCCATTCGCATGACCGAAATCCAGGCAAATCCTTGTCACCAAGTGCTGACAGGGGTACGGGGCAACAGGAACTCTCACTCACTGCTGGTGGGAACGTGAAATGGTGCAGTCACTTTGAGAGACAGTTTGCTGGTTTCTCATCAAACTAAACATACTCTTACTGTCCAGTCCAGCAATCACACGCCTCGGTATTGATCCAAAGGAATGGAAAACTTATGTCCACGCGAAAACCTGCACACGAATGCTTGCAGCAGCTGCGTTCATAATCGCCAAAATTTGGAAGCCATAATATCCTTCAGTGGTGAGTGGATAAGTAAACTGGGGTACCTCCACACAATGGAATATTATCCAGCACTAAAAATAAATGTGCTATCAAGCCATGAGAAGACACGGAAGAACCTTAAATGCATACTTCTGTGTGAAGGAAGCCAATGTGAAAAGGCTATATACTGTATGATTCCAGCTCTGTGATATTTTGGAAATGCAAAACTATGGAGAGAGTGAAAAGATCAGGGGTTTCTAGGAGTTGGTAGGGGAGTGAACAGGTGGAGCACAGAGGTTTTTAGGGAAGTGAAACTACTCTGCACGATACTATAATGATGGATACACGTATCCAAACCCACAGGATGTACAACAGCAAGAGCAAACCCTAATGTGAACTATGGGCTCTGGGGGATGAGATGTGTCAATGGAGGGCCATCAGTTGTAACCAACGTACCACCTGGTGGGGATGCTGTTAACAGGGGGAGTCTGTGTGTGTATGGGGACAGGGGGTGTATGGGAAACCTCTGTACCTTCCCCTCAATTTTGCTCTGAACCTAAAATTGCTCTTAAAAAGAGTCTTAGTTAAAAACAAAAAGAGGAGCGGCACAGCTGCTTCTGGGAGGGGTACCACTTGGTTAGCACCTGCCCCTTTTCAAAGCCCCCTGTCCCACTGTGTCTCTGCATCTTTCTGAGGTGTCTTTGAATGGATAGCGCATCTGTAACTGTCCGAATTTAGCAGAGGGCTGAGGCCCAGGCCACACAAGTTAGAGAAGGACTGGGGATCACCGGCAGGAATCCTGACTCCCAGGCGTTCTCCGGGGAACCCGCCCTGCACTCCTTGCGAAGTTCCCCTGGAAGCAGCACCTGGCTTGTCAGTGCACCAGCGAGTTTTCATAAAGCTGAGCTCTTGCCAGGGTGGCTGCAGCTTCTGCATGTTTTAAAACACCATCCCGGCCTGATCTTTCAGAAAAGGGTGGGAAATTAAACCTAAAGATTTCTGTGTCGACACAAACTCAGCTCAAGTCATTCCTATAAGGTGTTTTTTTTTTTTTTTTTTAAATTTACTTTTGGCTGTGTTGGGTCTTCGTTTCTGTGCGAGGGCTTTCTCTAGTTGTGGCAAGCGGGGTCCACTCTTCAACGCGGTGCGCGGGCCTCTCACTGTCGCGGCCTCTCTTGTTGCGGAGCACAGGCTCCAGATGTGCAGGCTCAGTAGTTGTGGCTCACGGGCCCAGCTGCTCCGCGGCACGTGGGATCTTCCCAGACCAGGGCTCGAACCCGTGTCCCCTGCATTGGTAGGCAGATTCTCAACCACTGCACCACCAGGGAAGCCCTCCTATAAGGTTTTAATACTAGGAATCAAATTGCTATCTAGCTTCTGCTATTAAATGTTTACTAAACAATAGCAAATAGAACATGAATCCACAATGCTTTTCATCTTTATTCATCTCAAATCCATTCCCCTGACCAAGGGCTGCTTTTGAAATAGCAGTAGCATTGAGGTAAATGTTTGTTTCACTTTGTTTTCCCTTATGTTGTACATAGGTAGCTACCAAAAATGCATATATACAAAGGTATAAGGAGAGAATTCCCCCCTGCTTTATTTACTTAAGTCTTGAGAGCGGATATATATTTTTTAAAGTATACAATCTCTAATTGAATCTCTATGCAATTTCCTATCCCCATCCAGTCCCACTGCTTAAAAAATACCAAAATGAAGATAAAAAGTAAATCCAGGGGAAAACTACCAGGAGACTATTTCCAACAACAGATGACTCAACGAGCACCTGAGAATTTGTTGTACTTGTATGTGCCGAGGTTCTGAACTTCCTGTTTCAATAAAATACCAAACAAGTTGTGTTTCCTTTATAAATAAGCTATTACATCAAGCCCTGTTCCTATAATTTCAGGTTTTTGTCTCCATTCCAACATTTTCTTTGGCAAATGTAGAAACATTCTAATTAAAGTGGAGAGGAAAACAAGCATCATTCATCACGATAAGAATAATGCACAAAAGCACATCCTCGTTTTTTCATTCTTTCGCGAAGTTATGCTGCACTTTGAACAGTGTGGGACTGGCGTCATGCAGTCCCAGGCTAATTCCCAGGTAATGACTTGAAGCAAGCCTGAGTCACTGGAGAATGGAATTAATTCCAAAGGTATCAATAATTCCTGTCACAAGCTTAACATTCTCTTAAAAATATCCTTCCGGGCCGAAGAGGAAGGCATTCCTTTAGGTAATCACGTAACAACATCAAGGTTTTCTTTTTAAGATTCCGAGATTAGAAGAGGCCTTCCTATTTATAACCACGCAAGCCCAAGTTGAAAGGAATATTCTCATTTCCCAGGAGTCTTTAAGTGTTCACGTTTATCAAAACTTTTAAAAGCCAGATATTCGCTCTAAGAAGTACCATCTAAATAGGTGCAATGCTTTTTAAAATGCATGGTTGGATCACAATTAGGATCTTCTCACTGCTTTCCTGCTTCTCCCCAGTTAAGTAGGGTGTCTGTGTGTGTGTGTACGCGCGTGAGAACACCTGTGTACACATGTATGCCTTTTATGCAAATGAGAGCCAAAGCTCCTTTTCTTTTAATTTAAAAGCATTGTATTTTGGAACGTCAAAATCTGAACTGCACCCAAGGAGAAGCTGCAGTTCCGGTGTGACTGCAATAAGAAACGATCAAGTTCTTATTGCAATAAGAAACTGGAAAGTTCGAGGCTTTTCCACTCCCATCTGTTGCCAACCCTTTTCAGATTCCAGTTTCCTATTCTTGGGTTACAACGGGCAAGGGAAAGCCCACCTGCTCACTCTGCACCCACTCTGTACCCTCCTTCCCTGGGGGATGTGCCGTGGCAGCAACATACAAGGTACAGGTGTCCCTCCGCCTCTGCCTGCAGACCCAAAGCTAAACGCGGTGCAGACGTGTGCGCTTCAGCTGGGAGAGCCGCAGAGCCAGGGTCTGGCCTGCCCTAAAGCACCTCTGCAGGCAGAGTCCTTCTGGGGGCCGTGCCCTCCACTCCTCCGCTTCCTTTGCGTGGCCGCTTGCCCGAGCGCTGCGCGCGGGAGGGGCCTGGCCGACAGTGCTCACTGCTGACCCACGAGCTTTTCAAGGTGAGGGGCCCGGACGCCTTTCCTCTGCTGTTTGCGGCTGGCGCCAGGCTGTCTCTGGGGTCGGGAGCTTCTGCTTTGCTCGCTCTCTCCCGGCCCCTCTTCCCTTTCTGAGCCCTGCCCCGATGGTGGCTTCCCAAAGGCTGGAGCCGGCACTGCTTCCCGGGCGAGGACAGACTCTCCAACCCGGACCCCCGGCCCGGGGCAGGAACACGCCATCTCTCCCGGTGACCCGCTGCCTTCATGTACCTTCCTCCTGCCCCTCCGCAAACTCCGTGTGTGGGACGTTCTCGCTGGGGGACTCAGGGGCAAATACAGGCATACCTTGCAATTGTAACACCAAAGATCACTTATCGCCATAAAAAGATAATAAAAATTTGGGCTTCCCTGCTGGCACTGGCCAACGCAGGGGACACGGGTTCGAGCCCTGGTCCGGGAAGATCCCACATGCCGAGGAGCAACTAAGCCCGTGCGCCACAACTACTGAGCCTGTGCTCTAGAGCCTGCGAGCCACAACTACTGAAGCCCGCGCGCCTAGAGCCCGTGCTCCGCAACAAGAGAAGCCACCGCAATGAGAAGCCCGCGCACTGCAAGGAAGAGCAGCAGCCCCCGCTCACTTGAGAAAGCCCGCGTGCAGCGGCCAAGACCCAACTCAGCCAAAACATAAACAAATTTTAAAAATAAATAAATAATACAAATTTGAAATACTGTGAGAATTACCAAAATGTGGCACGGAGACATGAAGTGCGCAAATGTTGGAAAAATGGTGCCAACAGACTTGCTCGACGCAGGGCGGCCACAAACCCTCAGTTCGTAAGAAATTCAGTATCTGCGAAGTCCAATCAAACGAGGTGTGCCTGTACACACGTGCAGACGTGCTAAGCTCGCGTTGGCTGGAAAAGGACCGCATTCCCTGGCAACGTGACTGTTGATTATTCAGCCCGCGCTGACCACCGTTTGCTACGTGTGAGACTCTCCGAAGGTGCTGGGGGCAGAAAGACCAAAAGCAAGAACTTGCCCTCGGAAGCGCTCCTTCCTGCTAAATGCAGGGCGAGCACCCACCTCTTGGGGGGGCGGGGGGGGGGAGGCGGGTTCACGAAGCGAAGCACGGCGCGCTTAGGGAAGCGGTGAGTTCGGAAGTAGCCCAGCGCAGTCAGAGTCTCAGGCGAGCGGGACTGACGATCCTGAAGGACACGCTGCCGGACCCAGACAAACCAGGAAGAGAGACGAGCCCCTTCTGCTTCGCCCCCTCCCCCTTCCAGGTGCCCCAGCTCCCAGAGACAATCCAGGCAGAGAACCGGGCAGCATCCCGGCCGGCGGGGGAGCGCCGGGAGGGAGTGAGCTCTGGCCTGGGGCCGTTTCCTGTACTTCATCCCTGGTATCTCAGTGCCGAGGGGCACGTGCCACCGACACGTAAAGTCCACCTTACGTGTCAGGTTTACCACCTGTGAACAAAAGTGACCAATCCCTGCTCTAAGAGTCTGTATTCCGCACTGGACTGGAAGGAGGCCCCTCCAGATGTGTAACGAGGCCCAGGAAGACGACGGCAGGAAACGCCGCGTCCTGCCTCTGTTTCCTTTCCTCAGTGTTTTCTCCCTATTGATGGTGATGATGGTAAAGATAACCTTTGCGGAGCCTTTATGGGCACCCGGCACGCCGCCCGGGACCAAAGTTAGCACAGTGACTCGTCCACGTCGCTCTCAGAGCAGGTGTGATTGTGGCCTCACCAAGGTGCAGGGAGGTGACGGCACGTGCTGATCCGCCCGGGAACTGAGAGGACTGTGTCCAGCCGTGGGGCGCCCAACCCGGTGCTCCCGGCCACCGTCACCTTCTGGGGGGCGGTTCGCTCCCTTCCTGTCCTCTGGGGCGGGGGTGTGCGGGGAGGTCTAGAGGATTCTCTCAGGTCTTCTGCTGATTTAATTTACCTATGGGACCAACTGTAAAGCTATGTCTTACCATAGCATCTACACGAGGGTCTTTGTGTTCATCCTTTGCTTTTGTTCCCTCCAGCTTTGTTGAGGAATGACTGACAAACGACAGCTGTATACACTGAGCTTGTGTGACGCGTGATGCTTGTGTACGTACACACTGAGACAACGACCGCAGGAAGCTGCTTAACACACCCACCTCCTCGCACAGTGACCTTTCTGTGGGCGGTGGGGACACTGGAGATCTACCGCTCGTTCTTCACTTTCCACCCTTCTCTGTCGCCTGGGCTGGGCCTCGGCCGTTCCACGGTTGACAGTGATCATCGCCCACTGCGCTGTATCACCCTCCAGAGACTAGGAATCCCAGCACACGAGGCACTTGTTAGGCCTGGATCTGGCTGGGTTGTGTCAGTTCTAGACTGTTGGCATCTGCCGTGTTCCAGGTTCCGCGCTGGTCGCTGGGCATATGCGTCAAACACTCCAGTCCACGGCCCCGTCCGCAGGCAGGCTCTTCTGTGCGCCTGCCCCCTCCCGCCGGCTACTCCCTCGTCCGTCCTCAGTCACAGGGTCACTACTGTTCCAAGGCCTGGACCTCCCTGTCTGTCATAAGCAGTGGGGCCGACCGTCCTGGATGTGGAGTTGCTTCCCTCAACGGGCAGGTACCTTCGCCTCCTCTACCGTGTGTAACCCATGAGGATGCGGTGCGGAGGGCTGCCCGTGAGGCTCTCCGGAGCTGCCTGAGCTACAGCGGGAGAGCTCACTGCGTCCTTCCCCCGACCTCCCAGGCGAGGAAACTCAACCCCAAGGCGATGAAGGACTTGGGAAAGGGCACAGGCCCAGTTAGAGGCAGAGCTAAGATCTGAGCCCAATAAAACTATCAGAGTACCTTCCAACCTCCTCTTCATTTAGGTTAAAAATACGTCGCTCGCGGCTTACGCCCTTCAGTATAACACAGCAGAAGCGGCACTCGGGGAGCGTATGCTAACAGCATGTGAAAAACTGTGTCTGGAAGGACACAAAAATGTTATTTCTCTTTGTAAAAGAGGAAAAAGAAAAGAAACCTTCCCATTTGACCACTGTTTCAAAATCAGTTGGACATAAGCAGTGGTGCTTGTTTCTCGGTAATGCCCTAGGAGTTGCCTGCAGGGGCTCGGAGTAAGTCGGGAGGGCCGCAAGGAAGGATCTGCACGATCCTTTGGGAGTGGGGCCCTCTCTCAGGGCCGGATCGCAGTGAAAGCGATAACGTTCTGTAACTGTAACTCCCCTCGTAAGGCGGTGTTCTGGGTAAAACACTGGCCGAGTGTCGTCCCCTGGCTCTCACTGCTCTGCGGATTTGCTTTGGCGAATTTTCTTAAGACAAACCGTCCTTTACAAGAACCCTCCCCAGGATCCTGCACAGGGAACGTGCCCGACCAGGTCCACGCAGAGCACACGGCTGGGGGGCCACGGGGACATGCCCGGCACTGAGCCCCGCCGCGCGTGGCCTCACCCCGGCTCTCCTCATCTCCTGCCGGTCACAGCACCGACTCAAGAAAACGGGGGCCCCGGGATGAGGGTGCCGTGAAGCCAGCCGGGGCCCATCACCTCTCTTCTCTCCAGAGCTCCTGTTTGCCCACAGACAGACTGCAGAGCAGCCCGGATGCTCCGGACCAGGAGCCGCATTCGCAGAAGAAGAAAGCAAGAAACGGAGCCTGCTTTGATCAGATGACTACAATGTTAGCAGAGAAAAACCTTCATGGGGGAAAGGCGATCTTCTCCACTCGAGAAGCCCTCAGTGGCAACTCCACAGCACCGCACAGGCTCTGTAAACATATACTGATAACATTCCCCACACTGGGTTTATAAAGGTGCCCCAGACCTCCTCTCAGTCTGAGCAAAGACAGAAATCCTCAGTGAAAAATAGCGTCTGAACCGCAGCCTTGAGGCAGCCATTTGAGAACAATGAAGCCCTAAAAAACCAAAACACAAGACAAAACAAAACAAAAGAAAAACAAGGGTCTAGACCACTTTAAAAGTAAATAAGTACAGCCTAAACATTATAGATTGACTTTGACTTAAAAAGAGGAAAGAGAAATTGACTACTGCAGGGAAACCGTTATATCTTCGAGTTAAAAGCAAATGAGATGACAGCATATCTTTATATCCATGGTACGGAGCCCAGTGTAAACCAGAAGCAAGAGTGGGTAGGGGGTTTCTCAGCAGATGTTCCCTTCCGTGGCTGCTGGGCTGGCGGCTCTGTGGTGGGGTTCAGAGCCCTGAGAAGGGGTCACTGCTCCTCCTGTTGGGCCACCAACCAAGGTGTGAGCATAGACCGAGCCCCTTCCTCTCCCGGGACTCAGTTTCCTTACCTGCAAGCTGAGAGGGCCGCTCAAGGACTCTGATACTGAGAGGGTCCTCTTGGGATTTACGAGCAGCGAGTCAGAGTCCTGGGCTATTTCCTTTTGAAATGACTTTAAACATCTGAGGCTTTGATGTCCCACCACTCACCAGGTTCTCACCACCCTCCAGGAGCTGCACAGGTGCTTTCAAATGTCTCCTTTAATCCTCACACCAACCCTGTGTGTTGGGGGTTATCATACCCGTTTAACAGATGGAGAAACCGAGGCTCTGAGGAAACTTACTTGTTTCTAGGAAGTACTAACATCTGCTTTTCTACCCGGCTACACTGGACTCCAAACCAGTGCCCACCTCCCGATGCAGGTAACCGCCTTGTCTGAAAAATCACAGAAAAATTCTGTGATAACCGGCAAATTCAGGATCACTGTTGCATTCAGGGAGGGAGGGAGGAGAATGGAATGGGGGGATATAAAGGGAGCTCTAACTTTGTAATATTTTGTAAAATTTGCAATATTTTATTTATGAAAAGCAAACAAATAATGGAAGCAATGGCAATAGAATATTAAAATTTGATCAAGCTGAGTGGTGGGGACATTTATATTCTACTATTTTATTTCTAATAAGCTTGAAATACTTCACCAAATGTATGTATAAAGGAAAAAATTACTAACAAGACTCTGGTAGAGGTTCACAGTTTTCTGTTCTCAGTTCACCTCATAGAATTTCCCCCTTTTGTCCCGCAGGCTTCGCCTGGCATTTTATGATGAAAAACTTCAAACATCCAGGGAAGTTGAAAGAATTTTACCGTGAACACAGTTTACCCACTACCTAGGTACAGACATATAATAAGTTTCCTATCCTTCTTTTGCATTTCAATAAACATAGAGTTTGCCACGGATCAAAATGAAGAATTCTATGGGTTTTAGACAAAGTTGCCACTAGTCGAATTTGAATGCCCTCGTATTCAAACCCAAAGCAGAAGCTATGAGTCTCTTCGTGTTATTTCTGTGAAATTCGACCATCAAACTTCACCAGTGATGCTGAAGCAGGAGGTGTCAGGATTATTTGCTTCTCTAAGGGCCATACGTCCTGGAACGCAGTGTTTATCTATAGCTTATTACCCAGCTGACAAAGCACGCTGGAAGAGAGACCCCAAAGAGGTTTCTAAAGGGCTCTTAAAATACTATTGTGTTTAAGGACATTTAGGAATTTTTAAAACCTAGAGGATGGGAGAGAAAAATACCTGTTGGTCTAACCATTCATCCCACACCGGGGTTGATTTCAATGGGGAAATTTCCATTATCAGCGCATATACTGACCTCAGGGGCCAGGAGAGAGGAATCTCTGTTACCAGGGTCTGTTCCTCGACGTTTGCTAACGTGTAAACAGCGCGGGAGAGCAAGACCCTAGTGATCGAACAGCCCAGCGTTCAGCCGCCACGAAGCCCACAGCACAGCGAGTCCAGCTACTGTCAGCTGCAGGCACGCAGCCGACCAGAGTGGTTGACAGTCGGTCACGGCGCCGAGTGAGGTGGCCGCGGGGCAGGAAGGCTCAGGTCTGAGGCCGGTCTCCACTGCCCCAGGAGGGTCAGAGTGGCCGCAGGCAGCTCGGGCTCCCTCCTCTACGAGGCGGAGTTCATCCTAATACCCGCCTCACAGAATTACTGTAGGAGCTGAATCAGCGAACACGGGGCGGCGATGAACTTTGGGAACTCTCAACTGCTCTTCGGGGGCTTCCCTGGCCGTCCGGTGGTTAGGACTCGACACTTCAACTGCCAGGGGCCCAGGTTCGATCCCTGGTCGGGGAACTAAGATCCCATAAGCCGTGTGGTCCAGCCAAAAAAAAAAAAAAAGAACAGGCAGTCTTTCACAGAAGATAGCCTTGAGAGATCTTTTCTATCAGTACCTTTAAGAGATCACGACCTGCTCATTGGAACCTCACAGCTCTGACGCCAAATCCTTTCTGTAGGCTCCTCTAGTTCGCTTTGTCATGCTTCTGTGATAACTTACTGCTTGTGACAACGCCTCAACACAGATTGGCACCCGACAAGCCACATGAGGAAAACTGGTTTTAGAGCCACATTCCAGATTAAGCTCTTTGTCAATCTGAACCCAGAAGCTGATAGATTCTCCAGTGGCTGGGGGCCAACTGGACTTGAGTTTGAGAAAGACCCCACCTCTTCCTCTTCCCACCCAGGATGTCTTGTTCTTTGTGGTCACTGCTTTGTCTTCGGCTGCACTGGCTTACAAAACTTTTCAGAAAACATAAACCGAATGTTTTTCACTCTCTCCATGCCTGAAACGATTGCAAGCTGATAACATTTAAGACAATGTCATTCCCCTCCGCTCCTTCCACTACTGACCTTTTTGCTCTATGTTTCATTCTTATTTCTATGTGTAATGATGATACAGTCGGGACCTTAAGCTTTTTACTTACTGTCGTAACACACTCGCATGCTATTGAAAACCCTCTGCAAAAATAATTTTTCAAACTCTGCATAATTTACAGTCATTCTTCTGGTAATGAACGCTTGTTCCTCACTGCCTGACTTTTTGCTGTTCTAAAGAATTTTCTAATGCAGAAAGTTTTAAAATGAGGGTAGCATTTGAAATTCAGTAGAACAAGATAACTCATAGGGACCGCATGTGTCTTTTTAATGCACGTCTTTCAGGTATTTTAAAGTAAAAATATTTATGAATGGAAACTTCTCTTGAATTATTTTCATTTCATTAAGCATATATACAGAGAATTATCCAATATATACTGCTGCATCATCACACCTTGGTTTTATGACGAATAAGATATAGAAGCATTCAAGTGCTGTACACCGACTTAAGAATTAATAAATCCTTGATGCTCTGCATGTAATTTATTTTGCTAGAACACACACGACAGCAACATTTGAAAAGTCACTGAGGAAAAATGGGTTTTTAATGTGTTCTCATCGGACACCTTAGCAGAGCATCGCAACCAGAAGACACGCAGAGCGCATGGCACATAGTAGGTACTCAAAGGAAGTTTCCCTTCCTTTCCCTCCCCCACGAACTCGTCTTCCTGAAAACAAAACTTTGTTGTTCAGGATTTCATCATTTCCAGATGCCTGCTCTTCAAATGACACCCAGAGCAATACACACTGATGTCACAAAGCCTGGAATGTCTGGTGGGAAACCAGCAGCAGGTGACCTCACTGGATACTAAGATCCTGTTTTCATGTCAATATCCTTAGTAATAAAATATGAGGAAAGAGAGGAAGTATAGCATGTAAGTGTTCCTCACTCACCATCCCAGCCTCAATTTACGTGGAAAAAGATTCCTATAAACTGAGGTGTCAGTGATTCAAGAAGGAGAAGAAAGAAAAAAGAAAAGAAATCCTTAATAAGTGAAAAAACATCATTAAATATACCTCTGTGTCACTAACATTTCTCTAATGTCGGTCGCTATAGCACAAACCTGCCCTCCTGAGACTGGCAGGAAGACAGATGTCTGGGGAAAATTCTTGTAAACTTATCTAGGTAGTTTGATGACTTTTATACTCCAATTTTTACATATTGATTATTTAAGAAAAATCTGCTTGGAAAAGCAAAAATCTGGTTTCAGTGATTGCCCTTTCATTCTTTCAACGTTGTCATTTCTGTCCCTTTATCCTTTTGATCATTTTTTCTGATGTCCTATAAGTAACAGACGATGACAAACTATGTGAAGTCTCCCACTGGAGTCTCTTCCACTAGAACTGGGATTCCTGCCCTCGCAGTATGGTGCTAGCAGGTGGTGCAAGGCATGACTCTGGACCGAAAACAGCTGGGGGAGATGGGCAGAAATAGTAACCATGGGCCCAAGGCCCGGCCAAGGCTCACCAGTGTCCTGGGAAGGCCAGTAACCAGGAACGTCTCAAGCATGGGGACCAATGCGTGATTGTGCTCAGCGTCTATCCGGGGCAGTGAGAGGGCAGGGCTCAGGGTGTGCCTACTGTCGTAAGCAATCCGGTGCCGGCCCACACTGAGCCATTCCACCCCGCAAACGATGGAGCCCTCCCTTGGGGCGGGTGTACTCCTACCCGCAGGGAGCTGATCTTCCAACCACAAGGCCTGTGCTCCCAGGGACATTCTCACGAATGCAACTTTCTTTTCAGAGTTCTCCTTTTCTAAACCGTTTTTTCTTTTCCTTCCTTTCTTTTTTTTTTTTTAAAGTTTAAGTGAATTCAGTTCTTGCTCCAATAAAGGTTGCTGCCCTTTATAGACTGACAGCTTCGTGCTTGGCCCAAACCGCCTCCTGGCTCCCAAGTACACGGTTGGCCTGGGAGCTGCCGATACAGCCGTCTCCCCGTGGAGGTGAAGGTGAGGGGCCCACATGCCTCCCCTGGTGGAGGCCAGTCTGCTCAGGACCGGCCCTGAGCTGGTCGGCACCCCCCTCACTGCCATGGACATGCCTCTTGCTCTGTCCCCCCATAGCCTCCCTCACTCAGCAAAGTGGAAATTCTTCCTTCACCTCTGTTTCCCAAAATGGCCAGACTTTGGGGAGCTTGAGACAGAATGGTTCAGAGATAACCCAGACGGCAGGGAGCCTGAACTCTGTGCACCTGTCCCCGGAAGGCCTTTGTCAAGTGGGCTAGACACACGTCAGTCAGAGGACGCTCGCCTGCTCAGAGCTCGCACTTGGCACAAGTTACATCATCGGCTCAGGTGACAAGGTGAAGCAGCCCCGCCGTATGCTCCTGGGCATGGCTAACTCGCAGCCCGCTGACTCGCCTGTGTCTGGGTTCTCCGGACAGGAGCTCCACAAGCACTCGCCTTCTTTCTCATGGACCAAAGCCCCCTTGCAAGCAAAAACGCCTTCTTACAGAGGAGCCCTGGGCTCAGCCTTATCACTGGGGGATTTTTAAGACCACAGTGAACCACCCAAGTCCCAAGACTGCTATCCTCCTGAAAAATCACCAAGTGATACGCAACCACACACAATGTGTGCCTAGAGCTGTAATCAGATTCCTCACAATCAGAACCTGGAAACGCCTCAAAAGCCCATCAGTCACTAGATGGGAAACAAAGAACGCTCTGCATCTTGGGTGCAGTGGCGATCACACAACCGTGCGGCTGCCAGAAGTCGTCGACGAGGCCTTGGAAGTGGTGAATCGCACTGCGTGGAAGTCAGACCCCGATAAAACTGGGAGAGAAGAAATCACGAGCGGAAACCACCACCCAAATCTAAACCAGAAGGAGATCTTATGATAGCGAAGTCGGAGGACGTCCAGCTGAAACCCCACGTGGCCGAGGTAGGAGTCAGTTCAGAGGGCCCTGCATCTGCCAGACTCCAGTGAGTCATTTTTCCTCCCAGATTGTTTCATAAAAGAAAGGGGCACAGTACAGACTTCTGGTCTCCACAGCTCGGACCACCAGAGATGCTCAGGCCCGCTCACACCCCATCCACGTGTGTCATCGACAACCCAAACCACTGGGAACCTGCACAGGCGTCCTGGCTCCTGGCTGATGAAGAGCGCCGGGTGTGCAGGCCCCGGCTCCCTGCTCCTGGAGCCCTGACTCTCGGAGTATTTCCTTCAGATGGGGGTCACCACAAGGGGCTTCCAGCCAGGATGCCCGGGTCACGGGAGGCTGTGGGACAAAGGAGGTGCGCCACGGTAGGCAAAGCCAGTTATGGGGCTCGGAAGGCATGTTGCCAAACCTCTTATCTCTCAGCCCATCCTAAACAGCACTGCCAGACGAGCTCACTACTTCGTGCTCATGGCTTTTCCAAGGCCCCGCTGCCCCACAGACATGAACGGCCCGCATCTTCCTTCTCCAGATTTATCTCTGTCCCTAGGCCCACGCTGGGGGGCTCATGGTTTCCTATCTCTACCCTGAACTTCTCTTCCTGTTCACCTTAATTCTGCATTCTCTCCCAGAACACAAAACAAATTGTGTGCGGACTTCTAAACCCTAGGACTGGCACAGAGACGCTCAGTAACTTTGCTCAGAAACTGGAGGTACCTTTGTGTTTTTTTTAATTTGCCCTGCAACTCCCCTGGCATAATCGATCATAAAGACTAAAATACAGACTGAGGTTTTCAGCCACCAGGCTTCATTCTATAAAAAGGAGAAAACAGCAGTGAACTGTAATTTCCCTCTCTTTTTATGGGCAGTACAGAGAGGGACACGTAAGTGTGCAGAAGAGTCCACGCAGAATGATGGGGGTGAAAGCGACACCTAAGGCCACAGATAAACTTCAATGAAAGAAGAAAAAACGAGAGTGTTCTCTCGTATCGTAACACTGAGAAAGGCAACCTTGAGGTGGAGGGGAAGGGAAAGCTTCCAGGACTTTAGGGCTAAGATATCGTGATTACATGTCTTATTTACCTGAGGTGCAAACGTGGGTGGACGGAGGCCCTGTAAGGCCCCAAGCCGGAGGGGAGAGTGTCCGCGTGAGGGCGCGCCTCCGGCTGGGGGGGGACAACAGTCAGATTCGACTTCCCGAAGCGCTCACCCAAAGGGCCTCATTTAAACAGGAAACCGGCGGGGCGACCACAGGCCACGCTGCCGGGGGTGGGCACAGCCCACCACGTCACGCGCACTGTGTTTGCCTGGCGTCTGTGTGGTTAAACCCAGGCCTCCTTCCCCGTGGAGTCCCAGGCAGGGCGAAGACCCCTCTGTGCGTGGCCGAGAAGTCATTCATTTGCCACAGAGACATTGTGTACTAGTTCGGACATGCTAGAAAATAGTTTCACCCCCAGCCCTCAAAACTGAACCGCTGGAGGGTCGTTCGTGTCTATAACGTATCACTCTCCTGTGCTGTCAAGAATGCTGGAACTGGGGTGGGGTGATGGGGGGCTATCTACTAATTCTTGGGACCCATTAGTCAAATTTGCCAGTTAGACTCCACAGGAATCTTTCTATATTTTAGCTGGGCTTTCAGACTCTTAGGCACTTCTGAGATTGTCCTCGGCTCCCTATTTGTTAATCAAAAGTGGGGTAACTGTGTAACTGGGGGACACAGTTTGACCCAACCTGCTGAGCGGGAGAATGTGTTTGCCTTCAGGGGCTGCCCCACGTAGCCACTTCTTGTCAGAATATGAGTGCATTTGGAAAATGCAAGCAGGACAGGACCATTTTATTGTGAAGTCACTACGAACTGCTTCGGGTATTGTCAAATGCTGGAAAAGACTAAGCGAAGCTGTAGCCAGCACTGAGAAATGCTCTGTAAGATAACCTTTAACAAAATCTCCTCCCGCAGCTGTAATGGGTTAGAAGGAACTGTGTCCTAGCAATACGTTTATGGTAGATTTGGATGTATCAGTACATGCAGACAAAAAGGCCTGGGATAAGTAGAGATTAAAATAAAAAAGCACTAGGCCGCTAAGAGTTCTTTTAAGAACAATCTCCATCTGCTATGTCTCCTTTTAAATTAGTTGAAATATTTTTGTGGGTGACTTTGTTTGCACTAACTTCCAACTTTTTATGGTTCACTAAACCCTGGATTGTGATAGGAATACAAACATTTAGGAGGAGGAGGAATTCACATCGCAGATGAACTTGAGAGTTCCTTCCTACCAGAGGTTCCAAATCCGTAGTATTATTTTTAAAGTGTGTATTGATTCTGAATTCAATTTGTAATTTTAACGACAAATCCAACATGCAGATCTGAGGGTTTCAATTACAGACAAGCCTGGGAATTGGCAAGAGTTTCCGAGAAGTGACCGCGGCAGGAAGCCCAGGAGGGTTTGAAGGTGATCAGAGGCAGTGTATGGACAGCAAGTCTTGCAGGAAAACCAACATATCCATTAGACTGGTGATAATTTCAAAGTAGAAACAAGTTTATACCATGAACCTCGAGAGCCACCAAAACAAAGTGCACCCACGTCAAGGTGGTAAAAACTCAAAATTTAGAACAGAAGCTACATACAAAGTGCCAAAGACGACGATGCTAAAAACAAGAAGACCAAGCAACCTGACAGCCACCTAGAGGAAACAGGACCTGGAGACACTGATGCTGTACGCACGGGCCTCTGCGGTCAGGTTGGCCTAGGGGCCTCTTCCACAGAGGAGCCCGCCTCAGCAGACTCTATTTCTACGACGTAGGAAGGACCACTGCGTCCAGACGGCCTCACTTCTTCCTTTCTCACCCATTCCTAGTGTCCCCCAGCCAGCTTCCCGCTCTGCCTGCTCCTTGCAGGTCCTTTTCCGGGAACCCACCAAGTGCCTCACGCCCGTCCTTCACGCAGGTGTCTCACCTGAGACACCGGTGATCACACGCTACAAATCGGCACCTACCACCACCATTTTCTATTCCTCTCACCAGCTTCTTTTTATTGTAAGGATTTACCATTCTGGACATCATATATGTATGTGTGTGTATTTTTTTTTTTTTAACATCTTGATTGGAGTGTAATTGCTTTACAATGGTGTGTTAGTTTCTGCTGTATAACAAAGTGAATCAGCTATATGTATACACATATCCCCATATCCCCTCCCTCTTGCGTCTCCCTCCCACCCTCCCTATCCCCCCTCTAGGTGGTCACAAAGCACCGAGCTGATCTCCCTGTGCTATGCAGCTGCTTCCCACTAGCTATCGATTTTACAGTTGGTAGTGTATATATGTCCATGCCGCTTACTTTGTGTGTGTATTTCTATTCCTTTATCTGTTCCGCTGCTCTAGTGTTAACACAACGCCCCAGGACGGCAGGGATTTCGTGTGTTTTGTTTATCGCTCTAGAACCAGTGCCCTGTGGGTGCATGTTCCACGTTCAGTACACATGCGTGCATGTTTGTGTGTACCAGTTAACACCCAAGGAAGATCTTCCATGGGACACTCTGTCAGTTGTCCCTGGCCTCAATCCTTTCTCCTTGAACCCCGCTCAACCAGGTTCCCGGGGGGGCCCAGTCATCAGCCGGCGCTGTGCTAGGCAGGGCGGGGCGTGCAGAGGTGAGAGTAGCATTTTCCCCGAGGAGCTTTAGTTGAACTACACAGCCGGACCATATGGGCCCAAACGCCTGGCTGTGCCCGTGAGCGCAGCCCTTCAGAGGCGAGGGCGAGTTCTCCCTAAGGACTGTGACCCTGGAGAAGACTTCGTGCGAAAAAAGTAGAGCCTTGAGGGGTGGGACGGCTTTGGAAGCAGAGAATGACCTCATGTGGACAAATGCTCTAGAAGAAAGAGCAGTAGAGGAGCAAAGGCCGAGAGACGGGTGGGCCATGATTTCCTGGAAACACAGTGTTTGTGATGGGAAAGCAGTAGAGAATTAGAAGGCGGCAGGGCCCGGATGACAGGGACCCCGACCACGGGGTCCCTGGATGGGGAGAAGGCAGGGCATGGGCAGCACGGACATGGGGACAGAGGCGGGCATCAGAGCTGCGGCTCCTGTGTCTAGCGTGAGTTCACAGTATTCACTGCATTATTAAAAACAAACCAAGAATCCTAAAATCCAAAGATAAAGGAAGGCCGTGCACGGAGCAATGAAGTCAAGGACTGTGATTAATCCAACTCTGAGCATCGGCGGGTAAGTGAGTAAATACACACACAGATTGGTTATTTGCTTTGGAGTCAGACTTGGGTTTGAACTTAGCTCTGCAAGGTCGCTGAACTTCGCTAAGCTTCAGTTTCCTCAGCTGTTAAATGGGGCCCGGAAGAGTTATTATGAGGATTGAGAGACAGATTGTGGAAGTAAAGTGGCTGAAAAACAACCAGTAACAGCATCTATGGAGCACTTTGTTACATACAAGGCACCACTCCAAGTGCTTTACACACTCAAAAAAATCACAGCTGCCACGTATGCTTCTCGGCACGCTGACGCTGGATGTGATGGTGGAGGTGTCCGCACGGGACCCCCTCCCTCCCGCTCAGACCCCGTCCCGGCAATCACGGAGCCCAGGGCTGGAGGCTGCCCAAGGCCAGTGGGCGTCGGATCGGAGCCAATGCCGGCCAAGTACTAAACATTCAACCATACACAGTGAGGGTGTTTTCTTCCTGAACCTTCCTTTCCTGTAAGAATGTCTCGTAAGAACTGTTCGAACACATTGCTCTGTTTTCACACGGGATCCTGATGTGTGTTACACGCTAATGATCAAAGAGAAAACCAAAGGAACGACAGGGAGTGATCGCTTTTATCCCTAAACTGTGCTCTTTGGGGTTCTATTCATGCGTTCTGCTCAATTGCCTTTCTTGGTCCCATGGTTACAAACAGTACCGGGTCATTAGATTTCGGGACAGCAAGTAAGTACTGTCGGCAACTGTATCCCCTCCTTAAAAACGAATGAAAGTAACGCAGCTGTGGACTGTGAGGGAATGACTATATTCACACTCAACGTACAGAAGTATCACACGTGCAGGTGTGCCACACTGGGTAGTGTCACGCCCTCTGGGGAAGTCACTTTGCCTTCTTGCATCCCTGTTTTCTATCTGCAAACGAGGGCTCTTTCTCAGTCTCTCTCCAGCTCCGGGATTCCTTCGGTTTAATGTGATAAGGGGCCATAAGCTGAAACACGAAAGTGCCAGCCCTTGATACCAGTTCACATTTGAATTATCGCGCGACTAACAGAGTGAAGTATTGGCGGGCATCGCGTCATTTCAGTAGGACAGGGGACCCTTTTCTGTGGTTGGCTGGTATCTGAGCACCCTTGTTTGCTGGGACAGCCCCATCTCATGAGTCTTGGTGGGACGTAGCGCCGCCCGCCCACCGTGGAGTCTGAAGATGCCAGATTCTCACTTGCCCAGCTCACTTGGCTGCTAGGGTCCAGGTAACCAGCCAGACTGAGCCAAGTCGACCCACCCACCTAGGGGCTGGCATCTGATGCCAGTAACCCAGAGAAGCAGGCACGGGGCGAGGCTCTTGGCGGGGGCAGAACGACCCAGCTCGGAGTTGGTGCTGCTGGTTGGTGCTGGCCGCACATCTGTGGCTCCTGCTTGGGTAGCGGGGAAGTGACACCTCCCCGGGCCAGTCTGTGTGGGAGCTGACTGTGGCTTCAGCTACACAGCCTCATTACTATTGTTATTATTTTTAGAACTACCCAGTATTTTTTCACAACATTCCATTTTTACACAAAGCAGAAAGCATCAGTTTCCCTCACTTATAACGAAGAACGCTTTCGGCAACGGCTGGTGACGTGTGCTTTGGGGACATGAAGAGCTGGCGGGTACCCTTTGCTTATTTTGCTAAAACCATCCCATTATCTTATTTTCTCAGTCAGGATAATAGGCGAACCACTTGGCAAGAAGTGCTGAATAAAGAGGTGAATTTCACACTCACAGTAACAACAAAAGTACATATAAAGTGTCCAAAATCTACCTGTTAATTATATGCACAGCTCTTTTCATAAAGAAACCCAAGAGGAATATTTTACTTACTGCCAAAGTTAGGACAGAGGGGTTTCAACACCTGAAGTCAGACCCATGGGCAGGCTGACTGCTGTCATGTGTCAAGGGGATGATCCAAGATGTCGCATTAATGAAGGTCATCTTTCTCTGATAATTAGATGGGGAATGGGCTGAGGAAGGGCTCTAATCCATGGACCAGACACGGCGCCCCATGTTATCAATGGCACTGAATTCTCCAGATCACTTTGCCGCTCATCCCATGGAACAGAGGCAGAGGGCAGGGGCTGCATGTGAGTAAGACTGAGGCGGACAAGGGTCTGGAGGAAACGAAAGAGGTCCTTCTACCCTCGGAGGCAGCTCCATCTGGGGCAGGTCCTAGTGACTGAGGCATCCCCGGTCCACTAGAGTCTTGGAATTCTGTCGTGGTGTGAAACATCCCAGACCCATCACCCAACTCCCATGCTGGTTCTTGGAGGGCTGGCCCTCTGCTAGGATTCCTGGGTCATTTCTGCTTAAAACCCATGGACTTGGCCCTGTGAAGTAGCGCCAGGAATAATCAAGTCTATGGGCCAGAGAAGCCAAACTCTACTCCTAACACCTAACCCGCCTCAAATGAGCTAGAATTAGAATTTGAACCGTACGAGGCGTCATCTGTCTTTTCTGTTCATCTTCCCGGCTTCCCCTGAGAAGCCACACGTCTCCTCAGGCCCTGAAATGAGCCCAAGTTTGTCACACTGAGAACCTCTCAGATGGGTCTGTTTACCCTGAACTCTCCCTCTCTGTGGATGACAGAGCTTTTGAAATTGTTAGCGTCCCTGGGTTGCAGATGCCCAAAGTATATACATCTTGCATGCAGGGTTTTGGTTCCTGACTGAATTACATTAATTCTATTCTTTCTATTTTCTCCCACCTATATTGGCAGTTTGGTAGTAATGAACTAGTCTGTTCTGGAAAAGGGGAAAAACTCCAATTACATGTGAGATTTTTAGATTGTGTTTATAAAATGATCCAGAAGTATTTTTCTCTTTTAATCGTTAAAGCACTTAATAATATTCTAAAAAAAAAAGGCCTAGAAAAGTTGGAAAGTAGCTCTTATGTTCTGAAAACAGTAATATTTTAAGCCCTAAACAAGCACATTATAGAAAGGGGTTTCACAAAGTTTTATGCTTCAAGCCTTTTATTGTTTTCTCACTTTTCTTTTGCCAACTCAAATGTTGTTTAGAACTGATATTGGATAGCGAACAGCTGCAGGTCCTGGCTGAGTGTTTTCCTAGAAATACCACTTTGGGAAAGAATTTCCACCCTTTTCCCTCTCCCATGAGCCTTCAGAGTGGCTCAAACTTATTCTTCTCCAAGATCCTGGCCCAAAAGTTTATCAGGACAGTCGAGCGTCTGGGAAGCAATGCCAGGGTGGTATCTTTAGCTGTTGGTGAAAGGAGAGGCCACTTCTGATGTACCCAGAAGGTGAGTGAGGGTCTCCCCAACACGGCAGGAAAACCCTCATTTCCAATTCAGAAATAGGAGATATTCTGCGTCTCATGGGAGGGTTCTCACGCAAAGGAGACCTTGGTGACACCCCATCTTGGGCTGGTTTGGCTTGTTTGTACAGCTACTTTGACAGCAGGTGGAAGACATAGAGTCTGGAATAATTAGGCTCTGGATCACTCAGATCCTGCAAAGAAAATTCACGAGAGTCATCCTAAGCTCTTTCTAGACTATTAAGAGAATCAAGAATTCCTTAATTTGTGTGTCGTGTTTTTTTTTTTCTTACAACTAGCACAGTCTTTCGTATTTGTTGAATTGAATAAAAGGAAAAACACTGAAAAGTGATAGGATTATAATAATATTATTGTGTTTAGTCACCTACTAAACTGCAATTTTATAGCAGCTGTTGAAAAGAAGCTCTAGAAATGTTTTCAAACACATGGACACCAAGGGGGAAAAGAGGGGGGGTGGTGGGATGCATTGGGAGATTGGGATTGACATGTATACACTAATATGTATAAAATAGATAATAAGAACCTGCTGTATAAATTCAAATAAAAAGATAGAAATGCTTTTTTTTAAAAAAAAAATAAATTTATTTATTTACTTTTGGCTGCTTTGGGTCTTTGTTGCTGCGTGCGGGCTTTCTCTAGTTGCAGCAAGTGGGGGCTACCCTTCGTTGCGGTGCGTGGGCTTCTCATTGCGGTGGCTTCTCTTGTTGCGGAGCACAGGGTCTAGGCGCGTGGGCTTCAGTAGTTGTGGCTTGAGGGCTTCAGTAATTGTGGCTTGCGGGCTCCAGAGCGCAGGCTCAGTAGCTGTGGCACACGGGCTTAGTTGCTCCGTGGCATGTGGGATCTTCCTGGACCAGGGCTCGAGCCCATGTCCCCGGCATTGGCAGGCGGATTCTTAACCACTGTGTCACCAGGGAAGCCCAACAGAAATGTTTTGAACAGGGGCAGCAAGGTAAGCACATAGTCTTAAAAGTCATCCTGAAGGACAACACTTGCTTTTCGATGTTAGCTCTAGTACGTTTATTAGATACTCAGTCATGCTCTGTGCATGCAGAATCTGTGAATGGGCTTACTGGGGCCAATTTACTCTGTATCAGGTGCTGTGCGTGTGATAATTTAATTCAATGTGGAGGTGTTTACCTGCATTTTTAAAGGCTTCATTCATATGCAACAGGCTCCAGAGGAAATGAGGTGATAGGACAGAGGTCCCACGAAAAAACTCCAGCGGGACCTCAGTTTAAAGAACAGAAGGCTGCAGATAAGGCGGCCATGGCGCAAGCACTGCAGATGGTCTGAGGGAAAGGCATCCAACTACTTAGAAAAGACTCAGCCCAAGGACTGGCACCAACCTCCCAGCATCCAGGCCGCCTCCCCTGCAACAGGACAGCAGGATGGCTGGGACGGAGGGGAGAATCCTGCACCTCGTCCAGAGTGGGATCCCCTGGCAGGACCCTCGGCTCGGTGGGGAGGGAGGCCTATCACAACAGGCAGCTGAGACAGAGAATCTGCAGGATGGGGGCGTGGCTCAGCTCTCATCTTTATAGGCCGTTGTCTTTGGGCAGGTGTGGCTGGGGTGAATGCACAGATGCCATGTTGAAACAGCAGCAGCAACTGAAGGAGGCATGGCCTCGGGCTTCAATGAGTTCACGGTCAGTGCGGGTAATGAGCCATTGTCAAGGAGCCTCACTGTGTCACCAGTGTGGACAGATAAGGGGCCTTCCTAAGGGTGGCATCCAACATTCTTCCTGCAGACTCGAGGGAGGATTCCTCTAGGAAGTGGCACTGGGCCTCCAGGAAGGAGGACAGCCTTACATAAGGGCGGATGCAATTAAAGAGCCTTAGGATTTCTAAGAAATTGTTTTACTGTTGCAAAATGAAGCTTTGCACGGTTACGACCATATTAAAATATCTGGGCTGCCTGGATTTTCCTCCCTGTTAGGTTAAATAGCAAAGCCACCAAATACTTAACAGCTTTTGGTGAAGGCTGCAAGGCAGCAACAGATTTTAATTCCCTTTCCGGTAATATTTTTTTGGGAGCTAGGGCAGGTGTAACTAAGTACCACAAACTGAGCGGCTTAAACAACCAAAACTTATTCTGTAACAGTTCTAGAGCCTGGAAGTCCAAGATCAAGGTGTCTGTCCCAGCTTCCGGTGGCGGCCGGCAACCTTTGGTGGTTCTTGGTGGGCAGAAGCATCACCCTGATTTCTGCTTTCATCTTCACATGGTGTTCTCCCCATAGATATGTCTGTCTCCAAATTTCCCCTTTTCATAAGGACACCAGTCGTATTAGATCGGGGCCTATCCTGCTCCGGTATGACCTCATTTTATCTAATTACATTTCCAATGACCCTATTTCCAAATAAGGCCAGATTCAGAGATACTGGGAGTTAGAACTTCAGTCAATGAATTTTTCGGGGACACAATTCAACCATAACAAAGACTCTCAAAGCAGTGACAGATTTACAAAAACTTACATGCTACTAATTATATCTTGCAGATTTTTATTTCAATCACTTGCAACATCTCAATGACTATGAAGTAACTTTTTACTGACCAGACTGGGCTGCTTTCTTTATTTACTATCATTATCTATCTCTTCCAGAGTAGAAATCTAGAGAATAGCACAATATGCCAGAATCCACAGAACTGGCACCACTGAAACTCCAAGGGTCAAGGTGGAGGGAGGCTACTTAGCTATTTAACTTTATCTAGAAAAACCTAGACTGTTAAGATTTACGCAATTTACAAAGCTGTTCTTTTTCATTATTTTCATATACTACTTAATGTTAGTTAAGATTATTTAACAAAACTGGCACTAATATTGATCATGAAAACAGGTCTTGCTGCTTCCAGCCCAGATCACTCTCTTGGGCTTCAGACCTACATGTACAACGGCAAAACTCCACCTGGGTGTTACACAACCAATTAAAACTGGGATTGTACAAAGGTGTATCCGTCACCTCCCTGCCTGAGCTCTCATGTGTCACCAGGCAGCCAGCTGCCAGCATCATCCATCTCTTACTCCTTTATCCAGGCTTGTTATTATCCTGTTGGTCAGTCACTGGAATTTTGAATCTGTAGCTTGGTGTCTTTCATCATTTAGGGACAATGTTCAGCCACTGTCCCTTCACATACCGTCTGCCCTGTTCTCTCTCTGTCCTCCTCCTGGAGTTTGGTTAGACCTTCTCACTCCATCCTTCAGGTCCCTCCCCTTCCTTCCTGGTCCCCATCTCCTTGTGACGCTGCTGTTCTCAGGAGACTTCTTTTGATTTATCTTTTAGCTCAGTGAGTCTCTCTTCATATGTGTCTAATGTTCTGTTAAACATGATCTTTGGGCTTCCCTGGTGGTGCGGTGGCTGGGAGTCCACCTGCCGATGCGGGGGACGTGGGTTCGTGCCCCGGTCCGGGAGGATCCCGCGTGCCGCGGAGCGGCTGGGCCCGTGAGCCATGGCCGCTGAGCTTGTGCATCCAGAGCCTGTGCTCCACAACAGGAGAGGCCACAGCGGTGAGAGGCCCGCATACCGCAAAAAAACAAAAAAACCCATGATCTTTGAATTTTAAATTTCAATTATTGTATTTTTTTCTTTAAGTTTCTTTTAAAATCTACAAGATTTTTTTTACGTTAGTTTTCTGCCTCTTTTAGGTATTTACAAAATTTAATTTTATATCTTTAAGCATGGTGTTATGGGTTGCATTGGGACCCTCCAAAAGATATAAGTCCTAACTTCCAGCACCTCAGAATGTGACCTTGTTTGGAAACAGAACCGATGCAGATGTAACTAGTTAAGGTGAGGTCATAATGGCATAGGGTGGGGCCCTAGTCCAACCTGACTGGTGTCTTTACAGGAAGAGGGACATGTAAGGACACACAGACACATGCACAGGAGGACGTCATGTGGCGATGAAGGCAGAGAATGGAAAGGTGCAGCTGAAAGCTAAGGAATGCCGAAGATTGCCAGCAGACCACCAGAAGCAAGGAAGGGCAAGGAAGGACTCCCCTGACAGGCTCCAGAGGGAGCATGGCCCTGCCAACGCCCTCATTTCAGACTTCCAGCTTCCAGTACTGTGAGATAATACATTCCTGTTGCTTTAGGCCTCCCAGCTTGTGGAATAGTCTGCCCACCATACCCACAGGTGGATGCAGACATCCACAGATTCAACCAGTTAAAAATATTCAGGCAATAAAAATTCAAGAAAGTTCGGAAAAGCAAGACTTGAATTTGTTGTGTACTGGGAACTGTTTATGTAGCATTTATACTGTCTTTGGTAATATAAGGAATCTAGAGATGACTGAAAGTATCTAGAGATGACTGAAAGTATATGGGAGGATGCATGCAGGTTATGTTCAAATACTATGCTGTTTTATATAAGGGACTGGAGCGTACACAGATTGTGGTGTCTGCAGCGGGTCCCAGGACCACTCTCCCGTGGATACCAAGGGATGACTGTATTTACGGCAGCCCTAAGAGACAAATACAGTAAGGATCCTTATTTTACAAAATGTGGTCAACAGCTTCCAAGCACGAAGCTCTTGCCAGTCTCTTTTTGCTATTCTTTCTGCTGACACTTGCTAGCGATACGTTTTCCTGTATGCTCATTTAGTCTGTCTACGAGTTGCTCATTTTCCTTGGGAGATTATCTGTAAGAATTTGAGACCTATGGTGAAAGTGCATTCTTTTAGAAAGGATTCACGTTTGCCATGGAACTGGGAGACGGGGAGGAGTTAACAGCACCAGCTGGGGACAACTTTAGAAAAATGCTCCAGGGCTGCAGATTCTTTCCGACCATCTCATTTTTACTGTAAAACTAAGGGTGAGCTCGTGGCTACAATCCCCAGGGGCGGTCCCCCGCCCCCAACCCCGTTCTACTTAACATCAGGTCCGCCTCTGTTCTGTTTTCTTGCATTCTTTGCAGAGGTGGGGTGGACAGGTTTACTCCTGCTTCCCCGGGTGCTGCGGGTGGAGTCCTCTGGGGTCTCAGGGTTATGGAAGGAAGTCTCTCAGACTCTCCACCAGGTAGGGCCCTGGCCTCTGGCTCCTCCCCCCACCCACTGATGCCCGTGTTTTCCAGCTGTTTACCATCCCACTTGATGCACTTGGTTCCTGCCTCCACTTAGATTCAAGCCTGATGTCTTTTTATCATCTTATCATTACACTGATGCTGTTAAAGTGATTTTGAAATTATTTTACCCAGAATTTTTAGTTAAGTGGAAGAATCAGCCCCAATACCAGACCAACCCCATCACTGGAACCTGCATGGTCAGTCAACCTGGTGCCGCTGACTCTCCCTCTCACACACCCTTGGCCCTGGGCTGATGTTCTAGTTCAGGCACCTGAGTCACCACGTAGTTTCTCCCCAGGTCTCCCTCCAACCTCACTCTGCACAGCTCTCCAGGGGCCTCTCAATAGCAGGCTAGTCTACTCCCGCGGGGGAAAGTCCAAATGCCTAAGCAGATGCTTTGGAGCTAGTTCCAGTGGGGTCTCCAGGGTTCCTGCCTTCCCTGGCTCTCTGCTGAATTACAGAGTGAATTTCCCATCCGTTCCATGGTCTCCTATTTACTGCACTAGCTTTCCACTGCCTGGAATGTAATTTCCTTCACTTCTAGTCTCTTTATTTTGAGGGAGGGACGAGAAGGCTCTTTTTAAATAAGTGAGGCATTTAGGTCTAGACAATCACTGAAAGTAGTTCTGGCTGTTCACTCCATCCAGGAGCCTTCCCCATGGGGCACTCTTGCCCGGTACCACCCAGGATCACCACGGAGGTGTCACGGCACTGTCCCTGCGTGTTGGGAAGTAGATCTACCTCATTAAGACTCTACCAACTTGCTAAGAACAGGGTCAGGTCTCTAACCTCATCCTTTACAGAGATGGACAGCACAGACCTCTACTTCTTCTACTGTTGGAATGGTATGGCTTCACTCATTTGGGTAGCAACCTGATCGCCAGACGATAGAGAAACAGCTTCTGGCTCTGTGCGTGCTAAACAAATGCTTAAAAGTATTTTTCACTGAGCGTGTGTGTGTGTGTGTGTGTGTGTGTGTGTGTGCGCGCGTGCACGCATGCACAGTAGGTGTTTAATGTCTGGTGTGGTCTTCTTTTGCACTAAAATTATAATGAAAGCATTCAGGGTTGTGTATTATCAGTATTGCTACTGATTTATGTCCTAACTTGCCTATCATTTGTATTAATGACTTTAATAACAACATGGATAATTTTGCCTGTTACCTGTTATGAGGCCAGCAGAGGGAGCAGGTGAGTAGTACAAGCAGATTTGATGTGTATTTTATAGGTATTATCTCTAGCAGCTTTTTGTTAATTTTTATTGTAGTCAAGCAAGACTTTCTGACCTATAAATTAAAAAGGTCACTGAAAGATACATCAGGATTTTGGGGAAAAGTAAATAATATATATATTTTTTTTCTGTAAATATTCTACTAGAATAGTTTTAGGGCTTTAAAAACTATTGTTGAAATTATTTTTCTTGAGGGAAACAGATGCCAGGAACTAGGCATCTCAATCCTGCTATAAACGTCCTCTCTTCACAGGCTTTGTACGGCTTACTTCCTTTCGTTTTTTCTTTTGTATCAGTCTTTCTTTGAATTTAGACCCCTTCCTTAAAATGAAACACTTTGGAAAGTACAGTTCATTATTAAAGGAGTACCAAAGAAATTGCTTGAGATAGGGGTTAAGAGGAAAACATAGAGCATATACACATGAGATTATTAGGAAAGACTTAAATCATCCGGTAGATACCATAATTAGATTCACGGAGGAACAAGAATGGCGGGGAGTATTTTTATACACTTGAATGCAAACATCACTTCCTTTTATGCATAACTATTTCTTATAATTCTTCAAAAATGACTTTTAGGAAAAAAAATGACTGTTAGTACAAATAACTCCATAATCAAGCCTAATTTCCCACAGGAAGATCTTTTATATCAAGTCAGTTGGACAGACAGGAATACCAGAAGGGGGTCATGTGCTTTTGCTTTTTTTTACTTCTTTGACATAAGCGATTTTATTTATGTTAACCTATAACCAAGAGAGATAATATATCTTAATGGAAATAACACACATGACATTTTTATCTCTCTTATTTTAAAAGGTTTCTCAATAATTAAGATAAAATTTTTATAAATTTAGATTACACAAAGATTAATCTAGATGGCATTAGGCCACTTTCAAGAGAAAATTCATTCTGAGAGGAATTTGGATGGTTCTTTAGTAGAATGGTTATGACAAAGAGACTAGACACATTTTTCACAAGCAGCAGGATTTGAATTCTCTACAACTTTGCTGAAATGAATTTAGGAACATTTAATATAAAATTATAACTCATAAGCCCAGCTCAAAATCTCTGATGACTAACACAATAGTGTTAGTCAAAGGAAAGATATTATTGACTTTTCGTTGGTCATGGGCAAAACAGTAATCACTGACATCAATCCACTGAAAGGGAATGTTTAGCATTTTTTTTTCTGTGTACGGGCAGAAAACAGGACACAGAATTACTGGCAAAAATATTATCAGGCTAATGCACTCATCTATTGTTTTAGAATTTCATCCACTGCCTTTTTAAAGTTATGACTTGTATCTTGACCTTTTAGGCATTTTTTTGATGGAAAGATAAAATATTCCACAAAAATATTGGATGAAAATATTTAAAAATCAAACGGCATTTACGATAACTTCATGTTACCACGAGAAATATATAAACTAAAATATTCCTAAAAATTCAGGGAATTCATGATGAAATCTTAAAGAAAAATAGTAACTTGGATATTTCCCAAGTTTCTAGCAAATAAAAAGATTTTTGGCTTGTCAAAGTCCTTAAGGTTACATATTGTATACAATATGGCTTTACAAAACAAACTTTCTTGAGAAGATGCTGTGCTGGTTCACGGCCGTACAAACTGTAAAAGATTCAGGAATCTTTTAGGTTTCCTTTAAAAAAACAAAACAAGACAAAACTGTCTTCTCTAAATGTCTTTCAGACATAATGTCACAATAAACACTCAGATAAGTTAGAACGAATATTTGGTACCTTTTTAATTAAACTAACCTAAATAAGAATGACAGCCAATAACCTAAATAAGAATGACAAATAAAGGTTTTTCTCCATATTAACTCTGATTCTTCCATCAATACTAACCCCTGACACGTATATTCCTATGGTTCCCTGTCAAACAGAAGTTACGCAGCTGCGAGAAGGAAGATAATTGTCCCAGATAAGGCGATGGTATCTAGGCCTCTGCCCTTTACTGCCCGGCACTTATTCTGTCTGCTCCGAGAATGAAAACACGAGGG
This sequence comes from Aethalodelphis obliquidens, assembly GCF_003676395.1. Classification (NCBI taxonomy): domain Eukaryota; kingdom Metazoa; phylum Chordata; class Mammalia; order Artiodactyla; family Delphinidae; genus Aethalodelphis; species Aethalodelphis obliquidens. The sequence continues at coordinate 6,556,406 of NW_020837969.1, forward strand.
TCATGCAGGGGAAATGGCTGTTTCCCAGGAAAGGAAATTGCCTGAAAACACATCTGGCAAAGGCTTTTTCTCCTCCTCTGGCAGGCAGACACTTATTTTAACAAAATATACATTTCCTCACCTCCTGTAAAGGTGAATTCTATGGAGCCAATGCCCTATTCTAAGTGGACGACAATTTTCCTCTAAACAGAACGGGCCAGCTATTTTATGGCAAACGCTATGTGTGTTTAATTGCAACTAGCACAGGGAACTGTGCTAACCTAGGCATCATACATCATTTTAGAAACTATGTATTCTCAGAGGTATATCACACTCTTGCAGCCAGCTACAACAGATGAAATTAAAGAGGCAAAGAAAGAAAAAAACTGTCAACGCCAGAAAATCAGAAAGGTGGCAAGAGTGGATATATAAAGCACAACTAATGCAGTCAGACAGGAGGCTGGGTTTCCAGAGATTCCGTCCTCAGGGAGCTCAATCTGACTTCAAGTCTGCCTTGCTGTGTGCACTTCTGAGCGGACTATCCCGCTCACATATGCCACGGGTCCAGGATACTGAAGCGGGCATGTGGTGGCCCAGCTCAGGTGACCAAAGGCCACCAAAGGTCTGGCAGTGAAATGGGTTCTGTCTCCGGGGTGTGTGTTTGTGCAGCACAGAGGCGACAGCCAGCGTCTCCAAAGAAGGTTGATCTTTGCCGTGGTAAAAGCGGGGTAAAGAAACCCACTGCTTTAAATTCTCCTTAAATCCATGAATGTAAAAGAAAGGCACAGGCAAGTCTGACGGAATCCTTGTCATCTTGCCTCACGGAGCCGTGGTCTCCACGTCCATCGTAGGGGCAAGGCTTACCTTCCACGGCTACACGTGTGTGTTGATATTTACGCTTTTACTCTTTTTCCTGTTTTTACAGTAACTTTAAGGGGCTTTCTCTTTGGTACTGTTTTCAAATCCCACGGCTGGGGACTATCCTTCTCAGCCCGCCAGACTCAGGGTTTAATACCGGTTCCGCACGGTCAGTAGCTCTGGGGAGAGGCCGCACCAACTCTTCTGAGGAACGGCTCCAGACGCCACCTGCGGTTCTTCAGGTTCAGTTCGACAAACATCAGAATGTAGTGGAAAGGGCTCTTCCGTGAATCACCACGGAGGGAGCCTGCTTTCGGAAGCTGAAATACTCATTTTTTCCTTTTCCTTTCCCCTTCCCCTCTTCCTTCCTCCCTCCCTCCTTTGCCTTTCTTTCCTTTTCGCCCATTGTGGCTGCTGCTTCTTCAGCTCTCATTAATTGCTGCCCACAGTTCGGAAAAAAAAAAAAAGGAGTAAGAATAACTTCTTCTTTAGCAACAATTTTATGTCCAGTGAACTTCCTAATGGTTTCCCCGTGCACTGCACACTAAGTTGTAAACATGTTGATCTAATTTAGCCAATTTTAAAGAGGCCGGAACAGGGAGGCAGATGAGTGAGATGCCTCTAAACCCCCGCCAGCCCCAGCCTGCCAGGGGCCTGGAGCCCCAAGCAGCCCGACGGCCTGAAAACGGCCAAAACCCAAGAGCGCCCCAGCCTCACCTCGTGGGGTATTTTGGCACTGAGGGCTCCTCCTACATCAACGCAGCACTTTCCAGAACTTAAGCCCGTGCCGGCCCTAGAGCTGGCTCCAGTCACTGTCTCCAAGGCCTGCGGCCAGTGGTGACAGGACGGCGGTCACTGCGCTGCGTGATGGTGACCGGGCAGGTGTGAGACCGAGTCCGGGGACGTGCCCAGATGCGATGCAGAAAGACCCTGGCACAGAACGTCAATAGATGCGGGAGACCAGCGTGCCTCTCCAAGCACGTCTGAGTGGTGACCCCGTCTTTTCCAATTAGCTATGGGCTTTCAACGGGGACAGCTGCCACTATGCTGGCTCCTCAGAAGGCAGGAACGCCCTCAGCCCCGCCTCCCCGGGCCAGCCGGTCCACCTGCAACGCTTCGTTCGTCCAGCCGTAGACGTATTCCGGTAGATACTGAGTATTAAACTGGCTCCCTGGAAAGAGCAGAAGCCACGCAGGCCTCCCCAAACCCTGTTCGGTGCTCCAGGCCTTGGGGGCTGCCCGACTCTGCACTGCTTTACAGCTGGCCCATATCTTGGTTTCTGGTGTCCAGGGCCGCCCTTACACAGAGAGAGCCCCACAGGTGGCTCTGGGTGACCTGGAGCCTCCGGAAGGTTGGGGTCAGTTGGATGCCGTGATCCAGACAGAAGTGGACGCACGTCGACATCTGACCTACATTTTGGGGGCCAGGACCAGTGGGAGATGCGTGGGCTTTCGCCACCCGTTAAGCCTTCTGTTCAACAGGGCACTGAAGCAGAGGGGCCTTCGTCCAAGTTCTCTGTAAGGCTGACCTCTTGCCTTCCGGGAACAGGGTCCCGTGGCCTTTTTGGTACCATCAAATGAAGATTTACCTCACGACGGCAAAGCGTCAAAGGAGAACTTGAGGCCGCGCGTGCTAAGGTGACTAAATGGGAGCCTCCGAAATTTCAGCCGATGACATACAGTACGGGGGAGAAAACAAACGTTATTAAGAAAATAAACGGCACCACACACAGCTGTTCGGCAGAGCTGTTTAGACAAAAAAAAAAAAAAAAAAATTGGTTGGGCAGGAAGGCAGCTTTGGGGAAAGCTGTGATAATATTTCTCGTTTTATAGCCCCATCTGCCTTTAGCGGTCCTGTCAGCAAGTCACTGAACGAAACTCAAGATTCTCTTTGAAACTGAACAGCTCTGAGAACCACAGTCAAGGCTGTGTTTAGCCTCCATCCCTAGGCCTGGATGGAAGTGGCCTGCAGCTGCTGGTTGCCTGGCGCTTAGGAAACAAACAAGTATGGGGGGCGGGCCTGTAACCGAGGTGGGGCAGTCTTCCCGCCGGTCTGCCCTCAGAGCCCCCGCTCTGCCCCCGTCTGGGGTCTCCCGCTGGTTCTCCCACGTTGGCCACAGCGGACTGGCGCATCTCCTCTGCGCTTCCTCAGCGACGCCTCGTTTCGGCCCCGTGCCCAGCCCTGACTACGGAGGCATCGGCTTGTGCTTGGGGCCCTGCCCGCGCTGGCCCTGCACAGGTGGGATGTGTACCCTGGGGTCAGTTCTCCTAGTGCATCTGCCTCGTCTTACAGTTTAGATCCAGATTCGAAGTGGCACCGCCTTTGTGGTCAAACGTTCCTGCCCCTTCCCTAAGTCCCTTTTCCTTGGCCTGTCTCACACTCCTCAACTCTTGAAGAAGCCGGGCGGTGCTCGAAACGTGGGAGGCTCCCTGTTTACACCGGCTGTGCCTTGAGAGTGGCCTTGCAACCATGTCACAGCCCCTGGCGACTCCCTCTGGTTGGCCGACTACAGCCCGTGGTCCCTTTGGAACGGCCCGTGAGCTAAGAATGGTTTTCACATTTTTAAAAGGCTGACAAAAATCCAGACACTATTTCATGATGTCAAAATTATAATAAATTCAAATTTCAGTGTCCACGAATAAAACTCTGTTGGAACACAGCCACCTCCCATCGTTTGTGGACTGTCTCCAGCTGCTTTTACGCTATGACGGCAGACTCGAGTCGTTGTGACAGAGCCCGTGTGGCCCGCAAACCTGAAATATTTACTATCTGACCCTTTACAGAGAACGTCTGCCAAGCCCTGGTCTAGCTAGAGCCTCCCCCCAACTCCTGGGTAAGAATTCCCATTTAGGGGCTTCCCTGGTGGCGCAGTGGTTGAGAATCTGCCTGCTAATGCAGGGGACACGGGTTCAAGCCCTGGTCTGGGAGGATCCCACATGCCGCGGAGCAACTAGGCCCGTGAGCCACAACTACTGAGCCTGCGCGTCTGGAGCCTGTGCTACTCAACAAGAGAGGCCGCAATAGTGAGAGGCCGGCGCACCGCGAAGAAGAGTGGCCCCCGCTTGCCACAAATGGAGATAGCCCTCGCACAGAAATGAAGACCCAACACAGCAAAAATAAATTAATTAATAAACTCCTACCCCCAACACACACACAAAAAAATCCTATTACAAATCTGGAAAGAATACATCATCAGATTTAGCACATAGATTATCCAGTGTCTATTAGTAGAGTATTTAAAAAAAAAAAAAAAGAATTCCCATTTAGGTGCCTCCAAAGAGCACTGCTCACCACACATCTGGCCTTGAGAGGATGAGTAAGGAACATCCTAGCCAACTGCCTGCAGGACCAGTGCCCTTGGAGGCGATGCTGCCTTCCTGCTGGGTGTTCTCACCACAGCCCGTTGGTGAGGGGGTCTCCCTCCCTCTATTTGCTTATCTATGTCTGACACTCTGTCATGTTCCCCAGTACCCAGAAGACAAGGAGTATTTGTGGTACACGCTCTTCCTGTGGCTTCTTTTTAAACCACCATATCTGCCTGGGAGGCAGATGGACGATTTTTAAAACCACATATGCAATACTAATGCCTAATACTATGCGCTTTCAAACGAGGGAGAAACTTAGAAGAAAAAAGGCACACCCCATGTTTCTGCTTCATGTTCAGCCAGAGAATAACACAGTTATAATATCCGATGGTGCAAGAGCTGATTTTCATGTAATGGGAAGTGCTGATAAAGAAAGGAAAGTAGTATTCCTAAGTAACATGCATTACTCCATATCAATATAACTCTAGAGGTGCTACTGAGAAAGAATCATCTCATTTCACAAGTAGGGACGTTGAGGCTTAGAGAAGTTAAGCATTTGCTTCAGATCTCAGTGAATCAGGGTTCTAACACTGGTCCCGTCTTCAAATCCTACATGCGTCCGCCTACAGTTAGTAGTCTGAACGGGTATATCTTCTTTAATTCGTTCCTTTAGTGGAAACCATGTGCCAGAATCAGGTTCTAGCTTTCCTGAGCCACTGAGCCCTTTGAGAGTCTGGGGAAGTCTACAAACCCCTTCTCAGAAAATGACACGGGCTGTTTTATTTGGAGATTAAATAGCAGGATCTTGGGATAGATCAAATGACAATGTAGTGCTGAGTGCACGTAATAGCTTGAGATATCGTAATAAAAACATCTGCAATTCCTATTTGTGAGAAAGCCATAGCTATTGACCACTGTTGTTTCTGACCTATTCACGGCTAAAAGAAGGGCTATATTTCAGTGAGACTTCAGTGAAAAATAAAGATGTCTTTTCCTGTCAAAGTTCGTGGACCCCAGGAATTCTGTCCGGGGACCTTGGGTCAAGAACCCATGCTGTGGAGGTAACCTCGGAGCCAGGCCGTGCACAGGAGGGACGTTTTTAAAGGTACAATTATTAGGTCTCTTGAAACAATTCACTATACAAATCTCAGTCATCCAAGAATTAAAATCATAAAGTCCCCTGAAATCTGATCTTGCACTATTAGACTGACCCTGGCTTTATGGATGGATGAGGTCCATCAGGTCGGTGCTGAACAGGCTGCCGCTGCCTGGAGAGAAACCTTGTGCACTGAGGCGTTAAGAGACCACCGCAAGGGCTCCAAGCCGTCCCCCCGCCCCCGCCGGCCGCCTCCTTGCACAAGCTGGCTGGTGAGTAAGCACACTGTCAATCTTCGAAGCGTTAAGCTTTAGCCATTGAAGGAAGTACCCTGGAGGGTTTATGGAGCCACAGAATTGAAACAGAAAAATCTTGGGAGCTAATGCAACCCTTGAATTTGACAGATGAGGACTTTACAGCTTAACTAAAAAGAAGTGATTTGCCTGAGTCCAACACTGAGCAGGACTGATGCAATTGATCCCGGATAATGTGTTACAAAATGACGGGATCTGAGCAAATCCTGACCTAAGGAAGGAGAAGTTTAGGTATGCCTCTCTCAGCCTCCTCTTATTTAAATTCTGATTTCTCCGTGGATTATAATTTAGCGGGCCATTAATCAGTCCAGTATATTTTAAGTTTACTTTGAATACTGAAGTGGATATTTTGCTTAAAAGATGAAATGTCAGAGCTCAGAAACTGACTTTCCTAACACGATTTAATAAAGCGAGAGGCTGCTATCCCACTGTTTTAAGATGAAAGTTTTGCATACTTGGCTAATGGTTCACAAATGAAGTGATACCCACGAAACTGTTCTCCCTGTGAAAAGGCAAAGCGTTTACCAGAGCGAGACCTCTTCCTCTTTGTTTGTAATAACAAAAATAAACCAAAGTCCTGACATATTTGTAGTATTTTTATTCCTAAAGGAAAAAACAGGAACTTTCATTGTACTTTAAAGTGATTGCCCCAGATATTTTACCAGCTTAGCACTGTAAAATCAGTTTCAGACACAAGAGACCGACAAGCTCTCTCTAGGAAATACTCAATTAGGGTGGTGCCTCTGAAATACCCAGGGGTCCTGTAACTGATCGCTTTTTCCCAGAGGGTTTCTGCAGCATACAGTCCTGGTTGGACAGTACACATCAGGCAGAGATTTTTCCTGTGGCCTGGCTAGTGACCCCCCTACAGGAAGATAACGGACAAGCCGGGAGGGCGGAGCAGCCAGCTACACATGTCTGGCTGCTGTTATCAACTTATCATATAAGGAAAGGAAAGTGATTGATTCGGATCCTGACACCGCAGAATCTGGGGGAAGAGAGACAAAGGAGCATTGAGGCTGATCTGTAAGGCGAATGCAGCCCTCACGAGGGAGGATTATCCTTCCTCCTGCGATCTGACAGTTTGCTGCGGGACCGGGGAGAAGACGGCACTAGAAATCAAGGTCACTGCTGGGAAAGGAGGGAAGAGGAGACTTTCACTGATGGACCCTGAGCCATGGCCGCAGAGCCCCGTGTCTGAGAGGGCAGCTTAGCGCCCGGGAGTCTCATGCGCCTTGAAGTTTGCTGAGCTGGTGGTTTATTACCGACAGAAAGAAAGAATGTGGCAGCTTGTTTTCTTTACTCTGAGCTGTGATCTGCTCTTAGCCGCAGCCTATAGCAACTTTCGGAAGAGCATGGACAGCATCGGGAAGAGGCAGTATCAGGTTCAGCACGGCTCCTGCAGCTACACGTTCCTCCTGCCGGAGATGGACAACTGCCGCTCGCCCTCCAGCGCCTACGTGCCCAACGCCGTGCAGCGGGATGCGCCGCTCGACTACGACGACTCCGTGCAGAGGCTCCAGCTGCTGGAGAACATCATGGAGAACAACACCCAGTGGCTCATGAAGGTAGGGAGCCACCACTCCCTCGTGCACAGCTCCGACCGGCTCGGGCTGAACAGCCAGCCTGGAGGGGCGGGAAGGGGGGCGATGAGCGCGGGAGAGAGCTGGTGGCTGACGCCTCTGAATGAGCTGCCACTTGCTGTAGTCTGTCCTGCCGCGTAAAGTGGTCGGGGGTGAAAAGTGACAAGGATTACTGGAAGGGAGTGCCAGGATCAATGGAGGGAAGTCTCTAAAGTCAGGACTCCTTATGCACGGAGGAAGCGCACTTCTCTGCACAACGTGTAGGCTGTTTTGTTTGTGCAAGTACTTTCAACTCGGTGATATCCTTTACCAGGGACGTTATAGAACCGGTTGCAGGCACGGGAGGGAAGCTGTGAGCAAGGGCAGAGACGGAGCCAGGAAAAACGTGACAATCACGTTAGTTACTGATCCATAACGGATGGAGTGAAGTGCTTTACCAATTTCCTGAATTTATTTACTAAAATAGGCTGGGGCTCTTGGTAAACAAGAGGAAATTAAATAAAGCAGACCTTCCATCTCTCAGAACCTGGGGGGCTTTATCCCGAGGGTTTGTCATTTGTCGGTAGGGGTGGGTTTTCCAAGCGTCCGAGGGGATTGGGCGCTGCGGCCCCTTCAGTTCCACCACGGGCTTTGAAGGTGACCCCTCGTGGGGCAGGCGTGCAGGGCATTTTGCTGCAGTTACACCGTGACAAGACGGTTGTGTTCGCAGGGTTACCGCGATCCCACTGTTTCAGGCTTTTTATAGAGAGTTTAACTCAAATAGGACACTGAAAGCTCAGTTTTGCTTTTACAAGCCATCGTTTTCACACGTAAAGCTATTTATACAAACCCCCAAATCACCCTGGAATTTTGCTTGATGTGGACTCGATATATTCTGCAGGAGGTTTAGACAAATTGCAAGAAATAGATTAATCATTAACTATTACAATGACATCACATCACAGCGCTTACACAGCAGAGAACGTGACGGTTTAAAGCCATATGGGAACTTTAACAACAAGCTGATTCCCCTCATTCAAAACTTTGCCCCTGTCTTTCATTTCACCATAAACCTTCTGTCAGGACACCTTATCTTAATCTCAGAATAGATCTTGGCTCCGAATCTGTGTTTCTCATTAGCTCTCCTACCTTCAGAGAGGAAATGACCAAGTTATTACTCTGGTCCTGAGCTGAGATGAATGAAAGCCCTCGGCACTGCATTCAGTATAACAAGAGGGGTCGCTTCAAATCAAAGAACAGAAAACAACAAATGCACATCAAAAAGACTCGCCCTGTAATATGAAACTCATCAGTTGTATCTGTAAGCACTATCCCTTCTGAGCAAATTCTCCAGTAATTTCTTTCTTTTCCTAAGAAGTCCCCTGTGGTGCTTTTAAAAATCTCCTAAAATTCATAGACGTGCAAATAATATTGTTAAGCTTAAAAAGTATGCAGCAACACAGGTTCGAATATTTGGAAGACAAACTGTATCCTCAACAGCTGCTCACTCTGACTTCCCATTTCTCCCTGAGTTGTCATGCCCCCCATGGCACGGTTAATGCCAGGGCTGACGGCCACGGTGAGAGATGAAAGACACGTCATTCGTAGTAAACATTCTAATCTGCCCGACTGGTAAGTCGTCTCGTAAAATAAACAGTCGAGGAACACAGAAGAATGTTTTGCCAAATCAGGACCGCTAAATTGTATTTGCTTAATGAAGCCCACATTAGGTATACCTGAAACTCCATATACAGAGCTCGTATTTCTTTCCTAGATAAATAACCCCCTTCTTTTCCATCTCTGAGATGCTGTTTAAAGAAGGAAAAGGACAAGGAATTCTACATGAGGTGACCAACATTTTTTCCTTTCCAGGTTCAATCAGTAAATATTTGAACAGTAGCACAATGGTATTTCTGAATTCTTTCTTTAGCCATCTAGCTAAATGTCACCAAGAATGACTTCATGTTTATCTTTTCACGGGCTCAGCACCTGTCCTGTGGGCCTCTTGGGAAACGTGCACCTGAGAAAGTCAGTTTGTGCTCTCACTTGGCTTACTGGCCTCTGGTTTGGGAATGAAAGCAAAAAAGCAAACATGAAACCCACCTGAAGTGATTCAATGTAACCTCTCTGCTTGTTTTTTATCCCTGTGTTTTGTCACCTGTGATAATAAACACTGCTTTTCTCATAAGGGAGAAAATAATATATAATGGGACGATAGATAAGCCACAATGATCAACATCACAATCAAACCCCTATTGATAGATTATGACAGAAAGAAAAAGCACCATTCTGTGTTTTGCATATTTCCTTTTCTTTAGGGCTGCTTTTTATGATTCCGTATTTCCTTTCTCTCCCTGATCAACACTAAAAATGAGAGGGGAAAAAAAAACACAAAACACTTTTAAGGTTTTAAGAAAACTTGTCAAGAAGGAAAATAAGACCAAGTTTCTGGTTAACCTCAGGGTAGATGAGACGCATTTCAGCGTCTCAGTGGTTAGCATCCGTCAGGAGCCTGGACTAAGAAAGCTGTTTCGCACATCATCAAAAGATGCCACTCTGCCCCTTTAGTCTGCCAGGCAGAGGAAGTGTCAGAATTCTGAATGAGCGCAGAGGGACATGAATGGAGCAATACAGGGAAGGCTCACTTTCTGGTTAGCGGTTAAACAAGGACAAGATAAATCGTGATAGTTAGGACACCAAATACACCACAATGACCTAAAAAACACTATAGGTCACATTCCCTTGCCAATCCTGCAACTATTGCAAACCCCTGCCCCCGTGACAGTAAACACACTTTATTAAAACTGACAAATAACTTAGCAAAATGGATTGTATCTTGCTAGGAGACCAGATTATTTTTTCCCCCGATCAGAAGAAACAGGGAAAGGAAATAAACAGTTATTTCACACTGATGAATACTTTAAAGTTATCAACAACTGCGAAGTCTATTGTGCTTTAAAACAGTGTTTTGAAAAATAAAGCTAATGCCTGTTAAGTGGATGTAAACATTTCCTCGTAATCCTACTTATTATTTTTTTTAACGACAGAAGCACAGGCTGGGAGCTGTAAACCTGAATTGAGATCCTTTACTTTCTTTAAAATTAATAATACTATATCCTTTTAATAAAGTAGGAGAAGTATTCATCAGCTGATGTATAGGGAACAATCCAGTTTTGCTCCTAAAAACAAAACTGTTGTCAATGGGAAAAACTGATGGTGAGAAGCTCAGATGAACTCAGACTGTCAGCCCCTCCCCTACCCCTGCCAGGGACTGATTGTGTGTGTGTGTGTGTGTGTGTGTGTGTGTGTGTGTGTGTGTGTGTGTGTGTGTGTGTGTGTGGTGGCAAAACACTCCTTAGCTGTATATCCAAACAAACAAACCAGAGCTTGGTTCAAAAAAGGAAAGAAAAAACTTCCCACTGTATCCACAGCTGATGTTCTACTACAGTATTGGAATAAACCCACCATTCCTGTACTGCCTTGCTGTCTCCTGAATCATGAAACATGATTGTGTTTAGTGTTAGAAGCAAATTCTGTGCATTCAGATAGGCTGATTAAACCTTCTATTTAAGACTGCAAGAAGATGATTACTATTGTTTAATTATCTATTAATATCATTATTGTAAGGAAGGCAGAGATGATTAAAGTTTCCCTGTGGTAGGAGAAGTACACATATTTAAGGTTGGAAAATGCAAGTTTAATATACTGATGTACGGTGTATAGTACAATATGTGCGTACTACATATATTATATAAGATATGCATATACTATATATAGTTTATATTATATATATATAGTATATATACAGTATTTGTTTTCCATGGTCAAGTGGCCTCTGCTTACTGAACGGGGCTGTCTGACATCCCGTTAACTCTGCAGGTGTCACACTGTGGGGAGATGAAGACTTGCCTGCAATCACGAAGTAGGAAGTGGGCTTGTGCATACACCTTCCATCATATCTGACTTTCTGTTTAGACACTAGATAATCCATAGAGTCTCCTTACTGTATTTTGAAAATTGGTTGATTTTAACCAATATGGTCCTCTACAGTTTACAAACAGGTTGTACTCCAGGAGTTTATCTGTAAGCCAGTTCCTGTACTATATGGAACTTGAAGAGGATACTAATCTTATAAATGGTGATCAGATGCTCAAGGTGGCCCATTTTTTTTATGGACTAAAATAGTGCTTATTTTAATCCATAAAATAACTGAAACTCTGTATATCTGTCATTCAAGAACAACAGTTCCAATCAACCCTACCACTATATGGATAACTTAACAATAACATAAAAATATGAGAGTAATATATGGGCCATGTAAAATTACAAAGTCAAACCTTTAAAACAGTAGAAAATAGGATGTAAATTCTCCTTCCCCTTAAACTTCAGCCCCTTTCTTCAAGATGAACACTTAGAGATGTATACTAGCCCTTTACTGTGACAAATTTAATATCAAAATGAACGAATTTCCTTCTTCTTAAAACCTGTACAGTGGTATTATACAGTGATCAGAATCTTTTTCTTTTCTTTTTTTTTGGCTCACAAGTGACATGAAAAGAGGTTGAAAGAAAGATTTTATTTAGGGGAAAAGAGCAAAATTTGGAAGACTAAGGAAAAGGAGAATATGGATTAAAGGGGTGTGTGTATGTATTAGAGAGAAAAGGAGACATGGGGGGAGGGAGAAAAAGGAGAGACTACCTGTGATGGAATCCATCACCTGTCAACACAGGAAAGGGGGCAGTAAATGGGATGGCTATTTTGACAAAAAGGAGGTGGCTTATATTGTTCCATATTCTGGACACCAAATGGTACCAGGGCCTGGACAGCTGTGGATTTCCTGGGTTGAGATCAAGAGGGTACAGGCATGAATCATGAACATGCACAGCTTGTTTCCAGATCAGATGCTCATAGTTTGCAGAGCATCTATATTACTTACTGATAATGACAACTCATCAAACTATTCTCTGTTATAGTAACTATACACATATATGCTTATAATAATTATAAATGTATACATACTTATTATAAATGTATACAAAAAGTATATATTATATAACATATACACATCTATACCTATAAAATATAATTCATGAGTCATATACATGTCACATATATACTAAATACTGTGGATTGTGTAGCACTGTAGTATGTATTTATTGAAAAAAATCTGAGTATAAGAGGACCCGTGCAGTTCAAACTCATGTTGTTCAAGGGTCCACTGTGTATGTGTGTGTGTGTGTGTGTGTGTGTGTATATTTTTTTTTTCTCTTTTCACTACATCCTTCTTTGACTTGAAGGAATATTTTTCTTCTAAATTTTTCTAGAACTTTTCTGATAAAAAGAGAGCCACTCAACTTTCCAGTGACACTTTTATCACTAAAGCAATAGTAGTAAATGGGGGATGGCAATCAAGTGGCACTGAATAATTTTAAAGCGCTTTCCATACCTTACCTCATTTAGTCCCAGAAACACCTCTAGAACACAGACATGGTGGATATAATCCCACCTATTTTAAAATCACTCATGAACACGGGTCAGGGAATATCAGTGTGCTCTGCAGTGTAGGAGTCTTGCATGGGTCCCAGAGAGGAAAAACAAACACAGAAAAGCACGCACATCCCTCCTCTGACAAAGAGCAGACTTTTCCATGGGGCTGGAAAGACCGCAGAAAATCACTGGGAGAAGTGTGAGTGAATGTGAATATCGCGTTATTTCTTAGCTCATTAACATAAATGAGTGAACACTGCTCTACCCCTCCCACTCCTTTTGGGGTGTTTCCAGTTCAGGGCAGGCGTCACTGAAGTTCATTTATTTGTTCAACAAATATTTACTGAAGGCCCATGTGTGCCCAGGCAGTGCTCTAGGTGCTTGGGGCGAAGACAAAGACTAGGGTCCGCCCTGGTGGGGATACGCGGCATTACACCACCACATCCTGTTGGAACACGTGGGTCAGAAGGTGATAAGCGCCCCACAGAACATCAGGTGAAACGAGACAGACGAGCGGGTGCAGGAGATGGGAGTGTTGGAGGGTGAAGGGAGAGAGGAGCCGTGCCAGACAGTGTGGTCACTCCGCTGAAACCTCTTTTACAAAAGGACAATCAATTGAAACTACGTGAGAATGGTCATTTTTCCTGATCACCAAAGTCATCAGTGGATGGTGGATACTGCAGGAAGTAACACATATACAGAACACCCATTAAGAATATTATGTATAATTCTAGCATTCTGAAATAAGCACCTTACTACTCAGTACATAAATACGCCTGTACAGGGATGACTATTTTAAAAACATGCTGGATATACTATAACATTATATACACCTATACCTATCTGATAACTTTTATCTATTTTATTAACAATAAAAAAAGAAGAGGGTCTGAGAGGTTAAGTAACTTGGCTGACATCCCAGGTCAGTAACAGAGGCAATTGCCACCACCTGTGAGTCCTGTCTTAGGACAAGCACAGGTGTTCTGGGGCACAACCAGGTTGCGGACAACCTGGTCATCAGGTAACATTCGCAATCCTTCCTATGTGGGGTTGGTGCCAAAGCTGCAAAGAAAAAAAAAAAAAAAGCAATCGGGAATATCCTGTGTGTAAGGTAATCACATGAAATTCCACTCTGTAGTTCAGAAGAGTAAAAGCAAACTATATCATAACCAAGAGAAAGTATACAAATTCTTACAAACCATACATACAGTAACAACCCTTCTCTGGAAGTTGACTGAGGGTGACAGCCTGAATTTCCCAGTACCACCTGAAAGTCTAGGCAAATAAAATTCAGTCCCAGGAAAGTAACGTGTGACCTGCCCTACCTTCTATTTGATTTTAAAAAACAACTAGGGTGTATCTCTCATTTAGCGTTCTACAAATAGATATAAACAAAAATACCTTGACGTCATGCTGTTAATGTTTAAAATGAGAAAGTAATGTCAAGCTCAACAATTTGATGTAAGCTTTTGATTACAGTAAAAAAAAAATTCATGGTACTGTTTCAGAATAAAACTTTCAACATTTATCAGGATTAAAATGACTGTTTTATATACGGTTTGAAAATAAAGGGATGAGCTCTCCTCAGCCACCTGAACTGAAAGTCAGGTGTGCTAGCTGTCTGTCTTTAAATTAATACTTTAATTAGATATTTTGCCCATGAAATCACCTTTCTTTCTTACCCTAATCTTGGCATGCACCGCTGACAAAAGGTGTTAGATGCACTAGAAATCTCTGAGAGGTGGGCCTGATCCTTTTACCATCATCACCCCTTCAACCAGCTAAAACCGTTATCCTGGCAATTCAACTAGAACCTAATGAAAACCTCTGAAGGACCTGCCTGGGGGTGGGGGTGGGGTGCCTGGCCGGTAATTACTTTCCTCCAAAATCAGCCTCATTCCTTCCTTTCAGCACCCTTTTACCCGGCTGAGAATTACTTTCAGAATCTTTCTATCAACCTGACAACTTAACACTACCAAGTATTCACTTCCAATGTTTAACACTTAAAAAACTAGCAACCAAGCAGACTAAGTGTATACATTAGGAATATAACCTGTCATTTAAAAAATATGTGACTTTATATTTTTTCATGGACAATAGTGATTTTTAAGGGAAGAGAGATTCAGATACAGAGGTCTTGGGAAATACACTCTTTTATTGTGTTGACACAGTTTCCTAGAGTTTCCCATGGCTTGTGTGTGTGAATATTCACAATAGTTGTGGGTCTTTTAGGTAGAGAATATTAATGAAGCCTTGAAAGGAAGCAAGCGCTCAACCTCTCCATTCCTCGGTTTTGTTACATTCTATCTAGACCATATTGACACTTTCTCACATATTAAGTCTTCTTGATGTGAGAGGGACTATTCCACCCGGGTGACTTAATCTACTGATTAGCCTGCTGACAAAACCTGCCACCGACATCTCCCCATCTTAAGATAAGTACTCAGGACATACGTATTAGCACCTTCATCATGACAGCTCCAGCAAATTGCGGGGATGAAGGTTAAACCGAATTGTGGGTCAGCCTCTGTGTGTCGCTAATTAACATTTAGGAACGGTCTGAGCATGCTTCACACGGGAGACTTCCACTCTGGCCGCCAGAAGCACACCTTGGTGGTTGGGTTCAATAGCAAAGTTGTCTGATGTCATGAACCCTCAGGAAGCAGGCCACGCTCTTTGGTATATAACCTGCTGAGTCGTGTGGGACTTGATAAGGACAGTTAGTCTGACAGTCTTCCTACACCAGGAGCTGCCCCCTTCCCTCTGTCTGAGGAGCCTCTGGGGCCCTCAAGACCACCACCCTGAAGGAAAAGGATAGAGGTGAAAAAAACTGAGACCATTCCAGGGGTTTCATTTCTGGCCCAGGGCAGCCCCAGGAATTGAGCCAAACTAGAGCAAAGGGAATGATGTGTTCCTGCTCTCCTGAGCTTGGAATAAAGGGGTTCTATACCAAAAGAAGAGATCTCCTGGACACACTTGGTCAGATTCCAAGAAATCTAAATCTAAAAGAAACCGTGTTTACGCGTGAAGTCCATGCCATCACTGTTAACAAGCGTGCCTTTGGGCGGGCTTGTTATTTTCCTGCGTCTCTGCGTCTCCATGAAACAACTATATAGCCAGGGAGAGCTGGCTAGGTTAACTGGTGCAGTCTGAAGCTACGGAATGCAAGCTTTTCATTTCATTTGTTCCTCCTTATATGTAGCAAATGATAGTTTTATAAAAAAGACTGAATTGTGTAGAGCAGTTTTAGGTTCACAGCCAAAGTGAGGGGAAGGTACAGAGATCTCCTACATGCTCCCTACTGCCCCCCACATATACAGCCTCCCCGTTACCAATGACCCCACCAGATGGTACATTTGTTATAATCGTCGAACACACCATCACCCAGGGTCCACAGCTGATAATTAGGGTTCACGCTTGGTGGTGTACATTCGATGGGTCTGGACAAATGTATAAGGACATTGTATCCACTATTACAGAACCATGCAGAGTAGTCTCACTGCCCTAAAAATCCTCTGTGCTCTGCCTCTTCATCCCCACCTCCTCCAACCACTGACAACCACGAATCTTTTTACTGTCTCCATAGTTTTGTCTCTTCCGGAATGTGGTATCGTTGCAACCACACAGTATGTAGCCTTTTCAAATTGCCTTCTTTCACTTAGTAAATGACTTTTTTTTTTAAAGCATGATTAACTGTACATTTGTTTAGTGACCCCTTACCTTGATTATTCAACTAAGTCATTAACCAGCTAAAACCCTCACAGTGTACCTTCAGAAACGTGAGGTTTTCCTACCCACAGCAGGGACCTCAGGGGATTATTACGTGTTTCAAATAGGATGATGAATGCACAAGTGTGCTGAAAACTGTAAGATGTCACAGTACTCAGGGACTGTCATTATAATTAATTTTAATAATGATACCAGAAACATACTTATCAAGTTCTGTACTATTATCTCACAAGAAAGATTGTAACTCCACTCAGTCTTATCAGGTTAAATGATCTGACTGTATACCTCAAGGCACATCTTCACTCTGTAAGACAATGAACTTCCTTTCAACATGGAAAAGGACAGCTGCTAAGTGTGCTTGTAAAAGGTCCTGATTATAACAGGTGACTGAGTACCTCTCTGTAGAAACGCTCAGCTCCAAAATCGTACGTGGCATCTTCTCCTAAACCACCCTACTTGTGCCCCCTTGTGCTTGCAGGTAATGCCATGAGCCCATTAAAACACTCAGACTTTACGGTTAAACTTATTATTATCACTTCAGCTTTCAGTAAGCTACGAGCAACGTTACTCTTCCGTACGTTCTGTTTTTATAGAAGACAATGGCAGGAACTATATGAATATTAAACAGTGGGTGGTCTGGGGTTAACTAGTCAACCTGCACATCTTGGTAGAAAAGATTCAAAATTCCTAAGAGGTATCGGTTCCTCTGGGCTCCTGCAAGCATTTTCTCTGCCATTAGATCTGTAGAATCAACAAGATATTATCAACTCTTGTTTATTTGCTGGATAATTATAAACATTAGTCTGAAGATAATTCAAGAATTCTTTTGAGTTTTATTAACTACTATCTAGTCTTTGGAATCTTGAAAAATGATTACATACAGATGTAGCTTCAAATTTCTCTAAGCAAAATGGTCTAAGTTAATGGGAAATACTTGTACAAAAATGCTGCTGGAGAGAAGATATTTTGCTGAGTAACATAAAATAATCAGATTCCGACCACAAGCCAATTATCTATGTTGAACATTTGGTTTTTGTGTATGAAATTCCTTATTATTTTTAGCTACTAAGGAATAGGTTCTTAAATTTCCTAAAAAAGTAAAATAAAATAAACTTATTCAGTCTTAATTCAAGAAAGTATTAGTAACAGGAATTCCTGACCCGAACTGGTTTTAACTTAACTTCAACAGTGAAATGCTCTTAAAAGCAGTGATGGTTGGGATAATTATATTACAAATTAAAGAATCAACATTAATCAGAACACCACCCCCTCAAAAACAAGTGTTCATTTTGGGATGTGTAATTAATTGTCCATATTTTCCAATATGGTTCCCTTCTCGGTTATGACAAGCACAATAAATCTATATGTGCTTTCCCTCTAATTGGACGATGTTTAATATGTATCGTTTATTTATTGCTACGTGATTAGCCTGCCCTATGCCATTTAGGTTTTACAGTTGTAATCTGATAGTATGCTACTTTTCCTTTCCCTTCTTCACCTGAAATACCACTACCATTAAAATAAATGGTCTCTGGATGAGGGGAAAAAAAGGATAAAAATATCTGGTGAATAAACAACTCCCTCTACTTATTTGGGACCCTTTCTCTATCCATTTCAATTTTAAGTGATTCAAAATCCTAAACCGGGAACACAGGTCAACCACAGCAGCTGTGGAGATAACCCAGCTGTGGAGATAACCCAGATAACCTCACCTTTTCCCAAACAAGGGGGGGCTTTCGACTCTACTTTGACACCAGTGTACTTTGCTGGTTTCTTTAAAAAGTCTATAGACTTCTTGCAAAAAGGATACTGTTCATATGACAGCAGTCACGAGAGTTCAAAACAGAGAAAGCCTCTTTCTCCCCTTTGTCGTGGTGTAGTTGTTACTGTAAAGTGACAGAGGCAGGATGCCGCCGGTTGTCAGGATAGCAGCTGGTATTAACCAGGTGCACATGATCTGGTGACATCAGCTCGTTTAATCTCACGACAGTCTACTGAAGGTAGATACCCTGTTCTTTTTTGAAGAAACTCAAGCTCAGAGTGGTATCAGATGGCAGAAAGTCAGCAATACTAGGATAATTTCTTTATTTCCGAGCTTCTTATAATAACACATCTTTTTGCGTGGAGCACTTCACGGTGGCCCCCTAACACCTGCCATTCTGATACTATACACAACGGTCACACCCTGAGTGTGTCCACCGCCAGGAGGAAGAACAAATTCTGGAAATTGTGAGAAGACCAACTTGGGTTGATGTTATTGTTTTCACTGACCCCGGGGAAGGCTGAAAAGTGTTGAGATGTTGAGTGACTTGCTAGCTTCCAGAGATGTGAGGTTGCAGAGCAGGGATTTAAACCCACGTCTGTCCTGTTTCCGAGCACTGTTCCACCTCCTTCCAGCTCTGCTTTCTCACTCTCAGGACTGGAACCGAGGCTGATACACAGAACAGTCTCACCCGGATGATTCGAGCCTCCATAGGAGGGCGACGCTGCACAACTGGCAGCTGCCGTCCTGTGGCATCTCGGGACACAGCAAGATGGCGGCTGCTGAGTGTGCAGACAGCGGTGCACACGTGGCTCCGTTTTCAGACGTAGGGCGGGATTCATGAATAAGCAAGTGAATGAGAAACTGAAATGTAACTCTTCCCAGGACAGCCCTGTCGGAGTAAGGGACGGGCAAAATAAGAAGCTTGGAAGAGCAGGAACTCAGTCCATTCACCCATACACCTCTGCTCCCCCAAACACTTGACTGGACCAGGTCAGCCCTTGCTTTTCATTTACTCAGACGCTGGCTTAGACATGCCTCAGACTCTGAGCTGGCTCTGTTTCACGGAATCCAGCACTTTCTTCTTTTTTGAGGTATAACTTAGAATAAAATTAACAAATCCAAAGCGTGTACCTTGATGATAGATGTACACACCTGTGTAATGGCCACCAGGTGGCTCCCTCCTGCCCCTCCCACCCTATAGCCCCTCCTCTCAAGGCTGGCCTCTATTCTGTCCTCTGCCACTACAGGTTAATTTTGCTAAGTTTTGTACTTCACGTAATTGGAATACAGTATGTATTCTCTTTGAGTCTTTCTTAAAAATTATTATTTCTGTGATTCATCCATGTTGTTGTGTGTATTAAAATGTGCCCTTTTCCACTACTGTGTAGTGTTTCATTGTAGGAGCGTGACACAACTTACGTGCCCACCGCACTACTGTAGATGGATACTTCCGTTCTTTTAGGGAAGCTGACACTTCTCAACTGGACAAACCCAAGTATTGTGTATTGTCTTTCTTGTATCTTTGGAACCTGTACAGTTGGATTGACTTAAAGCTTCCTTGAACGATTTCCAAGACTAATCTACCTTCTAATGAAATCTGCTCTTCAGAAAATATTCCATACGTTGCAGAGTGGTCTTGGTGTTTATTCCTGAGGTGCTCAGAAAGGACTTCTGAGGAGTATTTTAAGTACTGCTCAAACATAATTCCGTCAAGGTTACAATGGGAGGCTGACAAAGAGATAATTAAATAGTACAGCAGACACCTGAGGAAAGAAGGAGCCGTATAAACATTCAATGGAGAAGAAAGCCTGGACATAAAATACAGGCCTGACCAGTACGACCTGCCATTCCCTCTGGCCTTACCTTCGCCTCTCCCTTGACAACACCCTCTTTTCCAGCATCAGAGAGAGACGGTGCGAAACAAAAGCATTTTCCAGATTGGCGCTTGCTTTGGGAGTTTTCCTTTCTCAAATCTTTCTAAATGGTATTACACTTTAACACATATGACTTACGGTCATTGCTATGAAAACCCATTAGGTGTACTTTCTGCATCATGGGGCATGTCAGCTCCTCTCTCCACGTGGGCGGCCTGATCTTGCTTCCTGAGCAGTTATGGGGACCACCAAGACCACAGCAACGGGGCCATGAAGAACCAAGAGATGCTTCCCTGAGGTCGGCCGGAGTTGAGCTAGTGGCCCCCAGGGAGAAGGATTAAGATGAGGGTTCATACCCCAGTTCTGAGTTTCCCATTGTCATTTTCAGGAGATTTCCAAGGCTAGCATGGACTTTTCCCCCCAAAGCCAATCACATTCCTGGAGACCAATGGTTTAGGGGTTCAGGAACAAGTAAAAGAGGTCTACACATACCACCTGAACGTGCTGGGATGCAGGATAGGCGTTTCGGGAAAAAACCTTCACGTAAGTTCTATCTTTGGCCTCCTTAAGCCAAAATGCTCCTAGAGTCACTCCAGGAGAGGGCCAAGATTCCAGTGGAGCCAACCACTCATAATCTGAGTCCCAAACAGCTGCCAGAACTCCAGTGTAGGTCCTTCCACCGAGGGGACTCAACAAAGACGCTAAGCCACAAAGTTTAAGCTGGCGTGTGGACCACGTTAATTTGAAACCAGATTTCCACGACTGAGGGAAGCTTTCAAGAATTCACTACCACTGATCAAATTAAACCGGCCTGTAGGCGTCAAGACCAAATCACAGCAGTGACCACAGTGATTTCTGGTTAAAAATGGGGGTAGGATGACTCATATTTTGATTGAAACAAACAAGCGAACCCTGACAACAGGGAAACTTCTGCCGCCGCTCCCTGCTCTCCGAGCCCTCGCGCCTCACTCCCACTTCCTACGTGAGCCCTCGCCCCTCGTTCCCATCTCCTGTATGAGCCCTCACTCCCCAGCTGCACGTGCACGTGAGCTTGTCGTGCCCACTGATTGCTCAGTGACACGTGGATCTGAAGTGACGCGTGTGAACGAGTGTCACGGGACTCTGAAAAAGACAAGGTGCTATGCTGCACTCTCACACACCACCCCTCAGAAAGCACTGGCTGATATAAATACACGACCCCCTAAAGATGAAGCAAAGTGAGTCAGCCATCCTCCGGTGGCTCAGAGCGATGCTGTGGCCCCTCCCCTCACTGACAGAGAAATCTCTCTTAAAATGATTATTTTTTTTCCCCTTCAAATTGTGAGTAAAAATTCAACATTGCAGAAGAAAAAGTCAATCCTGAATGACATGCTTTTTATAACTCATGGCAGCGGAGTGAAAGGGGATAGGAATTTTCCACTAGCTTCCATTGGAATGGACGTGCATGCAAGGCAGCAGGGTTAGGGAGACGGGGCAGACCTACAGAACTGAAACTAATTATGGGAAAATGACTCAAGTCCCTCGTACTTTTACCACAAGCGTTTGAAGAATCACACTGAACATTTGGTGTTCAAGTAAGCTGGGCTTCTCCGTGCGCCATAAAACTAGTTCAACTTTGAACGAATGAGGGTGGCAAGCGTGCAAATTGAAAATTACACGCAGAAATGGACCACGTTACTTTTGTGAGACTGGCACGCATTCGGTACTTGCACTACACCACCACCAACACATCGGCCTGAGGCAGCCACGCCGTCCACAGAACACACGCACCGTGTGCTCTAAGAAGCTTTCTCCCCCAGTGCACGGTGCTTACAAAAGTTGTTAGCCTGAAAGCGGACACCGGGCCGAACGACAAGCTCGCGAGAAGCGTGGCTGTTTTTCTGAATGGTTTCTGAGGTTGGGAAACTATTCAAGTACACGTCTTGATCAAGATCTTATATGATTTACTAAGTCTTTTTGATTTACTGGTTTTCCAATAAATATTATCAAATCATAGGGCAATTAAAGGCAGTATCTGGATTGGGCTTACACCCTACCAAACGCAAGGGTCCATACAGGATGTTCTAAAACTCAAGTAACCCCAAATACTTATGGACTCTGTTTGCCAGTTAGGCACTGCCCAGCTCCTCAAACTTCGGAACTGGGTCGGACACTGCCACCCCCATTTTAAGTTCCATGCTGACTCTTGCAGTGCTCTTGCTTGTAACAACAGCAAACCACTAAAAACCCAGCTTTGCCCAGTGGCACCATCTAAGAGTGTTGAAACGGAGCTACTTTGGGCTACTAATTCTTCCAGTAGCTGACAGATGTTAAATATTGTGGGATTTCCCTTGAATATCTGAACTGTCCCGTGTTCTTAGGAGTTTGCTGCAGGGACCTGGGGAGGCGTGGCACACAGCTTGGGAACCCTGATTCACTTGTCCCATTTGATTTTCAGACGAACGTAGCACAGCACGCATTTATATACTCATTTTACCAATGAGAAACCTGAGGTTAAAAAAGCTGACCTGGTAGCTAGTAAGTATGCAGCTGAGCCAGGATTCACACCCAGGTGTGTCTGAGTCCCAAAACCTGTGGCATAATGATGGCCCTACTACAGCTTCAAAAATCACACATGTCACTTCTCTCCAACCTGAATCCAACACAAAGCTACTTTATTCAAGTTTTTATAATGCTGCTGAAAAGCAAGAGCTGCTTGAATTGGAATAACTCTAAATACAATGAAGTTCAATAGATTAATTCATTTATTTTACTTTTCTCAGAGCAATTTTGTATTCATCCCAATGGGTAGCACAGCTATTCAAAGGATAAATCATTTTCTTCCTATACTTGAAGTCACTGAACTCCATCAAAATGCAACCCATGACTCAGACATTTATTTATTTATTATTTATTTTTAGACTAATGGGAACTGCATGAATTCTTTCTCGGTCTTCCGAGAGCAAATGCCGTTTATGCTTGACCCGGAAAGAACTGAGCTTCGGAACGTTAAATTACTAATTTACCTAACTGAGTACTTTTAACCCTCTTTGGGCAGCTGGAACGGTTTAATCTACACTCTCTGCAGACAGTCACTTTAAAACCACTTTTTCAAAGTTCATGTCTTTAGGCAGTACTTAGGTACAACCAGAGGAAAGATGCAGACAGAGGTAAATAAAATCACTCAGAGTAACTAGGGTTGTAGTGTCACGGCAAAAGTTATCAAACATTTCATTTTTAATACCCTTGCCATTAAAAAAATTTTTATTGAGGTCTAAAACACAAGAAGTGTATACAGTGTACTAACCTTAAGTTGACAGGCTCGTGAACTTTTAAAATATGAATTTGTGTAACTAGCGCTGGGGTCTAGATATAAAACATTTCCCGCACCCAGAAGGTCCCCTCATGCCCCTTCCCCATGAATAATCTCTCTTGCACACGCCTAAACACCTCCCAGCCAGAAACCATTATTCTGACTTCTGTCACCGCCCACAGGTTTGGTCCACTCTTGAACTTGATATAAACGGGATCATACAGGAGGTGCTCTTTTGCATGGGTTCCTTTTGCTCCACAGGCTGCCCGCGACGTGTTTAATTGTACCACTGATCTGTTATTTAAAACAACTGAGATGTAGTGCACTAACATATCAAACCAGTCCCCATGGGGCAATATTTACAAGTCAAAATAATAGTCTATTGTGAGACAGAAAGCAGTGAAAAGTGCTCACAAAGGAATATTATTTAGCAGTTTCAATTTGGTATCATATGCTTGGCCACAAAACATTCCCAATCCTCATGATTTGGGCAGCTCGACAGGTTTTATATTGAGCAAGTTAGTATGTAAGACAGGTTCATTTTATGACAAGGTGTAAATCTATATGGGTGCCTATTTATTTATTTTAAAAATTTATTTACTTATTTATTTTCGGCTGCGTTGGGTCTTTGTTGCTGTGAGCATGGGCTTTCTCTAGTTGCGGCGAGTGCGGGCTACTCTTCGTTGTGGTGCACGGGCTTCTCACTGCGGTGGCTTCTCTTGTTGCAGAGCACCGGCTCTAGGCGCACGGGCTTCAGTAGTTGTGGCGCACACGGGCTCAGTAGTTGCTCCGCGGCATGTGGGATCTTCCCGGACCGGGGATCAAATCCGTGTCCCCTGCATTGGCAGGTGGATTCTTAACCACTGAGCCACCAGGGAAGTCCCTGGGTGTCTATTTAAATGGATTGCTTCTCAGAGTGAAATTTTATTCAAAAATTAGGATGATAAGTAACTAACCATGTAGAAATATAATAATGTGCATTTAAAGTGACATCTTCACTTTATGGCCAAACTTTGCATCTCTATCCTTACTTAAGCACTGGAGAGAAAGTGACTTCCCTACACATGAATGACATGCCGCTGAAACAAACGACTGAAATAAACTGCCTCTAAAAATGAGTCAGAAACAACACCGTCCCTAGAACTGGTATTGCGTAAAGAGAAGACTGATACAACATACATTTTGTAGCAAGACACTCTTATTTTGGGTCTGGAGGTCTTGGAAGACGTAATTAGAAGGTCACTGATTTGTCCAAAGTCATCATCACTATTTGCAGCTCCCGGTGGAGGTTCTCTTCTTGTGGGACCAAACTTCAGCCGTCCGCAGCTCTGAGGGCCTGCGAGCCACAGCCAGATGGGGGACATGTGTAAAGCTTCCCCATGGCCTTCCAAAGTGAACTGCAGTCCCAGCTGGACTAGCAAAATATTTCATCGGTGAACAGTAAATACTGTGATATATACTTGATACAGTCATCAAATTTCAGATCAAGAAATAAAGATGAGTTATAATTAGTAAAAAAAAAAAAAAAAAGCTGTACTATTCTATTTGCCGCTTAGTTTGCTCACTGAATATTGTTCTGCTTTTGTTGCATTGTTTTCGATTAGAAAAAAATTTTTTTTTCTGTTGATCAGGTTTAAAATAAGTGTTAAAATGCTTAAAAATGCATTACAGCTTTAAAGAGGAATCTGCAAAACAGCCTAATTAAACAAATAACCTGTATTTCTAATGTGAGTTTAAAAAGAGGACTGATCACTTTTAAGTTTCTTTGCTTTTGCAAAGCGTAGGCAAGTAATACGATTCCTTAAAGTATGCGCACACAGGCCACTGAATTATGTAAATAAATATAAAAATATGAAAACTTTTATAGCTTTAAACCCTTGAGAGGACTGAACCAGAGGTCAAATTAGAGATAATCTAATATATTAGAAGAGGTAAACTCTCCCTCCTTAATGCTTCAGAAAAGCATGAACTTTAGCTGCTATACAATCATAAAATTAAAAAAGCTGCAGCTACAGCTTTATGAACATGAAAAGCAAAATGAACACACTTGTCTAAATATTTCCCAGCGCTGTTACTGCAGCAAGTCTGACGAGAGCGTGATGCTGAATGAAGCTCTCCATTTCCTCATCACACACAAGGCACCGTCACACACACTCGGCTCTTAGAAACGTCAGTCAGTGGAGAGAGCATACACATACATGTTGTATCCATTTATTCAAGTCCACTGTAAAGTAGACAGAATGGTTTTGGGGCAAGAGAACATGAACAGTTCAAAAGAGAGCTACCAGCCGTACCGAGAAAATACCGTAAGAACACATTTTCGCGGATGGTGGGTCAGGAGTACACCGTCATATACAAGGGATGGAATACTTGATCGCTGTTTTCATGCAAATCAATCTAGTGTACTTTGGGCACCCTCCAGTAGTATCCTCGAGGTCTCTCCGTTGGAATTCTCTCCACCTTTTGCTAGCAGAGGAGATAAAGCAGCAGAGGGGCTTGGCTGGAGTCTGTTCCGCTGTGCGGCGCTCAGCAGGGCGTGCAAGGCCCAGTTCTGACATTTCTCAAGCATTCCCATCTGCATTCCCAACGCCTCCCCCCATTCTTTTAAAGAAACAACACAAGCTTCCTGGCTTCCTTATAAAAAACTAGTTTGTCTTGAAAGTATCTTCAAGACAAAAATCATTTAAATTCTTTAAGTCTCTTCCCGTTCATAGCCATCTAGTATAGTAATCATGACAGTGTACCTTTATTTCATGTTAAAAAGAGAAAAAAAAAAAAAAAAAAGAGAGCGAGAAAAAAATCTGCTTTTGCTCCAAAGATGATCACACTATCTTGTCCCTAGAAATCTACCCAGGATTTTTGCAAACCCACAGAATACAGAAAGAGCAGAAATGGGACAGGCATAAATAACCTTTGTGATCTGAATACTTCATCACAGAAGTGAAAAAGTAACATTGTTAACACTTGGTAGCAAAGTTTTCGGGTAAGCACAGGTACACCAGTGCGGTGGTAAGAGTCCTGGACTGGGCATTGGGTCACCAGGGTTTTAATTTTCACTCCGCTACCAGCTAACACTGTGATCCAGGTCCTAGAACCCTCATCCACATAATGAGAAAGTTCAGCAATGTTACTGATTTCCAAAGCCTTCCTCCCCACCCAGCTTCTGAAGGTCTGTCACCCCACAGCCAGGTGACAATGGATGGATATATCTGTATCTACATTTATCTCCACAACTGAGGACATATGTATGTCCATGAATATACACATAATGTTTCAAAAGATTCTGCCTGCCGCAGAAAGACACTGAAATAATTTACTTACCTTATTTTTTTCTCGGTGCACCTTAATTTCAGACAGGCAAGAACACTTTAGTTTCATTAAAAAAGAAATCCTCGGTATACTGTAATCTAAATTAATCAAATCTCGTTCCCAGAGCTGAATTTCAACGGCTCCCATGGTAATAACTGACAATTCAGTTCCTTTTATAAACGAGAGAACAGTCGTATGTTCCCTTTCTACCTCTGTAGGAAGCATCACTTGCATGTCCTAGGCTGAGAACAAATATCCCAGGCACCAGACCAATGCAGCAGTCCGCAGAATGTCCTCTGTGCCGTCGGGCATTTGCGGAGGGTGAAGGACGTTCTCCCAACTGCTTTGGCCTCTGCTAAGCTCATGTTTCACCTTCTGCATATGGCGATCGGTGACCGTGGCCTCGGTTTTGTCTCCGGCTCCACCCTTTCTCCAATCTGTTATAAACACTGACACTTTCAGGAGAGCTGCTTTCACGGCCGCCCTCTCAGCAACGTTACCAAACTGCACATGCCAGGGCTTTAACCCAATGATCCCACACGACCTGGGGCCTGGAGCCGCTCACCTTGGCCTCACCTCCCATCACAGCACAGTCAGGTCCACGGGGCCGCGGGTGAGGCTGTGAGTGCTCCGACCTGGGGTTTCTGCTCTGTGAATGAGGCCCGGGGTCGCCCCCTGCTCCCAGGGAACACGTGGAGACATGGCCAGTCCTCTGGGCCCTCCTCTGCCAGCCAGTCCCACAGGGAGCAGCCAGTGGGCTTCAGTTCCCCGGACGCCCACTTCCCGCCTGACCCCCAGCCATGGGGACGCCGGTGCACCCGCGGGCCCCTGGGGCACAGCACGCAGCTGGGGAGCTGATGCCGGGGTCGCCCTGCCCCGCGAAGGATGGGAGTGCGCTCTCTCTTGCCCCAGGCGGAAGGTTCTGAAACACATTTCCTACGGATCCTCAGAAGGTCCTGTGGGATTTCTCACCAAGGCCACAGCGGTGGTCAAGGGTGTCCACAGCGTGTGTGCCGGCCTCCTCCACCCAGCTTCCCTCGCTTGTCCCCCTAGGCTGCTCCCTGGGACCACTTCCTAAGTAAACTTCCTGCATGTGTGCCTTTGTCTCGGGCTCCGCTTTGGGGGAAACCCAAGCTAAGGCAGCATGAGAATCAAAGGAGATTAAACATATACATATAGATACACATGGGAAGATGGATAAGGTATAGATGTAGATACAGATAGGCATTTTACAGGTGTCAATTGCTATAACCAGCCTTGCTGCATATAAGTGTATATATGACCTAACAGCATCGGCTGCATTTTATTTGCTCCTTGACTTACAAGTATCTGTGAGTGCTGTGAACCAGAGCTCTAGCAGATACTTGGGTAAATACGTATGTACGTTAAGAGCCCTCCTAAGAGCTGTATCTTGTGTAAAGCATGACCCCTCTTCCTGTATGAAATGCCCAAACAAATTTATGTTGCTATACCAGCCTCATTATGCCTGCATACATTTAAAAGGGATGCTACTGATGAAAAGTGGCCTTTTTATCAGTAGGAAATGACTGGAACATTTGAGGGGAAAAATACATTTTCTCCTTAGATTTTGGAGTGATGGTAAGGGCAACATACAAAGAGGCAAAGAGATAGTGTATGTGATAAAAAAAAAAACCAATTAAATAATGAAAAGGAATATACAGTTACACCCACAAATAAAAGCAAAGACATATGACTTGATGGAGCACAGATATACTGGTGAACTCAGATTATTTACAACTTTATCTGTCCCGGGGGACAAGCTATGAACTTCAGTGCAGCAGCAACTAGTGACTACGGCGCTATGCCTTATAACGTCTTCCAAGTTTACAGTCAGCACAGGGCACACTTTTAGTCTCTCTGTACTAGTGAAAATAGGAACGGGGTTATCTAGACACAGGATCAGATAACAGAATGTCGTTCACAAATGATAAATAGAAAAAAGTGAAATCTAGGTCAGAACAAATTAGTTATAGGAAGTGCTTGAATGATCCTCTGTGGGGTGGGGTCCATGTAGTTACGGAGGACAGAAGCAGGTGTGCTTGTTAACCACCCAGAAAACCTGTGCTGTCAGGGCCTTGCTTCCCTTGATATCCTGTCTGCCGGACCCTGGAGAGGACAGAAAGTGCCAGAATGGAAGGCAAGTGGCTTTGATACGGGCTCTTCTGGGAGACATGAACTCAAGTATGGCATCAATACAAAGAGGACATGGAAAGAGTCCCCAGCTCATGGGGTATTTGAGCATCATCTCCAAAACGTGGAGCAATGCATTTGCCCCTAGTCCCCTGCAAGGTTTGAGATGACAAAGGTTTGCCTGAGACGTGCATCTCCCAGCCTTTCCCCCTTTAACATCTGCATCTCTCCTTAAACACTGCTGAGGACACAACTGCTTGGACAGTCAAATGTCCAGATTAGTAAACAAAACAAAACAAAACCTTATATGGAGGGAGAAGAAAGCCCAGTTTTGCCACTTTTCTGTCTGAAGACCTCCAAAGATGTTTGTTTCCTCATGACGGGGAAGCAAGAACATTAGGTCATAAGCCTTCCAGACAGAGTATCCCTTGAGTTAACGACCTTGCATTCACGTTTCCAAACTAATTATCGCAGCAAATGCTTTGCTCGTTGTTACTAGTGCGGATGGCTGGAGAGTGGCTTCAGGATTGCTGTATCCCAAGCAAAGAACGTAAGCCTGTAGTATTAGGAGGTTTAAAAAATCAATGAGACAAAAAAGAAATGTTTTTGATATCAAATCGCAACACACAAGGACGTGGGGCTCTTTGAAGAGAGCGGGCAATGGTGTAGCACCTGACTGCAGAAAGGGCAAGGCCTCCTGGCAAAGGAGATGCAGACAAAGGCCGGAGGGATGAAGCAGCCTACGTGGTCTGGCACATCCAGGAGGCAGGTGAGCACAGGATGTGAGGCAAGGAGATCGCAGGGCACAGGCCAGGAAGGGTGTGTGCTGCGCTTTGCCTCACAGGAGCAGGTGCAGCGCAGTATGTGAGCTGCAGGGGGATGAAGCTACACCGATGCCCTGACCCTCAGGTGGGATGGAGGCAGAGTTAGGGGCTGCGTCACAAGCCAGAAGACAAAGGAGGGCAGACCTTGGTGGGAAGAAGGGATCAAGTCAGAGGGATTAGTGAGGTAGGAAAAAACAGCTTTTTTGGGGGGGTGTGAGTAGAAGAGACAACAGTTATAGTATCTTGTTTCCAAATTGAAATGCTATAGAATAAAATGTTTCCAGTGAAACCTCAAGTTGTTTGTTAACTTCCTAGGGAAATTAGGTTATTCAGATGGACAAAACCTAATGAACTAAAAGGCATCAGGACACGGAGCTTTGTTGAACTAGAAGTGATCTCTCAACCAGGACCTATATAGTTGGTAAGGGACCAACACCAAAATCTCGAAGTTAGGGATGATTTTTGTATACTATCTATGTTCTCAACCAGGACCTATATAGTTGGTAAGGGACCAACATCAAAATCTTGAAGTTAGGGATGATTTTTGTATACTATCTATATTTTCCTTTCCCCAGCCAATTCTGAGATTACTTTCCTTTTGGTACAAAAAGTGATGATGATAATCTTGGTGAAAAGGAAGATGGCCAGGGAAACATTTTAGTGTGTAATCAATCTGCCACAGTTGCTTCGTAAATGGACTTATTTTTCCTGTCAAATTATTTTTCCAAATGTTTGGGGAGTAATGAAAAACCTCAGGACATATCTTACATTGAAAAAAATATATATGTCTATGTTGTGTTAAAATATCTTCTTCTGGCTGCTTGAATTTCAATGTGTTGCCAACTTTTAAAAGATGGTGTTTAGGGTGTAATTCTTTTTAGCGAATAAAAAAATAACATCAAGCGAGAATCTATGCAACTATAAGCATAGCAATAGCCTTACGAGGTTCATTTAAGTTTGGATAATCCATCTGAACCCGAAGGAAACAGAAACAGCTCAAGGACCCACACATGGAAGCGTGCTTGGACCATTAATTAAGACGAGGACAAAATGAACGTCCACACAATTCTTTCTAACTTGTAACGGGAACCTTTCCGAGGCACTTGGACCCACAAATGAGAATCGCTGCCTAATCATCTTCAGACATGAGGGCAATGTCAAACATTCCTTCAAAATATGAGTATGTGAAGCCACCCATGTGAAATGAGACAGAACCATATCCCTCCCTGGGGAGGCTCAAGTGTCTTGGAACTGTTTTGATAAGAGTGGCTAAGCGCAAACAGCAAGGACGGGAAACGTTTGCAGGAGGAGAGTGGGAGCAGGGCGCTGCCAGCGAGAGGAAAGGCCTCATTTGCTTCATATTCTTTCTTGTACGAAGACCTCCTTATACTAGAGTGAACTTTCATTGGGCCGATTTCTATATTGCTGGGTTTCAGTTGCAGACAATTAAATACAGGAGATATTAAACAGAAAGACGTTTTTAGGCAACAAACTAGAAAAGAACTAATTTGTCAACTTCAAGAGTTGGGGGAATTTCAAAGCACATGTATCCGTGGGTATCAGCCAAACTGGCTTCATTTCTATATTTGGTCTTATGCTCAGGCACATGCCGTGATTTAGGGAAAGCCTGCATTAAATGGGAAATTTTCACACTACGTAATGAATGTTCAGAGTCTTTCTCTCTAAAAATTACTACTAGTCTTTGGGGTGAAAACTACCCATTTGTCATGTCCCAGGAGATAAAAATCCTCACTGGTAGTCTTCAAATCTAGGCTTTTCTATTAGTAAAAATGACACCCCCCCCCGCATTCCTTAACTGTGTGGTAGGTGGTCTATCTTTTTCTTTAAGGCACTGAGAAGCTTGGCCATTGGAAGGCACGCTCACATCAATTTTGGGATGTACCACTTTGGGCTGTTAAAAGGCAGGAAGTGCGGTGTGCCTCTGGGTTGAACTACCAGTCTGCTCCAGGCACCCCAGTCCAGAAGTGCCCATGTGAGACTGGGCACCTGTGGTCCATGGAAAGAGATGAACACAGTAACTGAGACATGGAAGCAACCAACAAACATCAACTAGAGTTATTGTGGTTGTTACTGCTGCTACCGTTTCTGGGATTAAGTACGTTCTTAATTCTTAGAGTACTCAACTGTCATATCACCCATCTCTCTTAAAACCTTAATTTAGGGCTTCCCTGGTGGCACAGTGGTTGAGGGTCTGCCTGCCGATGCAGGGGACGCGGGTTCGTGCCCCGGTCTGGGAAGATCCCACATGCCGCGGAGTGGCTGGGCCCGTGAGCCATGGCCGCTGAGCCTGCGCGACCGGAGTCTGTGCTCCGCAACGGGAGACGCCACAACAGTTGAGAGGCCCGCGTACCGCACACAACAACAACAACAAAAACCTTAATTTAATTTCGCTGCGTAGCTAGTTAATAAAAGGGTAACAAGGGTTACCCTTGTGTGAAAGCACAGATCTTGTTGAGAATCAACGCAAAGTGTCTAATACTTGATATTCCTGTTTGTGTTTTACTTTTCTCTCAAAGACTTCAGTTAGTTAGCAATTGGGTCAGTATCATATAGGATTTTACTTTTTTTAGTTGTATATATTATATAAAGAAACTATATATGTATGTACTATATATAATATCTATATACACACATCATGTGTATACACAGATCTGTAACTTGCTTCAGTGTAAGATTAACCTCCTCTCTGCAACATACCATACACATATACTTTCACACACACATAACTCGTACACAGACTTTGTCAGCCTAAAAAGCTGAAAAAATAGTGACTTAAAAAGCATTTATATTCTACTGTTTTCAAGCTTAGAGAAAGATATGGCCATAAAGTTAAGAAATTTTATTTTAAAAAATTAGGTCTTTTATGTCTTAAAGTTCTTGAGTCTAATTTTAAATTGGAACTTGACTTTAAAATGTCAAATTATAAACAATCCTCTCATGTGTCTTGTTGATTGTAACCACATTTGACTCATTAGTTCTACAGTCGGGGTTGAGGATGATGAAGGATTCATTTTCCCCTTCTAGTTATGCGATTTAGAGCGAAACAAGATAGAACCGTTTTTATTTAGCCCTTAAGTACTCAAATCAACGAGAAGATTAAGACTACTAGTTTGTAACTTACTACTTCAGAGTATGTACTTAAACCAAACCCCAGCTTAAGTATATCTTTAATAGTTCGAAACTTCCCAGAATAAGTCTTTCTAAATATTATCTTTGCTGGGTGTTAAGAGTAACTAAGACAACTCTTCTGGATGACTTACATAGCTTTAACTTTAACCTCAAAAATTCCATTATTCCCATGGTAGTGAGAGAGAGAAAGAGAGAGGGAAAGAGGGAGCAGACAGGGAGGGAGGGAGGGAGAGAAGGAGAAATTACAAACTTCTATCCATGAGCTGTTTTATATCATGTATTTAAATTGTAAAAAGTTACAATTTTTAAAAGGCGGGGGAAAGGAAAAAGGAAAGAATGAATTAAGAAAGAAAGACCACAACCTCCAAAAGGCCTGAGCTAGTTAGTACTAGCTAGTTAATAAAAGGGTAACAAGGGTTATCACACTTCAGATTATATGAAGTCTATATTATACATGTTTGTTGGACTGCCAAGGAGTAGTGCCTGATTTTTTTTCCTACGGTGGTCTTTTCTATTTTGACCACTTCTCATATTGAGAAGTAAAGGCTTCAACTACAAGATTTTACAAATGATCGGGATTCTAGTAATTGTCAGGTTTCATGCTATATTTGATCTGCTCAAACCAAGGGAGAACCAGGGGGTGACTGTGAACCATCAAGATAAGCAGCGCGGAGGGAGATGGGCAGTGCGTGGGATGGAGGCGATGCAAACCAGCATGGAAACAGTAACCCTACAGCTCTCACACTAACCCCGACCCTGCACCACCACTCTGGACACAGTGTGTAAGCTGGACCAACAAAGAAGCCCTTGACTGTCGGGGGAAACTCGACCCTGTCCGTTCCATTTTCTCACTCTTATAGGCAGAAGCACAGAATTACTCAGGGGTTAACACTTCAGGAGAAATAAGGTTTGATGACTAGCTCTATGAATGGTTTCTCTGCAGAGAATGATGAGTTGTAAAGAAAGGCACTATAAGCAGATGTTGTTTTTAAATAAGCAGTTTGATGATCAACTTTCAATTATCCAATTTAATAAAAAATTTTTTTGAGTTATAACTATATGAAAAAGAAATGAAAATAAAAATAAGGTTTCTGTCCTCATGACCTTAGAGTTTAGACCAATGACTGGAATTGTGGCTCCCATGATTGGATCATTAAGAAAAACAAAGAAAGGAAATGAAATTTTAAGTACCTAGAGTTATACATGCACAATGCCTCTAAAAGCAGAGCTTAATTCATCCTTAAAACACTCCTCTGACCAAACCGAAACCCTATTATATATACGAGGACACTGTGGCCCTCCCCAAAGTTGAGCAACTTAACTAGAGTCCAAGGAAAATAGGGGAGCAGGTGTGCACAGCCTGAAGCCCACATGTTCCTTCCCACACACCTGGCTGGCCTGCATTTGTATTCTTTTTTAAATTAATTTATTTATTTTTGGCTGCATTGGGTCTTCATCGCAGCATGTGGGCTTTCTGTAGTTGCGGCGAGCGGGGGCTACTCTTCGTTGTGGTGCGCGGGCTTCTCATTGCGGTGGCTTCTCTTGTTGCGGAGCACGGGCTCTAGGCGTGCGGGCTTCAGTAGTTGTGGCACACGGGCTTAGCTGCTCCGCGGCATGTGGGATCTTCCCGGACCAGGGATCGAACCCGTGTCCCCTGCATTGGCAGGTGGCTTCTTAACCACTGCGCCACCAGGGAAGTCCCTGCATTTGTACTTAACTGTATATTTTTACTGCCAAAGACATAGGCACCTATACCCATGGCAATGAATTAGCTTGCTGACGCTCTTACACGTAAGCGAGTGTTAAAATGAGCAGGCATGCCCTCGGTCCATGGGGGAAGAACCAATCCTGACGGTCACGTGAGATAATGAATAGACTAGACTAGGATTAAGTCTGCCTGATAGAGAAAATGACGAAACCGTGAAAAATGCACACGTTAGGAGAACTTAACAGGCCTAATGTGTGATGATCTCAGTAAGAGGGAAGGTAGGGGGGTGGTCACTGCAGAATGTGGCCCTGAGTTACAGGGAAAATCCAAAGGTGCATCCCTCCTCATACTCTATCTTAGAGAGTCTTCTGAAGCCCGTATTTTGAGAAACCGCAAGTCTAGAAAGTGGTAGAAATAGTGATGCTTCTTTGTACCAGATTTTCATTTCCTGCGTAACGTGGATGCAACACAGTGAAATCCTGGTGGCCCTTCCTGCTGCACGGCATGGCCATCCGCCCACCTCTGAGCTGTGGTTTGACCACCTCCCTTGCCTGTGTGCACTTCTAGGGCTGTCTAAACCGTCTGTCTCCCACACATGCTGTTACTGGGCTGCCAGATTTTGAATCAACATAAAATCACACTGTCTTTTACTGCTAGTGATAAGAAAAACCCAGCAAGATGGCAAAGTCAGAGCAAGGCACAAGCCTTCCAAGAGGTGCTTTAAAAGACAAGGGAAACTAATTAGGAATAAGGTTTCTGATCATTCGACTCATGACCGTCTCCCTGACACTTGTTCTTTTCTAGCTTGAGAATTACATCCAGGACAACATGAAGAAAGAAATGGTGGAGATACAACAGAACGCAGTGCAGAACCAGACCGCTGTGATGATAGAAATAGGAACCAACCTGCTAAATCAAACCGCAGAGCAGACCCGGAAGTTAACTGATGTTGAAGCCCAAGTAAGTAGTGAAATAGGAAACAGAGAATGGCCCAGCCAGACAAATACTAGCACAAAATCGTTACCTAATGAAACAAGGGAAAAGCAGAGGAAGCGCGAGGATAGCGGAAAAAAGGATGAGTTGATGAGAAATTAAGAATTTGTGTCTAGACAGAAATTTAAAATCAGGAAATATATTTTCATTTTTACTACTGAAGTTACATTACCTTTATTCTACTGAGGACGTACAAACCATTTTCATGTTATTCATACGTGACTACAAGAGAGATGTTCCTCTGCCTCACTGGTATTTTCTGGACTTGAGATAAACTTTCCATTTCTGAGCCCTTCGCTTTTTTGTGCATCTGAGACACGAAAAGCACTGAGGCAGAGTGCTAGAAGCTTTGTGCTTAACCCTAACTCTTGAGTTAAGATGAAAGCTAAGACTCACAGAACTGCCAAAACAATTTGTGGTGTGTGTTTGTACAATTTGTGGTGTGAATTTATAGAGAGAAGCAAAGAGAAGAGTAAGAAGTGGTTGAGGCACAGAGAGTGTTTAGCCATCAGCCCAGAGCCTTGAGTTCCATGATTAACTGGACGCACGGATCTCAACAAGGCACTAGCTTTCCCTGGCCTCCGAGGTTGTGACTGTGAAATGGGGGGACTGGCCAGGTGACTGACTGCCAAGTTCCCTTTTAGCTTTAAGATTCCACAAGCTATCAATTAATAGTAGTAGGAAAGAAGAATATGAAATATGAAAATATTAGAAGAATAACAGCAAAACATTAAAACAAGCCATGCTGAATGACAAACAATATGTGACCCAATAAGAAGAGTCCGGGTGGGGAAAAAGTGCTGCTGGGGGGATCTACGGAGATGCTTCAAGTTCAAGCTTTGTCATCGGTGAAATGGCCTTCTGGGTCCTAACCCTAGCTTCTTTATAGTCTTGTGAAGTTAGTATCTTCCTACCCTGAGTTATAAATAATGCTCAAAAAAAACCAACGTAGATTTAATGGTAAACGACCCCCATGACATATTATTCTTATGTGCTACTTAAGCCTAAAGACCAAGAAATGCCAAACATCAGTCAGGACGGGATAAGAAACAAGGGAGACGATAAGCCTTCCAACTGTAATAAGCCCACGCTGAGAAGGGCACCAGCACTCTTTCATTGTCTCTCTGAGAACTACTGGATAAGGTAGAGAGAACAGCAGGCGGGTGGTAGGAGAATAACAGAGTTTTATCTGAATATAGAATAAGAAGTTATTTGCTTACCACATCTTTCCATAACATCAGAGCAGTTTAGGACAAATATAAATATCTTACACAACAGGTCACAAGGTACTGAAAATTGTAATCCCCAGAGGTCATAAAATCCAAAAAGGAGAAGACACAAAAATCTAAAAGTAAATGTATCAATATATCCATTGTCAATTGTTAGAATAAATTAGTAATGCTTAGGTCACATCCCACCTTTGGGTAGTAAAACTGATGAGCAATTAAGCCCTTCAAAAAGTTGTCCTGGAAGTATAACATTGCCTGTGGTTCAGATAAGAGAAATAAAAAAGTATAAGATACAGAGCAATGATGTAAATCTTTGCCATCCTGTGTTGTTAGGCTTACTAGCATTTAAAGAGGTTTTGTTGGGTCACATGATATAAAAAATCTATTGTGAAACTAGATATCACCTGATCCAGGATTACAGGAAAATAGGAAGATGGCTGGAAAGAAAACAGCCTATAATGTCCAACTGAACACATTAAGACGGCGGAGCCCAAGCAAGGACATCAAGGGACCGAATTACGTACCAACTTACTTAAGGCATCTGCTGCGTAGTTACTATGTGAAACGGGTTAAATCCAAACATGAAAATTTCTGACATGAAGATTCTTCCAGCTTGTCAGGGTGTCAGACTATTAAACCAGACTGTGAGGGGTGGCTGGAGGCCTGAGAACTCAGAGAGAACAGACAACCATGTGACCTGGGTAACTTAGAGTCACCTGCAGTTGGAGGCCTTCGGAAAAGTGATGGAAAACATCGCAACTGGTCCTGGGTGGGTCAGGACCCACACGCCATCCTCCCACCCCTCCCCCACTGAACTCATTTTATAGCTCTTAGGAGCTAAATAAAAGACCGAGTTTCCAGGTCCTTCTATCAATAACCAACACAGAATGTCTGGGCCCAAAGAAGATGTAGGGCAAATCTATATTCCGGGTGTTAACATTAAATCACACCCTGAGGTTGGCCAATGCCTTCTTTCATGCGCAGAAGTGTTCATGGTATGAAGGCATCCAGCTTTGACTAAGGACCAGACCGTCCCTAAACCTGCACGGTGGGGCTGGGCTGCCGCTTCCACGAATGACACAGACCCCGAGCAAACAATGCTTCTTTCAAGGACCCTCATTCTGGGCAACAATTCTGCCTGACACTTACACATGATGTCACATCCTGAGTAACCATGACACAGAGGATGTGAGTCATGGACTCTTCCTGCTAGAACGCAGCCAAACGCGAAAGAATTCATTCTTTAAGTTGTTTGAACACAATGGGAACAGAGATACCGCACGTGGTCTATGTCAGAAAGGCCCACAAAGCAAAACTGAGCTCCTACTTCATATTGATGTTCTTGTTTCCTGATGGGTTTACATGATTTTTAAAATAGGAAAAAGAGCAGTGGAAAAGGGGGGGCGGAAGAAGAAAGAAAGACTAAACAAGTGAATACAAACAAGGAAATGCTGGGCTAAAAATGAGCTACGTTCTTATAGAATGGAAGTATGTGACTTCTGAACACTTTGTCTACTGGCAGATGTGAGAACAGCATTTTGTCTCGAGCAGAGGAAAAGCCTCTCTTCATTTATCAACAACTTCCGATATATTAAATATGACCATTTTATACTCTCAATTATCTCACTGTGTGAAATGGTAAAACATGGCAGAACAAGAAAATGAACATTATTTGACACAAACACCATCGTTCAGAACTATTAAACCCTTTCCAAAATACATGATGAAAAAAATGTTTAACACACTCTGATGCAATCCAGCACAACAAGCCTTTTCTGAAAATGAAAATTATGCTAAATTAAGACGCTTGGGTAAGTAAGTAACATTTTAGTTATGTTTTCCTATAATTTAGGTAACTTTATGTCTAATTAAAAATAATAAATAGGAATTTTATTTTGTTACATTTAGGTATTAAATCAGACAACAAGACTTGAACTTCAGCTTCTGGAACATTCCCTATCTACAAACAAATTGGAAAAACAGATTTTGGATCAGACCAGTGAAATAAACAAACTGCAAGATAAGAACAGGTAATAAAAATACAAAGAAATGTATAATCCAGAACTGTACACTTTCTAGATATGAAAGCCTATTTCATATGACTATTAATTATAAGCGTGGCTTCCAAAATGCTGAATTTCTTAATGTATAGTACAAGGATCAGAAACCTTGTGAGGGGAAGGTAGGGAGAGGGTTTGGAGAAAAATACTGCAAGGGCATCACCTTCTAAAACAGACTTCAACTTTGTTTTTTAATCTTCTGGCCCCTTAAAGATTCTCTTACACTAATCCTCCGAATTCTACCTCCATATCATGCATGAATCTATGGAAAACTACTGCCAGGGTTGTGCAGTAAAAGTCACACTGGCTGGGGCATTTTGATATTAACTTTGCCAAGTTCTTTGCCTCTGAGGACTTAGTTTATCCCAATGCAAAACGGTCTACAGCAGGAAAACTACACTTTATTGTAAACCAATGTACATTTCATGATGCAGTATTTACTCTTAAAGCATATGATAAAGTAAAAACAAAAGTTAATACTAAATATGGTTATATTAATATCTAAATAAATATTTTAAAAATCCCAAGAAAACCAATACAAAAACTAAGATTATGGATGACCAGTGGGGATGGTTTTCATAGGTTTATTCCAGGAGGGGACATACGAGGATAATTCTATTCACGTTCCAGGTGTGCTTACCTCCTTGTTTCTAATCGGGATATGTACACATGACATGGAGGATGGTCAGGCAACAACACACTCTAATTCACAACTAAATAATTCTTTATTCTTAACCAAAAATGACTGCAAGCTTATTGTCTTATAATCATTCTTTCCTGTTAATCAAGAACTAAGCTGAAACGATTCTTCTGTTCTTTGAGTAACAAGTTGGACTCATTATTGATTTAGGGTTTTGAAAAGCAAGTAGATTTTTATTCCAAATATTTTAATGTTTCAAATTTTTGTCTTCTTCAAAGTAATAAATAAAATCTGAGACCAATAATTGAGACATAACAGTCTCTCCAGTTTCATGTTGTTAAAATGGCCTTATTTAATGTTCTTTCGAGTGGGCTGCAGTAATGCTGGACGTCCTGGTACTGGACACGGTCCCCACCTTAGTTTTCTAATTTAGTACACAAGGATGCTAAAATGATCACTTACACACGTCAGTTACGTTACGCAGGCACCATCTTTGTAAATTTTTGTCAAATTGTATTGCCCTTTGCCTATAAAAGTGTGCATCTTATTCCCAAATCAAGACACACTGCTTAATATTTTCATTTACCACAAGGTGCAAACTTTCCTATACAAAGTCAACTTGAATTGCTGTGAAAAACAGCTGACAACTTTCACTACGTTTTTTGATCATCCACGATTTGATGAAATTCCTTTGTATGTTAAAGCTTTACAATGTACAAAATAGTGATTGCAACCACACAGAAATCTGCTGTGTTTTCTGATAATTCTTGCTTAAATGATCCTTCACATTTTTTTCTCCTTAATCCTTCACAATTTTTCCCAGGTTAATTGACATTTGACCAGTAATGTGCTTTTCCAATAATTTCACTCCATTTTTATATGAAATTATATTTGAACATCCCAACATGTTCTCCGTAAAACTACCTTGTCGAATAAACATCTCTAACAAACGAAAATCCTACATGACTTGCAGCACCAGAGCACCACAACTTGGACAGCAGACATCTAACTCAGACTGGAGTTGCATAAGAACTGTTTCTGAATAACCTGCCATAGTGCGGACACTGAAAGGCGTGGCTTTTATCAGCTGACTTATAAAAACCATATGAAACAAATCTAAATCTATACCTGCAGGAAGAATAATCATTTTAGCAGCTGCAGAAATCACGCTCTCTTTTGTCACAAATATGAAATGAAATGGCAATGATAATGGTTTTTTCATCAACAACTGTTAGTAAATACAAATAAGAACATTGTGTTGATGATTCTACATCTTTCAGTGAGTCTGGCATGCTGTTTTCAGGTGCCTTAAATTTTGACTAGCCTAAGATTTCATCTGCAGGAACAACATTACAAAAATATGTGAATGTGGGCTTCCCTGGTGGCGCAGTGGTTGAGAGTCCACCTGCCGATGCAGGGGACACGGGTTCGTGCCCCGGTCCGGGAAGATCCCACATGCCGCGGAGCGGCTGGGCCCGTGAGCCATGGCCACTGAGCCTGCATGTCCGGAGGCTGTGCTCCGCAACGGGAGAGGCCGCAACAGTGAGAGGCCTGCATACCGCAACAACAACAACAACAAAAAATGTGAATGTGTTGCACGTTTGACAAACCACATTTTAAATTATCTTCAATAATTCCCCCAATGTACAACTGTCTTCTTCATGGAACAGTTTCCAATGAAGTCAAAGTACTTATTAGAGTCAACATTTTTCTGAAAATTGCCACTATAACACTTTTTGATTCACCAGCTGAAGCTGAAAATTACTATGCCCTTTTCATCTTATCATCCTTTTTTTTTTTCCTTCTAAAATAAGTGATTGATTTAGGGGTTACTTGTACCAGTTCAGTTAAATTGTGATATTGTTATATGATTACTGTTATTGAAAAATGTTGTCATTGATACTGTCCCCTTCTGAAGAGAGGCAATAAAAACTCATAAGAGAAACATGATTCAGCCTTGATGTTTCCACCAACAAGGATATTTCCCCACATTTCTCAACAGACCATGAATTATGTTAATATAAAGTTAAGCTGTACCTAAGTCCAACTGTTATGGTGATGATCAAATTGATCATCCTGTATCGGAAATTCAAATAAGATGCTAAAAAGCAAAGTGTCGGGCAATGCAGGCATTCTCCACCCTGCCCCACCCTCCTCCCATCACCCGTCAACACTGACCGTGGCATTTGCTGCGCTGCACAAAGTTCTTGCTATGAGTTTATGCTCTATTCTCATCTGTTTTATCCCGTTTATTTAATTTCCTTTTATTAAAAAAAAAGAAAAGCTTATTGCAACCCACTAAATTGATCGCACAAGCTAGTAACAGGTCCAGATGAGCATTTTGCAAAACGCTGCCCTGAAATCCGATCTCTGGGACTCTTTACAGCCTTAAACGCAACGACACATGGTGCTGCTTATGACCAGCCTGGTCTGGGATGACCCGATGCTGGGCTCACCTCTTCAGTACCTGCTCGTATTTAACCTTAAGATTAAATCTTTTCAATCAGGATGTGACTGACCTCTGGATTCTACTGGTAGAGGTTTGGGAGAAAGAAACAAATTTTTTTTTTTCATATCCATCCCACAGTATTCACACTCTCATTCACACTCTGGACCGTGTGATCATCACATCTTTCTTTTATGCCTCTTCAAAGAATATTAAAGACAACAAAAGATTGGCTGGATAACAAATTTCAGCAAGATCACTTTGAAGGCAGTATAGATGAGTGATTTTAAAATGTCCGTACATTTTATGTTAATGGTCTAGGTGAAGCATTGTAGGAGTACTTCCTATTGCCTGTATGTTGATGGTCCTAGAAATGATTTTAGGTAGAAAAGAAAAAAATTATGCATTTATTTTTAGGTTACCTTCTGCTTACGGTAAGTCATCTTGGTTTTTAGATCAATGAAAGTGATACACAAGTTAAAAAAAATAAGCTGATATCAGTAAAAATATTAAGAAATAATAGTTGAAAAAATGGATATGGTGCAACTGATGAAAGTCGAAAGCAAATGTCTGCATCACGGTAACGGATTATTTCTTGACTTGGTACTTTTGACAGTATACTTATTGCCACACACTGGTTTACAATGACTATTGGATGGGATAAATTTAAGAGCTGCAACTGTATTTCTGATAATAATAATGACTCATACTGACTGTTAATGCTCATAGGGAAGACCTGTAATGGGTAGTTTGTCCCTTGGCTGAGCAATGTTGTTTCCAGGGTTAAAGGTTCAGAAAATGTTACTGCCCCCAAAAAGGAACAATAGACCCATGGATTATTTGAACTAGAAGGGGTCTCAGAGAGCATCATCTAATCTAACGCCTTCACTGTGGATAGCGATTTACTTCTGTAGGTGGACTTTCCCTTAGATAGATATACACCTGAGATCCAAGGAGGGGATGGTCTGCCCCAGGTAACCCAGGGGGTCACGTGCAGAGGCAAGGTTCTCAGCCCGGGGCTCTCCCCACTGACGCACAGGTGTTCCCAAACCAAGGGCACCTTGTCATTGTCCTTTGTCCACTGTCATTCCTCTTCAGCGGAACCACGGTCTTCAAGTGCACTGCATGTGGTAACTTCTAGTTATGAACCTTACATTTTCACTGGGGTACTTTCTCCTCATGTCATATCTATGTCCTCTATCTGATCTCAGCAAGTTTGAGAGCTTCTTCAGGGCCGTGGCAACATCTTGTTACTTTATAACTCCTTTAACACCTTAACAGAGTGCCCTGGAGAAGCAGAAATTCAATAAATATGAACGATTGTATAAGGATTACGAAACTGATTAGCTGTTTACAAAGCACTTGGCTTTGATGGTGATCAGAAAACCCTTCACTAACTAACAATTATTTCCCTTTACAAGTTTCCTGGAAAAGAAAGTTCTAGACATGGAAGACAAGCACATAGTTCAACTTCGGTCAATCAAAGAAGAGAAAGATCAGCTCCAGGTGTTGGTATCCAAGCAAAATTCCATCATTGAAGAGCTAGAAAAACAACTGGTGACGGCCACGGTGAACAACTCAGTTCTCCAAAAGCAGCAACACGACCTGATGGAGACAGTTCATAACTTACTGACTATGATATCGACATCAAACTGTAAGTAAAGTTTACAT
The DNA here is from genome assembly GCF_003676395.1 of Aethalodelphis obliquidens. NCBI lineage: Eukaryota > Metazoa > Chordata > Mammalia > Artiodactyla > Delphinidae > Aethalodelphis > Aethalodelphis obliquidens. The sequence goes on from NW_020837969.1 coordinate 6,599,848, forward strand.
ACTAGTTTTTCTTCAGTTTTATCTGCCAGTAGTCGACGAACCTTTCAAAATTCTAAAAAAGACTCTCACCTTTCAGAAAAAGCACACTTCTCTTAATATTTCATATGAATGCTTTATAGGGTCTCAGTATGGAACCGATTAAAAAGGAGGAAGAGGGGAAGGGGAATATATATTTATACTAATTATTATGAGGCAAACCAACCCAAATATACTTTTTTGTTCATGGGCTCAGAGAGTCTACTCTTAGTTAGTTCCATTGCTAACTAGATGTTTGGGGCTGGGTAAGTTACTAAACCATAGTGGACATTTTTTTATTTTTTAAGACGGAGAAACAATCCTAGGCCCGTAGGGTTGTTGTGAAGATTAAATGAGATAATATCGGTATTTGCAGTAACTGGCATAAGATTGGTACCCAAGAAATGCCAGTTTCCTTCTCTCACCACATCCTTAACTACATCTTGCCTTCCTTATTCCTTTTTGACCTTTCAACTTCTCTTCGATATTAGAGGGAAGAAGGGATGCATCTTCAGTCGTTAATTAGAGACATGATACACAACCTGTGTGGTATTTTTAAGTTTTTTTTTTTTTCTTAAACATTGGGTCTAGTTCTTGCTACGGTCTGTTTCAGTGTCCTTTCAACTGTATTCTTTTGACACAGATACACTTTACATATGATTCATGTAGAGACCCTCTTCACCTCCATAAGAAATATGTTCTCACATTTTCCTTGACTCATACAGCTATCCCCACTTTAATTACAGAAACATTTACGCAAGGTCTCTACTTAAACAAGGACGCAAACAAACAAAAACAGTAGCACAACCTTGTGCTAAGGGGCAGGTTTCACACCAGGTGGCCAGCTTGCAGCATGTGCCTTCCAACTAGACTTTCACTCTCTTATAATTTTAAAAAAATCATATATTTTTCTCACATTCAGAGAAAAGGAAAAGACAACTATCTGACGTCTGGTGGGACCAAGACAGTGTGAGGTATTAGCTTGGATGAGCCAAAGTAGAGAAAGTCACGTAGCTCAGATCCTGGCAGAACAAACGAGCACAGGTGAAAGAGCAGCAGGACAGGCTTCGTCTGTGCCGTGTGCTTCCAGCTGCTGTGCAGACGGGAGCCTCCACCTGTGATGCCTGCCCTCGCCACCCGGTCCAGACACCTAGGCTTTCGTCCGTCTCTAGAATGACGTACAAATACACACCTGCAAGAATACATACACACAAACACTTTTTCAATGTGGCAAAAGAGGGATTGGAAAGTCTAAACGTTGAGAGCAGAATAAAAATTTCAAAGAATTTCATAGTCCTAGACTTTTCAGACTTAAAAGGAAGAATTTCAAAGACGCAGATAAATAAAAGGTTCCTCTTTAACGCAAGCGATCATGAGACGGTTGCTAAAAATCCAAAGAATACTAAATGTCTTCACCCAATGGTCTAAAGAAACGTATAAAGACTTGGCCTCAGATACACAGAAAGAAAGGAAAACAATGCACACCACTGCCTAGATAGGACGTGGCCAATGGGCTGTGGATGCAGCCACTGTAGAGCCAACTTTATTTTTAGGTACATTCTTTATTCTTCTGTAATAACTTTATCTGATTCTACTCAAGATGGAAGATTTTTTTTAAAGTAACAGTTTCTTAAGGCTGAGTGTGAAGTACTTGCATTACATATAGTTGATGAGAAGAAAAAGGAAGTATGGATTACTGGTAACAATCTTTGAGAGTTAACACGAAACAGGCTGAAGGAGTAACTTCTGAAAGGCTAAAATACTAGCATCTCCCTTTTACTTATTGTAAGAATCCAAATGTAATAAAACTTAGCAAATGAGTGCATCTTGAAATAACATACTTCTATCTTTTCACGAACTCCTTTTAAAAGCTTTCCTATTTTTAAAAAGCAGCTAAGCACTCCCTCATTGCTAAGGAAGAACAAATCATCTTCAGAGATTGCGCGGAAGCATTCAAATCAGGACTGACCACCAGTGGCATCTACACACTGACGTTCCCTAACTCCACGGAGGAGATCAAGGTAAGGCATTGTCTCCCATTTTCACCTCCCTGGCTTGAAGCAAGTCGTTTTAGAAGTGGAGCAACTGCAAACATAGTCCACACACCCCGGATGCATCCCAGCTCCACTCAGAGCAAAGCAAGAAACACTGACACACGTACAGGTCTCACCAAGGGCTCCGAGCCCAGCCACTGGGCACAGAACACTGACGATGCACATGAACGATGTAGAAATATCCATCTTATTATATGTGTCTACCTAATATATAAGATAATCTACTTATCGTCTCCTTGCATTTGGCTTAGTCATGCAGAGTGTCAGCTGTCTGCCTTGAAGTGTCAGACTCGCATCATTAACTTTAAAGAAAATGTCTTCCAAAATACCAGAGTTCGAATACCCATAGTTTATGTTTCAATCGTTACTTCAAGCAGCAATCGTATTCCATCCAAAAAACAAAAGGCTTGTTCAACTTGCAACTGAAACAGTCACACAAGATTTCTCTTTGAGACAGCCATGGCACCTTGATGTGCAGAAGTGATTTATACTCACTTCCATTGCATCAAACAGAAGATAAAAAGACGTGCCCGCAGCAGTAGAGGTTTAATAAGATTAATACTTTTCTTACTGCTTTGTCAGAGACATCCTGAAGTGAACTTGGCCTTTTCCCCCCAAACAGCAAGTGTGTGACCGAGGAACACAGTGACTCCGGCGTGCTCTGCACTAGTTAGTTCATTCCAGGGCACTGGCAGTTTCACCCACTAGTGCTTTTGTACCATCAGTGCAAATGCTGTCACAGCCCCAAAGGCCAAGGACATGGTTATGGAGACAGTTCCGACCCTTTGGACTTGCTGCAGGGGGCTCAAGGCTTCCCTGGGTGGGCCATTCATACCCCCATCTGATGGGCTGGAAGACTTAACTCACACCATCAACGAGAGCAGGTCATTTTCTTCCCAAGTACCTGGAGTTTACTTCAAGGTGGAAGCTCGTAAGTGAACCAAGAATCAGAATTTACCATCAGGAGAAGCCAGTGTACAGCTTAACCTGGTTTTTCTTGGATATTCTGGAAAACTTGCTTTGGGAGATGTTAAGCTTTAGATGAGAAAAAAAAAAAGTCACTTCCCCGGGGAGTATTTCAATGTGGCTTTGATAAGGTAAAACAACATTACATGAGAATCAGTGTGAAGTGTTATAGAACTCTGGGATGACTGTATATGCTAAATGCCTGTAAGTATGTTTACGTCTAACTGTAAAGGCAGCTACACATTGAATGAACAGAAACACTTACAGAAAAGGCACTTGACGCTGTATCAAAATGGAGACTTTAAAGGCTCCTGAAAGTATCATCTCTTTGAACTCAGGGTTATCCTCAGTATTTAACATGGTCATAAAGGAAAACACTTTAAAAATACAAACAAGGGCTTAAAGATGTGGAATTTCAAACAGTAACATACACTTGATTTTGAATTTAAAAGATAAATATTCGATGTATCTTGAATAATAGCACAATATTCTTGTGCTATTATTCACGGTAAGACTTTCCAAAGAAATCTTTCGAATTCATTCGTGCTGCTTTAAATCAACCTTGAAAATCAGTTAATGTCCCTAGCACCCTAAAAGCAGTGTATTAAGGGGAGAAAAAACCCAAATATTCTGTTGCAGATGAAAAAGTAATGAGCAGACTCTATACGAAGCCCTTCAGTCCCCTGTGCTATCTGGTTCCCATGCCAGCTCTTTGGACGCTGTTGTCTGTCACCAGATGTCGGTCTGTTCTGGGTCTGGAGGTAAGGGGACAGAAGTGACCTGAGCAGGAGAATGGAGAGTTGAGTGGGCTGCTCCCTGATGCAGACCCAGAGGGACTGTGTAGTGTTTCCTGCCTCAGTGCCTGTCCCTGCCCCAGCTCGCCGTACCAACCCCAAAGACCTCACTGCCGGGAGAAGAAGATATACAGCTCTGGGGTGATGTGGTCTCAGGCCACGGCTGGAAACATTAGGATTTATATATGCCTTTTGCACGTACGCAGTGAAAACAGCTCATTGACACAGCCGGGAACAGCAATCTCTGAAGCCTCGATGTTTTCATCTCTAACATATATGGTCCAGATGAGTCACCTCTGGATTCCCTTCCAGACTTCAGGCTCCATAATTCAATCTGAGGAAGGCCGACAGATCTGGGTATAAATTCTGACTCTGCCAACGTGTGCCTCTCAGCAAGTCACTGAACCTGCGTGAGGCTCCCGTTTCCTGATCTGCGACGTGACACGATGTCCCCTGTCTTAGAGAGCGGTTTCGGGGTGATGATGGAGATGAGCACCCAGGACAGGGCTCGGTGCCTGCCATCCATTCAACACGCAAGGACTGTGAGACAACCGCTCTGTGGGCCAGGGCACCTGAGCTTGGCCTGCTTCACCTAATTCAGGGAAAGACTGTCCAACAGATCTCTGCGCAGATCTTTCCCAAAGAGGCCTAGATATCATTTCAACCTTATTTTTGAAGAATTCATTAGGTTTTTGTACAAGATAGGCATTGCAAGATGGCATTTATCAGAAGCATTAGGGTTACATTTTTGCTAGTTAGAGACATAAGTTTCCCTCCCTACATTTCCCAGGATACCTGACGCCTAATGTCGATCTCTTTGCTCTTTAATCACTTAGTCACCATGGCCTCAGAGCCGAAGCATAACATTTAAATCAAGCGCTATTTGCTGAAAGAAATCAAGCTTTAGAGCAAGATCCCTGGACCACACCATGGTGTGCTCATCGAAAGTATTAACCGCCCTCGGGTTTGCTGTAACTTAGCGGTGAGGTCATGGGCATTATCTGAGGACTTATGCTTTTCCGACCCTGATATAATCTACTTCATCATTTTCATCTGTACCTTCTGGCTACGTGGAGAACTCTACTTGAACACTATCTTGCTCTGGAAGCCTCATGAGCCAACTAACCATGACACTTCGGTGTTTATAAATGCTCTGTTCTTTTTCTTAAGCTGGACAAAGTAATATTAAGAAAACGTTCCCATGATCCCGTCATTGTCCCTAATGGGGTGAGAGGATAGTATGGCTCAGACCCCAGCTCTTGGTCTTCACTGATTTGCACAACAAGATGGACTTGTTCTCTGATTTAAATATCAGCAACTGCATCAGGGTGGTTCTGACACTGAAGAAGCAAGTATTAGAATGAGGACAGGCTCCCTGAGAACAGTGTGTCGTCCTTTTCCCCGCTAGCACGCCTTTTAGGACACAGGGGAGCTAACATGTGTGCGCAGGACTGCTCAGATCAATGGAGCTTATTCAGCTAGTTTACTAGAAACGTTGACAGAAGTGAGCAGTACGGACCATCTTGTGGACCAGAGGCGAGTGAGAAGCAGTATTATTCATGAACTGATTTCAACGTGGAGCTGCATGGAGGGCCTTCTGACCTATTAACAAAACAGTCAGGTTTCTCTGTTTTCGGAAGCATGGGGGAGTAGAAAACACATCACAGAATTAGGAAATTAAAGAGACCTTCTTCAAATCCTATATGCTACTTAATAGCTGAATGACTCTGATCAAATTAACCTAACTTTACCAAATCTTTTCTCCTTTCAAACATGCAGAATGATAGTATCACAGCAGAGTTGCCGTGAGATTACAGATAATACACGGAAAGTAACTATCCTGGTGCTTGGGACAGAGTGATGCGTAGCAATGATAACAACGATAATTAATAATAATAATGTCAACACAGAGAGATAATAACGGGTTATATTAAGCAGATCGATTTCATATGGCTGATTAATTTAAAATGGGGAAATCATCTTATTCTTGATAAATAGAATCTTCTTTCATGGAACATATGTTTCAAAACATGAGGGTGACTGGGGAAGCGATGACGGGCCGAGCGTCCATCCTGGAGAGAGTCTGGAATGGCGGTGGAGAGCGCGCAACAGGAGAAGCAGTGCTGGGTTCCAGCTGCCTCTCTTGGTTCCGCTCGAAACAGGACGGCCAACAAGCACTTACAATGAAAGGGCGGGTCCAGGTGCACTCTGGGTTCTCCTTCAGCCCCCATTCTCTAGGATTTCGGCTCACAAATGCAGTACAGTTGACGTGTAAACTTACTCTGCCAAAATTATCTCCATTCTTCCCCCCAAAGACCATGGAAGACAACAAAGGAAGAATACTGCTAATTGCTTTCGAACCTTAACTTTCACACTTACTACCTTGTAACCTGTAAGGAAATTCATCTTAACTTTTTGGAAAACTCCTTTGTTCTACTATAATCTCATTATTTAAAACTATTTGTGTAATCTTATTTTCAGGGGTTTTTAATTTCATAATAAAACTCCAGCTGAGTTGAAGTTGAGCACGCATGCTCCTAGCCCAAGAAAGAATCCTGTGTAGTGAACAAAGTTTAAACCCACCAAGCCCGTTTAAAAGCAGAAATCAAAAGAGCTGGGAAGAGAAGTAACAGGGGCAGTGAGCAAAGTGCAGAGAAGCATGAAGTCAGGGTCTGTGGGGTGGAGCTGCCAGGCCCCTCAGGTCACACACACACAGCAGGTACACGGGAGCCCCCGGTCCCTTGTTCTGAGGGATGAACCAGGAAACCTGACTTTGATCCCACACATGGAGGAAGCCGAACAGCCCCATGGCATCACAGGAGTCTTGGAAACCCCACAAGGCAAGAGTCTCCCTTTTACACCACTCTCTGGAGAGTCGGTCGGGACTGGCAACCATCATAAAGGTTTTCAGGGCTGTGAACACGAGGCGATGGATTTCTACAGGCTGGAGATGAGAGGTTTGGGGCCAATCTGCCAACACGTCCCGTTCCCAATGAATCTCTAAGGAACAGCGATCTCAGGGTCAGCTATCGGGGTGGGTCTTTAGCCTAGAACAGATGATGACAAGGTCCTAGTTTCATCGACACATCACGTTATATTACTGTTTATTTTTCATCATCATTTTAAACTCATGGTTTTCAATTTCTTTAAAATTCTCTGCCTCTTGGAAGACCACAAGATTTACCCCAGAGAACCCCATCAGCCCTGGTCTTATTATAAGTATCTCCGTTCATCTCGTTTCTGTTATTTAAGACAAAGACCCAAGTCACGCACATTTCCCAGGCAGTAATTGTGCGTTCCTGTTTGCAGGCTTACTGTGACATGGAAACAGCTGGAGGTGGGTGGACAGTTATTCAGCGACGTGAAGATGGCAGTGTTGATTTTCAGAGGACTTGGAAAGAATATAAAGTGGTATGAATACTCTTTAAACCATCTGAAAATAATTTTCTTTGCGAAAACTAACTTTGAGAATGTGCAGGAACTTTACCACAAATCTAAAACTAACCAATGACTTTTGATCATTTTTTTTAACCAAAGGGTTCTTTTTAACTGGTGTTTCAGTCTCCCCGTTAAAGAATGGTCCTGCTGCCAATGTAATGTAAACTATATATCAAAACAAAGGCATGCGAAAGTTAGGCTTATTTTTAATGGTGGGCTCAGCATTTTTTGGTAAACTGTTTCATCGTGTTTCACACGTCTGTAAACTGAGATGTTTATGATATTGGTGGTTCCCCAAGTCCTTCTAATTATCCCAATACTAATTTCCTTCTGGTAACAGCTTAGTTTCCTAAAACTAACCTTTTAAAAATCTTTCTTATATGGAAGACCCCAAAGTTTCACGGTATGGGAAGGGATTTCTGTTGAATATTGAATGGTTATTCCGTGTTAAGTTGATGGACTATTGATTTCAAATACATGAAGAAAAAATAAATGAAGTAAGTGAATTTTACAACTTCGATTTCAGGGATTTGGGAACCCTTCAGGCGAACACTGGCTGGGAAATGAGTTTGTTTCACAAGTGACTAATCAGAAACGCTACGTGCTTAAAATACACCTGAAAGACTGGGAAGGGAATGAGGCTTACTCATTGTACGACCATTTCTATCTCTCAAGCGAAGAACTCAATTACAGGTAAGGAAATTATATGTCACTGAAAAAAGTTAAAGAACTTGCTGGGTGATGACTCCAGAAAGTCAGAACCCCATTGTATTAACCAGAATCTAAATTACTCATAGGCTACCTTAAGGGGGAAAAACATCTTGTTTCTTAGAGCTCTTTGCCGCCTTTAGGTAAGTTGCTCTAGTTTCAACATTCGAACTTTAATTTCGACAATATAAGGAAGGCTTCATGAGGACAGAATTTTGCCTGTTGTGTTTGCTGTGTAGCCTCAGGGCACAGGTGAACCCTGTGTGGCAGATAATGGGTCTTTAACAACTGTTTGTAGAACAGGTGAATGTTGTGTCCCTATAAAATGCCATGCCAATACCACAACAGATGTATACCCATGACTATACTGTTTTCTTCCAGAAGGTTTTAAAAGTTAAATCTATCTTTTTGAAGTTTAAACATATTAACTGTTATGTTCCATCCCAAAGTCAGGATGAGTTGCCAAGTTCAAAAGAGGAAGGATTAGGTGGGCAGTAGGTAGCCAGACCCTCTGCCCTCTGCTGTAGGAAGACCATCTGATTCACAGCACTGCCTCAGTATTTACCTACCTCCTCCCACCCACTGGACACAGCTAATCTTGAATGTTCCAAGAAAAGCACGGGCAATTTTGACTGGGAGTTTACTCTTTGGCTCTAAAGCGCCCGGAGAGTAGAGACAGAGCAAAGGGATCTCTACAACCTGCTGTGCCAGGCAAGGGCAGTAGGCACGTGCACCTGTGCTTTGCAGGGAGAGGGGCTCAGACGTGCGTGTCGACGGCGGCGCAGAGCAGGGCGATGGGGGGCCTGGTGGCCACACGGGAATTGGTCTGAGAAGGCACAGCACAAGGGTTCAGGCACCAACACACCCTGAGGGAGTCTAGAGGGCTCGGACTGGTGGTGTTTGGGGGTTTTGGTGATCACGGAGCACACGTTATGAAACACCAACTCTGAAGTCAGAAATAAACAAGCGAAGTTCCATAGGAACGTCACAGGAGACAGGCGTCAACTGGCCTGCCGTCCCGTCTAAATCCCACTGATGCCCGACTCAGACCCTCTGCTCAACAGAAATTCCAAGATCTGAGTAGTTTGGGAAAAACCCACGATTTCGAAATCCTAGAGTTGGCTTCCTTGGGGAGGCGCGCGATGGACAGCACGAAAAAACGGGCCGAAAGCCAGCTTGCTGACAGCCACCTGAGCACTGCACAATGTCCAGTGTCCTACTTTATAAACAGTGGACCAAAATTCGGAAGCATGTTTTGAAAACAGATAATGTACGACAAGCTTCGACATGACTTTTAAGAAGTCAGTGAAACAGCCCATCAGCTCTCATTACAGAAAGAGCCGGCTGTCCAGGGTGGACGGGAACTCAGATGAATGAAGAGATAGGTGTTGGGGCCTCACTGCAGCCCAAAGTTGACTCCACAGATCAAAACTTCAATGAATTTTTAGACATGAGTGGTTGGTCATTGTTTGACCTCCAAGCTAAATATTTTTTCAACTGGCAACAGTTAGGAATCTACAACACAGGAATTAAAAAAAAAAAAAAGCACACACAAAAATTAAGGATTAGACTGTTTATATAAGAAGATTTTACAATATGGGTCATTACCCTTGTATGCTGACATTATAAAAATATTTTAAACTGCGATGGCTCTTAACAGATATTTCCTTTAGAAATGCAATCAATTTTTGGATATGCCATTTTAAAAAGCACACAGTTGTTTAAAGCTCAGTTGAATTTACTTGGCAGTATAAAACAGATACTACACTGAAAAAATTATTATCCTAATAAAACATGTCAATGTGATAAGAAAACTGGGATGTGACTAAAACAATAACTACAGATGTTTCAGAATGCCAATTGTATGTAGCAGCTAAGTTGTTTTTCACTAAAGGAATTTTTTCCCAAATGTAGGAAAACTGAAAAAATATACATTACAAGAAGGGATAAATGCATCAATAGAGTATGATTATTTTTACTAAAACTAAAAACTACTTGTATATTAAACCTTAAGAATTGGTCACTTTTCACAAACATTCTTGCAATTCTATACAAACACTGAGATATAATTATTAAATGTTGGCATTACCTCTCCTTTCACTCTACTGTGATGTAAAAGCAATGGGTACCAATTTAAAGTAATTTCAAGAACGTGGCTATTCTTAACAATCAAATTTTACAAGAAGGCAACTTTAAAACAATGGGCCAGACTCCTCTGGTGGCACAGTGGTTAAGAATCCGCCTGACAGTGCAGGGGACACGGGTTCGATCCCTGGTCCAGGAAGATCCCACATGCTGCAGAGCGACTAAGCCCGTGCCCCACAACTACTGAGACTGCACTCTAGAGCCCACGAGCCACAACTACTGAAACCCACGCTCCCTAGAGCCTGTGTGCCACAACTACTGAGACTGCGCTCTAGAGCCCACGAGCCACAACTACTGAGCCCACGTGCCACAACTACTGAGCCTGCGTACCTAGAGCCCGTGCTCCACAACAAGAGAAGCCACCTCAATGAGAAGCCCACGCACTGCAACCAAGAGTAGCCCCCGCTCAGCGCAACTAGAGAAAGCCCACACGCAGCAGTGAAGACCCCACGCAGCCACAAAATAAAAATAAAAAATAAAATAAAACAATGGGCCACATGGCAGAAGGATCTAAAAAGATACAACTTTTCTCACAGAGACTCATAAAACATAGTATTCTCCCTTCTTTTGCTTTGGGGAAATTTAATGCGTTCCAGTAGAACTGAGATTGTTCAAAGGAGACAGGAGAGTTCAAAGGAGGAAAAGCACGGGGAGTAGTTCATCTCAACCCTACCTACGATTAATGAGAAGGGCCTGGACAGAAATTAAAGTGTTTCAAAATCCCAAGCGTGAGCAGAACTTACAGGAAGGCCTTGCAGCAGGTATGCAGAGGCTGTGCTAGGGCCCAGGGTCATTTTTGAAGCATGAGGATAACCCCGAAATTCAGAAATTCGATCAATGCCTGTGATGAGGCTTCCAGAGCTACAGTACTACAAACAAAAATCTGAGTTACCAACACAAACGTTACTCAGGACCAGCGCTTTATGGAACTCATTGGATATGCCCCCGTGCCCCCCTTTTCACAAGTGCCTCCTCGATAACCAAGCGCCCCTGTGAAGGGGCACAGCAGCGTGGAGCCCTAACGGAGGTGCAGTCCCAGCTGCTGCCAGTCCCAGCTCCACCACTTACAGCACGTGGCTGTGGACGAGCTCCCACCTCCGAACCGAACCTTAGCGATCTTACGTGTAAGAGGGGGGTGGCGCCTGCCTCTCGGGGCCGGTCTGGGCATTCCATGCACGGGCCCGGGACAGTGAGTGGCACAGGCGGGTTAGAGACACGCCCCTGGGGAACCTTTCCTCTCAGCTCCACCTTCTGCTCCAGCATGAATTCCAGGAAATCCTATTCCCTCCCAGATAGCTGTTAGCAAATGTGAGCAGGTGTTCCCGAGATGAGCGGTGGCGGCGGCGCTTAAAGTACAGCAGGAGGGTCCCTGGGATGGGGAGACCTCACGCCCCAGGTCTCCACGCTCCCAGCGCCACACTGTGACATGGAGTTCGACACAGGCACCCGCGTCCCCTGGACCCTGCTCCGAGCTCCGGAGCCTGTCTGCCTGGGGCTCTCCTGGAGTCGGGCTCACAGACCTGCCCCTGCCCTTCTCCCCTCCTCCTTGGCAGGCACAGTGCTGGGGCGAGCCAGACTTCTGCAATCTTCTAAAAGCCTGGGCTATTATCTAGGGTCTAACTTAATAGTACGCTTATTCTTTCTCAATGTCTGGCAGGTTTATTATAATACTATTCAGAAACAAGGCAAAGCAGCCACAAGGATTTGTTTTTCCACACAGTTCTCTAGATTCCTACTTCACATTCAGTGGTCATCCCTTGTTGTCTGCTGTCCTCCCCACACCCACCAGTCATCCTGGATTCTCATTTCTACAAGAGATGGATGACGCCTGGAGACTTGGAAAGAGGATCCCATCACGATGTATTTTCCCCTCTTCTGTTTACCTGAAAGCAGCAGGAAAATAAATGACAGGGCCCCCAAGTCCCCGCTGATGCCTGTGCAAGTGATATGCGTTGAAGGCTTCATGAAAACATTCCTCTTTGCCTAAGGATTTGATGATAAGTTGGTTCCTGTTTATACCAGCGCAAAAACATTTTGTCCAGAGTATGCACTAGTGCACTGAGCAGCATAGCACGTGTTTCTGTAGAATGAAATTCTTCGTTGTAAAAAACTTTCCACTATGATAAATCAACCACCCAAGCCAATTACGTTTTGCCTTTTTTTTTTTTTCTTTGCATGCTTACAGGATTCACCTTAAAGGACTCACAGGGACAGCCGGCAAAATAAGCAGCATAAGCCAACCAGGAAATGATTTTAGCACAAAGGACGCAGACAACGACAAATGTATTTGCAAATGTTCACAAATGCTCACAGGAGGTGGGATGACGTTTCTCTCTTCCTATTTGTATTGGCAAGAAAGGATTTCATAGAGGGAAAGGTTGGCTCTTTGGACTTCAACCTGTGATTGGTGACAATGTCCCAATTTCATAAATAGACTTACTTGCTCAATACAGGGAAATTTGTTTTTCGCTTTTTCAGACTGTTGAGTTTTACACACGAATGTGATATTGAGCTAGAATTGTCAGCAGGCCAACTGTGTCTCCTCAGGACCTACCCCTGGCAAGGAGAGGGGCCGTGTGATACTCAGCAAGCTCTCTGGAGTTTGTGCTGAGTATCAGATGTTGGCACGATGGTCTAATTCCATTTTGATTTATTAAAAAGGTTAAAAATTAAAAATGGCTACCGAAACAGGGACATAGATTCATCAGTATAGAAATGTTTCCAATTAATAATTTATTGTTCCAACAAGGATTTTTCAGTTGTCTTTTTTTTAAAGTATTTCATTAATATATAGCAAATACTAATAATGCACAGAAAGCAATTAACCAAGCTCCTTTTCTGTGCATCAAATTCAAATGAATGACTGTCCACTTTAAGGCCCTTATCTTCAGGCTCTTCTTGCCTTCGACCTTTCATGTTAGACCTCTTAAAAACAAAAAACACACAAACGAAAAGAGACCACACCCATAAGCAAATGTGATATAACAGTCACTTAATGGCCAGATGAGTTTTCAGAAACATTTCAGAGCTTAGTGACAGGAACCAACTGTTAGAAAACTTATTCTTCTGATTCCTAAAATTTTAAACGTGGAATAACTAAAACCAGTTAATTGTGATTGAGACCAGGAAAAAGTCGGGCAAATGCTGTGGAGTTAGTTCTTAAAAACACTGAAAGGTTGAAATCAGCAACAAAAATTCTGCCAACAGTGCAGACGAAATGCAGAGGCAAACAGGAAATTGGCAGGGTTTAATTTGTAGAGACCATGAATTGTATCACCAAAAATTCATTCATTACTCACCCAGGAAAACCAGAGGAAAAACCAAAGGAAAGAGCTGCAGTCAATATATTTTATAAATACGAGGTACTGCATAAACAAGTAAAGGGTCTAAACTTGTCACGTGTTTGTACTGCAGTTAAGAATCATTTACGGACAAAAGGAAGGATTTATTTACAAAAATAATTTGAAACCCAGTAATTTTCAAGTCTTTAAAATGATACTGAGAGAATTAGGCTCCATTAAGAAAATCAGTCCTATGGTTCCTTAGAGAATATATTTCATGTATAAATAGACATTGGTAACTTAGCTCTTCCCTATTAGCCATACTTACTTCAGTAATTTTTTCACCAGAGAAAGCTATTATGCTGATTGTGTAAAAGCTGCCTGTCTCTCCCATCCCACCACAGTAATCCTTTTTGAAGCCAACCAGGGGAGGGCGGGGAGGGGAGGGAGCACGCCGAATCCTGCTTCCTGTCTGTCATTCCCACACTGAGCCCAGATGTCCACGCAGAGGGTGGCGGTTTTCAGACCACCCGAATGTCAAGAGCTACTCAAGAGAGTATCAGTGCATTAATAACCAAGGAAACAACATATTTACTTACTCAGATCAAGATTTAGGGCTGAGAGTGGAAGTGGAAAGGAGATCGGGGAGAAGAAACGCAGCCCAAGAGAGACAGCAGAGCGGTCCCAACTGTAGAGGTCAGATTCCCAGCCGTGGTCTGGACCACAGATAAACCAGCATAATGACCAGCTAGATTTTTGCATAGACAGTAAATTCTATAGTTGAGTCAGACAACAGGCTCTGGAATGGACATATCTATAAATCTGCAATATTCTTGAATATTTTGAAGGTTTATGAGTCACACACACAAATGTCTTATCAAATCAACATTAATCTGCATCAACCTAAGTCATGGAGCTGTTACTATCAGGAAACAATTTAGGCACTTGGATGTAATAACGGGTGATCAGAGTTCAGTGTATAAATAATATAATAATTGCATCAGAATACTTTTTAAAGAAATAAAACATGCCCTACCAATACCTGTAACGTTCACATTACTGATTTCTTTTACTAGGTATGGAGAGATCGATAATAGTTATTTTTTTCTGTATTTTAAAATTTTATATAAATGGCATCATACTGTATGTGTCCTTCCAACACAATCTTGCAAAGATTTATCTGGATTAATGCTTGTAGACTGAGGGCATTCCTTCCCCTCCCAAACCCAGGGCCTCTAGGTAAGGGTATTAAAAGCCCAAGCCTGGTCCTTCAGGTGTAGGTGTGGATGCCCACTGCTCCGCCGCTGTGCCATGCAGCGGCCTCCCAGGTCCCCCACTTTACCTTAGTGCACACACCACTATAGCTCTACATTTCCTTTCTGTCTCTGGGACTTAAACGTTTCCTTTTTATCTAGCTCCACTGAGTACTTAAAATTTGGGGTTACGTTTGAAACAAAAAGACTTTTTTTTTTTAATAAATTTATTGACTGATTGATTTTTGGTTGTGTTGGGTCTTCGTTGCTGCGCGCGGGCTTTCTCTAGTTGTGGTGCACAGGCTTCTCACTGCGGTGGCTTCTCTTGTTGCGGAGCACGGGCTCTAGGCACGTGGGCTCCAGCAGTTATGGCTCGTGGGCTCTAGAGCACAGGTTCAGTAGTTGTGGCGCACGGGCTCATTAGTTGTGGCTCGCGGGCCCTAGAGAGCAGGCTCAGTATTTGTGGCGCACGGGCTTAGCTGCTCTGCGGCATCTGGGATCTTCCCGGACCAGGGCCCGAACCCGTGTCCCCTGCATTGGCAGGGGGTGTTCTTAACCACTGCTCCACCAGGGAAGTCCCCAAAAGACATTCTTTGTTAGGTGGAGGGGAGCCTGAAGCAGCCTGGTCCGCCGTGTTGCTGGCACTGGATGGAAGGTGATCCTGGGCCAATGAGAGCCACCCATCGATTCTTTGGGATCTGACTTTTCCACACTTTCCACTGTCCTGTGGGTCTCCTAGTCACGTCTGTGGGTGACTGGCCCTTCCCCACAGCACAGGGGAAGAGGAGTAAGAAAGCACGTAAAAACATGTGCCCCAGGGGCTACGGTTCCACCAGTGTAGAGGTGGAAAACCACACTGCCACCTGCCAGGGTGGCACCCTCCACTCTCAAGAAGGCCCGCACACACCTGCTTAAAATGAGCAGAATGTGACTCTCGGATTAGCCAGTATTTGTAACTCCGCGGTGAGATAGGGTCACCTGGCTCCTAATTCCTTCTGTGTTTCACTTTCACAGGCTGGTGGTTTGATGCCTGTGGTCCTTCCAACCTGAACGGAATGTACTACCCACAGAGGCAGAACACAAATAAGTTCAACGGTATTAAGTGGTACTACTGGAAAGGGTCCGGCTACTCGCTCAAGGCCACAACCATGATGATCCGCCCAGCAGATTTCTAAATGCCTGCGCACACCTGAGGAATAGTGTCTTCCAGTTTCCAAAGACTTCATCCCAAAGCTCTGAAAGACACAGCTGCATGCTGCCTCCCTATCCAGCTCGGACAGACTGCCCACGCTCCAGACTGAGGGGACCCGCGAGCTCCCAGTTAGAGCCCCATCAACGTCACCCCTTAAACCCGCATCACTCAACGAACCGAAGCACAACCCCCAACAAGCCACAGCCTGGCATGGTGACCTGGTAGAAAGCCTACGGGAAGATAAATTTAAGCCTGCGAATGAGACTGACAATTTACAGGCTCTGTTGTCACAACCAAGAATGTTATGCGCGAGTCGATCAGTAAATAACTGGAAAACAGAACACTTATGCCATATAGTAGAGATAACCTTGGAACTGCATTCTTCTGAGCACTGTTTATAGACTGTGTAAATATCCATATGTCCTGAATTCAGCACCACTATCATAATTAAAAGGAAGGAACAATTCTCGAAGCCATAAAAATACACTATATATTCAGGGATTTTTACGAGAAGTGGTTATTAGCGGTTTAATATTTGGAGAAGGAAAAACATAGTTAACGCATTTTGACTCCTCCTCTTAGGGGCTTTAAATTTTCATTTTGAGAACAGCATATCTGCATAGGCATTGATAGGTTAGTTTTAAGTTAATGCTCAAATATATATATTTCAAGTTTCTGTGGTGAAGACTTTCAGGATCTCTGAAATTATTAATAGAAACGTGTTCTTTTAGTATATATGAAGATTGTACTATTTTTTTTCAGCCTCGCTGTTAAATATGAAGGGATTTTTAGTAATTAAATATAACTTATTAGGTGAGATGACCGCATTTAACTTTTATGATATTTACAACATTGTAATATGATTCTGAAACAAATGATTGTGCCTTGTGACAAGGAAAATCTTGATTTTTAATGATGAAGAAAATTATACATTTAATTTCATGACAAAGAGGCTTTCCTATCTTTTACTCACTATTCTAATACAAAGTCTTTTTTCTCTTCTACTAAGACGTGTTTTAGGGAAGTAGGCTACAATGTAGTTTGTGGTTGAGAAAACCCTTCCATTTAAAACACTTACAAAGCTATACTTCTCAAGCTGGATTCACCCTGGAAGTTATTTACAGGAAAAAATAATTTGCGTTAGTAACATTAACTTAAATCTTACTAGAATTAAACCACCAGCAAATTAAAAAAAAAAAAAGGTGTTCTGGGGCGCAAAACCAAAATCTGATATTTATAGCATATTCAAATGTTTACAGAAAATTTTGAGAGCACAGATTTAACCTCAGGACTGCAAAACCTTAAACTCCTAGAGTTTTAACTCCGTTTGAAGTTTTCATTGTACAATTAATACTAATGAACATTTGAGTAATGCTTCATAATTTAGAAGCAATTTCTCATATATTCGCTTTTGAGTCAGCTACTAGGAAGCTTAGAGCCAAATTTGCAGCCAGCATTTACCTGTGTCTGTCTTCACCTTATACTGTCCTACCACTATTTTTTTTCTTTATTCCATTTTTCTTATCTAATTTATTTTATCCCCACACCCCCCTCCTCTTCCCAGCTTAGTTTTACGACGCTCAGGTGTTGCTGAGCAACTTATGGACTCTGGACAAGTCAGGCCCTCTGCTTTTCCACCATGCTGCACTTTCCCAACAAATATATTAATGAGAACATAACCTCCCATCCCAGAACAGCTCCTCTTATTACATGTAAGAAGGCGTCATAAGGTTAGCAGAGGTTGAATTTATACACAGCTTTGTATCAAGCTAAAAAACATCTGATAATAAGAAAATATCACCGCCTCAAAAGAAACAATAAATTTCCATGACATCTCAATGACCACATGACAGACACCGAGGTGGGAAAATGATAATACGGGAAAAATTGGCAACAACACAATTTATACTCACTTGCCCATGTAGGCAGATAAGGTGAGTTTCAAAGACAAACCTCACTATGTTACTCAGTTACGTATACTCTCTCATGACAGCGAGTGGGGGAGAATTTGAGTTTTTACTTTACACTTCAACTCCTTACCCGGTATTTCAAACAAAGAGTCTTGCTGAGAGGAATTTTTTCTCTCCTTAAGAAAACATTTATAAAGTCCAGAGCAAATCAAAACAGCAATCTCAAAAATGAAAACAAAAACAACCCAACAACTAGATAACCACAGCGACTGGAGGACAGAGTTCAACTTCTCACTATGTGATAGCCATATGGCATACTCAAACGATTAAAAAACATGGAGACCACTCACAGATTACACATCATCACTTACCTTTCAGGTATTAATCTTTTGAAAGGATAAAACGTGACAAACCAGTTAACATTTGAAAACAAAAGCCAACTTCTGCACAATCCTGCTTCCAACTAAATCTGAAATTACCTACTTATTAATCTTTAAAAAAATTAGAACCTGGAACTTTCCCATTAAGCATCTGAAATACCTGAAAATCAGTAAAGCTGAAGCTGAGTTTCAGGAAAAACATCAAAACAGAAACACCACATCACAATGCTAACAGGCCACAATTTTTATACCTATCACTTCTATCTCTTTTAACAGTAACAGCATTATTTTTTAAGGCAGTAAGCAATATATAATAGTATCTTCTCAAGAATCTAGTCTTTTTTCATTTTTGTTTTTCTCAGTCCTGAGGACTTGTATAATTAAATTTTTTGAGATTACATTTCTCACAACTTTTTGAGGAATGTTCTCACATTCTCACATTTATTCTCACAAATAGACAAAATGTGTTAAGTTCCGCAAATATGTCTTTTTAGTTATAGGCATAATTGCTCTTGATTTAATAAAAAAAACTTGAGTGTATATCTATGCTAATAATGACTTCCGGAAAATACCAAATTGTATTTACCACCATAAAATAATATGTGACTTACAGGAGCTGCAGGGAAGTAGTCTGACTCTTCAAACGGTTCCTCGGAAATCCAATGACCCATTTCCAAAGACCACAGTACCTATAAGTGAGAGAAGAAGCAGAACATTTTTTATAGACTTATTAGGCTTTTAGTGGACAATAAACCAGTTTGAAGATACAACAAAACCAAAATAAACAAACAAAAAAACCCTAGCAGTAACTACATACTACATTGATCCGAAGCACATGTATCTTGAACACCAAAGTGCCATCAGAATCTTCAGGTTACAAAAACGTTACAAATATTAATAAACGCTTGTTTAAGAAAATGTCTCCTGATGGCTAGAAGTCTGGGTTATTATCCTAGTGAGGATAACCACCCCGTTTCTAAACATATGAAATATTACGTCTTCCTAAATTCCAGTTTCCAATTTAAGGAGTCATTATAGACAATCCTTAGTAAATAATACAGAATTTTATTAATTTAAAAAAACCCATGTATTAGGAGAAGATAGATCATAAGCCTAAATTCAAAAAGCAAACCTTTTGGTGTGTAACTTTATTTCTATCATTAGCTAATGTTTTTAGGAGAAGTTCTCCACATCCATGTTTGGAAATCCTTCTCACACTTTGGAAGAGTAAAACGTCTCATAAACAAGCTGTCATCATCATCGTTAGAACCCACACATTTTTAAGTAATCAAAACAATGTTTTCATTTTTAATTCAACATTTGAGATTCTGCACTCATCTCTACTCTATGACCAAACTCCTTGAAAAGCTGTATGTCTCTATGTACCAGTAGAATTGTACAACTAAAATAATCAAGCTGAATTACATAACTCACACTGATCTTTTTATCTGCAATTTCCTTCTTTCCTACATTCAGTAAATCCATTTTTTTTTTTTTTTTGCCCCTAGAGTTGCTATGTAAAACTCAAGCGTTTTTTTGCTGAATTAGCAGGAATGAGGTCTAAGTCTTCCTTTTTGGTAGTTCCTAAAGTTCAGAACCATTTATGGGCTATCAGTCTGAAATATTTCCTTTTTTATATATTAAATCTAATACTTACCCAAAATGAGACAGCAATGTTTTGTTTCTAAGAAAAAGTGAGCATGACAATGGAATAAAGACAAGAACGGAATACAGAATCTGAATGATCATTCTCAGCACTGGCCCAGATCTTACTTTCAACAGATGCATTTACTCATTCAACAACTATTTCTTTCTGCTCACTATCCATTCATCTGTGAACAACTTATTGAGAGCCTACCATGAATAAGAGTCCAAACTGGGTCCTGGAAACCCAAACCCAAACCTAGAAGGGTTTACCCTCTTGCAGGAGGCATGGCAGCAACCAAATGCTGGTTCCTCCAAAGCAGGGCTGTGCAAACCCGTGGTAGGAAGCAAACTAACTCGGGCTAGGAAAACCAAGAAAGGGTCCACAGAGGGGCCGACATTTAAACTGAGTAAAAGTCCATCAGGCAAAGAGAGAGACAGTGGGAAGGAGAGAGGGTATTCCGGCAGAGGGAGAACACCACGGGCCAAGCCAGGATTAAAGTAGCTTCTTTTTTTTTGGCTGCAGTAGAGGGAGCTTTGGAAGAAGTGGTAAGAAAATAGGGTTGGCTGGCTGCATATGGTAGGGAAGGTATGATAATATACCCTGTCCTACCCCTGTGTGCTGAGGACATCAGTGCAAGCACAACTGTTGGGCAGGAGAATCCGAAGACAAGCCAGAAAAGACAGGACAAACAGCTCCATGGGCACTGGGCCCAAGATGATATAGAGAGACGGAAAGCAATGAGTTGGGTTCTCAGGGACCCTGTTCAATCTTCAATAGATTTGTGTGTAGACAAGCATTTTGTCATTGAAGTCCCTTTTTGTTTCCCCGATTTTTACTGCCTAACAAACATTACAAAAAAACAAAACAAAACAAAAAAACCTTACCTTAATAAGTCCAATGAAAGAAGGTATTAGAAAATTGCTAACTCTGCACTGAAATCATGTTTGTACACACAGCAAACATGGTTGATGGGTGGTTAAAATAACCCATTGAAGTAACAGTGTTTACCTTACTCTTATCAGTCGATGTATGTTATCATTTACAGAAGACACACTAGTTCCCTACAAACTCATGTGATTAGCCCAGGAAGTAAATTGTGGAAAGTTTCAAAATCAGGTTCACTTCAAGACATGAGGCATGTGGAAGACTAGTATAGTGAGAAACACAACGTAGTAGTGAGAGAATCCAGGGAACCAGTCTTAAAAATGGCTGTGGCATTTGAGTTCAAATGTAAGCCACATTAAAATATCAACTGAATTTAAACAATCTCTTGGAGAAGATGTATGTTCTCTGAATTTGTCCACTTCTAAATGTTATAAAAATAAAACCGTAAGGCATCTACAGTAGCATTTTGGAAAGTAAATTAATAAATTTAATTTATGTAGGCATCCCAGGAATGAGTATTGTACAGAGATAGCAAAAAACACTAATTTGATTGTAATGAAATCATCAAATCAGAAATAGAGTGTAAATTTTTTTGCTTTAGTTCTTTCATTAGCTAGACTTATCTTTACCTTACTAGAGTGTTCAAAATAGGGAAAATCTACTCTGCAAGATGCCAGTTAAGGCTGCAAGTGTAGTTAAAAATAAAAGGTTAACCTGGGATATTTATCATAATATACGTGATAGAATGAAAATAACTGAGAAGTTATACAAAGCAAGGAATGGGGCTGCACGAGTACAGGGGATCGAATCCCACGTGGATAGCCCTTAAAAGGAAGGCTGAGTTATTTCAGCATCCACTGCAAATGAATACGATATTTTTGGCATTGTAAAATTATCACGCATAAAACTTGGACCTTGTTGATGAATTTAAATAGGACCCATTTTCTCGCCTTATTATTAGATTAATAGTTAATGATGAGACAGCTCTCCATAATGTAAGACTGACTTTGCAACTACTTTCATACCAGGCAAAATGCAAATGGTTTTCTCTCATTTTATATCCACCTGATCATTCTCCTTGAACAGGGTGAGGAGTGTAACTAGAGTGAACCCAAGCCAGACAAGGGCTCTGAGATTAAATGCAAGTCAAGAATAACATCAAACACAAAGGAGAAAATGAAGCCAACTATGTACACATTAGCAAAGTGAGCATAATTTATTTTCACCATCTCACAAGACTCAACTAAAATGATGGAGCTAAGAGGAATGGGAAAAGAGCCCACTGCAGATAAAAGCTGATGATGTTTTGAAAGTTGCAAAGCAAATGGATAAATGGTAACTGACTTAGAAGAGCAAAGAAACCTCGAGCTTAAACGTCTAGAGAGGGAGTCAGTAGGAAGCATCCAATTCCCTCCGCAGATTCCCAGAAAGGCTGGGAAATTGGGGGTACTAGAAAGCTCTGAAAATGCGGTGTAGAACAGGGTGAAATGGAGAAATCTCCTACCTCCACCCTCCTGCCCACCCTCCTCTGGAATAAGACAAAAGTAAAGTCAGACGGGCTTTTCTGGGAGCAGTGGTAAGAAGTAGCAGGGAAAACTTCTCCAGCACAGCCCTCACCCCGAGACACGAGCACAGAACTCCATGGCAGGACAAGGGCCTTTCTTTTGTGGAGAAACAAATCACCCCAGGGAAAAAAGACCTACAGATACTGACACGTGGACCTCCCTCTATCAAATACCTCCATCACATCAGATGATCTATACACTCAGATAAACAGAATTTCCATCAGCTTTTCAGTCCTCAATATTAAACATGACTTTCTACCCATTTGATAAAAGCCTCTAGCATGCAAACAGAGACCAGACCAAACAAAAAGGGGATTACTGGGATCACAGTGATGGGAAGTCCCAGGATAACAGCGGCTCCGTAGACCTAGGGAGAACCAGTCTCACAGGGAGCAGAGCAACAAACGGGTTCATGGGTGGTGTCTCCAAGAGAAATAAACGGGATTGGAAGATTACCTAATGTGTAGACAGTTTTGGAGAAAAACTACAACGCTTTTTAGAAATTCTTGTGGTGAGTTAGTGATAGGTACATAGAAAACTAAGCAATGAAAATGACTGTCAACGATAAGCTCAAGAAAAACAAACAAAAATGACCAGAAATGGAATAGAATCATAGTACACTATATGGCTCAGCTCAAACAGCATTCACATAGTCATCCATGTGTGCATGTAAATGTGAACAAGTATGTCTTCATATGCATATATAACATGTTAAACAAAAAGCAAAACCATACTGGGTAGATGGGGAGGGGACGTGTATGTCACAGTGAAAGCTATACAGTCATATTTTAATCTTCCATAGAAGGAAGCCTATAGATAACGTCTAAAAGTGATTTAAAAAAAAGCAGAAAAAGCATTTTATTTAGAAATATGAAAATAAAATATCAGAAGGATATTGTAGGAGTGAGAATCTGGGCTGGGAAACAGCAGGGCAGGGAGTGCCATTTCTATTAGAGGCCTCATAAATTACACTTGATTCTGAAAACATTTTGTTTTGGGTAATTGTGCCCTTACAAAAGAGTTGCCACAACAGTACAAAGAGTTCTCATTTACTGGTCACCTAGATTCCTCTATCATGTGAGTCTCCAACCTTCTATTTCAAAAGTGCTTTGCACCTAGAACCAGTTGTCGATATCTACAAAAACATCTTGCTGGGCTTGTAACTGAAACTGAGTCAATTCTAGAGTTCAAAATGGGGAGAACTGACAGCTTTAAAAAATACCGAGTTTCCCAATTCATGAACATAGTATCTCTCTCCTTTTATTTAGGTCCTTTAAAATTTCTTTCTCAAGAATTTTGGAGTTTTCAGCATACAAATCCTGCAAATATTCTGTCAGACCTAAAGTTAAATATTTCAGCTTCTGGAGCTGCTAATATAAATGGCATTTAAAAAAATTAGAATTCCACGTGTTCATTGCTAGTACACAGAAATACAACCAAATTTTGTATATTTACCTTGTATCCTGTAACCTTGCTTAACAACTTACTAGCTGTAGTAGCCTTTCTGTAGACTTGTTGATATTTTCTAGGTAGACAATCATGTCTTATGTAAATAGACAGTTTTATTTCTTCCCTTCCCAATCTGTGTGTATATTTTTTTCTTACCTTATTGCACTGGCTAGAACTTCCAATACAACACAGAAGAGGAGCAGTGAGAGCATTAAAGTTGCTTGGACAACTTTGTGAGGCAGATTAATTTGGTTTATTATAATAGCATAAACCCAAATTGCTCTTGTTTATAAATTAATGTGTCTATGTAAAGCACAAGGGGTTTTTTGTTTGTTTGTTTAAGTAAAAAATGGTCTATTGTTATTTAGTACTGGTGCTGGCTAACTGTCACAAGCTTTTATTAGGTTCTTCAACTCTCTATAGAATAATTAGAACATTCTGAAGGATCAAAAGAACTAAATGCCACTTTCTGGATCAGAACAAATCAAATTAATTTTTTTCTTTAACATTCACTTTCACTTCTTAATATTTTGAGAAATTTTCCCAAGAAATGTTCTTCAGCTGTCTTAAAAATTAATTTATTCACAGAGCATTTAATAAGCAAAAACACTAAACAAGGTACCCTTAATTTTTGGTTTCTCAAAAAAAAAAAATTAAAGAGAGGGAAAACAACAGTTATTTCCATGTACAAGTGATATGAGAAGATCAGGATAAGCAGAAAGCAACCTGTAAGAGGGATTTTAGGTTGCACTTAAAAAACTGAATGATGATGATTCACTGCTGGTGTTGATAATTACAAATTCAATAGGAAGCTGATTTAACTTACTTGAGAGTATTACTAATCGTGTTGAAACCATTTATTAACATTCACAATGTCTTACTGTAATTGTAATATTGTTTATTCCAAGTTTCTAAATAGTCAGGCTAACCAACCATTATTTTTGGACTTGTCTCCAGACCATACCACCTACCATATATAATTGTTAAATTCAACTGCAGTTTTGGTACTAAGAATACTAGTGAGAACATAGCAGCTAAAGAAAACAATGGTGGGGGGCTCCTTTGTGGGAAAAGTCAACAATATTCTTTGCATACAGAAGACTTCATATAGTATAAAATGCCAACTGAGCGATTAAAATTCAAATCTGATGGTTAGAAACTTGTGACACAGATTTAACCAATGGGAATCCTGTTAATTTCAAACAGATTGAAAGTACACATTATTTTCTCCTTTACTCATTGAAAAGAGATTGGGCTTGTCTTCATCACCCTCTGCCCTTCCACCCTTCCCCACACCAACTGGGGTAAAAAACTTGGTTGTGAGAGTCTGTGGAGGTATAGAAACATATATTCAGCATTTGCAAATTCCTTCTTTCCTATCCAAGAGTAGCAAAAATGGTCCTCACTAATTTTTTTGCTATTTTTAGCTAACAACAGAATTATAAAAATTAAATTATATTTTTCCTGTCAGACCTCATAGACTCTTTGCCTCAGTTATGAGAGTAATTGATTCTCTCAAACAACAAAACTTTAAGAGAATTTGCTAATAGGTCCATTGTTTCGACTTTTTCTAGAGGGAGAATAGCAATCTTTGTGTTTCTTCCACAAACAGACAGTATAATGTACTGGTTAAGAACACAGAACTCAGGCCACTGGGTTAAAGCAATGTCCATCTCTTCACAGTTTTGTGACAAGAAGTCAGTTAACCTTTTTGTCACATGAAAACATTATACATCATCACAGATTACAAAAATATCTGTGTAGTTAATGAAATTGCTGTGGCAATAAAGTTGATTCTAGGTTAAGCTTCAGGAGAAAAAATTGGGGCTATCAAAAGTATAACTTTTAATAACCATATAATAGGGTGCTTAAGTCCTGAACACTGTGGAGCCAGAAAGCAGAGGAGGTCTAGTCTCCCAGAAGGACCAACGTGAACTGGCAAAGTTTCAAGGTAACGATGTTTGTTCCAAAATAAGTATTTCCAACACTTCTCAGAACACCAAGAAATGCGTTCTATAATGCCATCAAGCCATTTTAAAAATACAAAGTCAGTAGTCTCCCTCAGTGAGGCAATTTTCCACGTGATTTTTAAAATTCAGGAGAAATTCACATAATACACAAGTAACCCTTTTAAAGTGTATGGCTCAGTGGCATTTAGTTTATTCACCATGTTGTGCAACCACTACCTCCTTCTAGTTTTGAAACTATTGCGTCAGCCCAGGAATACACCCCGTACCCATTAAGTGATTACTCCTCAACCTGCTCTCCGGTCCACCCCGGTAACTACTATCGGCCTCTGTCCAAGGATCTTCCTCTTCCAGATCCATCATAGGAAAGAGATCCCACAGTATGTGATCTTTTGGCTTCTTTCACTTGGCATCGTGCTTTCAAGGTTCACATGCATTATGATTTGAATGAAGACTAGTGACGGGTGTCAAAAAGTCTTGCCTACTAATATTAGTAAATCAATATCAACTTAGTGCTCACTGGACACTCACTGCCTTCCTCGTCACATAGCTGGGGAGTGGCAAGGCTGGCACCAAAATTTACTCTCTTAGCCATTAATGTTTTAAAAACACACAAGGTGGGCTTCCCTGGTGGCGCAGTGGTTGGGAGTCCGCCTGCCAATGCAGTGGACGCGGGTTCGTGTCCCGGTCCGGGAGGATCCTACATGCCGCGGAGCGGCTGGGCCCATGAGCCATGGCCGCTGAGCCTGCACGTCTGGAGCCTGTGCTCCGCAACGGGAGAGGCCACAACAGTGAGAGGCCCGTGTACCGCAAAAAAAACAAAACAAAACAACACACAAGGTGGTGTGCAGTCACAGAATGAGTATATCAAAGTTTAAGGCAGCAAAAATCAAAATATCCCCTAGGCTATCTCTGGAAGTAAATGCCAGAAAGGCTGTGGGCTACGAATGGAGGAAAGCTGAATTCAAACCCCAAATCCACCACGTTCAAGCGCTGTGATCGTGAGCAATTTATCAGAACTGTTCAAGTCTCGGTTTCCACAAAGGACTGTTATATTGACAAGCTGAGCATAGGTAAGTCTCCTGACAAGACGGCCCCACCTCTTTAACTTTTCTACGTGACTAGCATCTTCTGGAAGCAGCACCATCTCCACCCGCAGACATGCTCACTGGGCGCCAGCCCCTCCCTACGTGGTCCTGGGACCAGCAGCACCTGGGAGCTGGGAGCAGATGAAGAACCCGAGGCCCAGACCCACTGAATCAGAATCTGCGTTTCAGTAAGAACCCCAAGTGATTCACGTGTTATTAAGGTTTAAAAAGCACTGCTCCAGCTGTCTCCGAAAAGGGGGTGAGGGGAGCACAGAAGGAAACCCAGAACTTAACACAGTGTATTTAACCAAGACGGACAAAATAAGCAATAAAGTACTAAAAATAAGTAGTTACGAATTCTTCTCTCTTTTTAAGAGATATTAACTTACAGAGACGAAACACCAGATGGTAAGAGGAAAAAGAAACTACATGTTGATGTGTACCTTCTTACAAACAAGTCTGGCTGTATCACACGCAGGCATTCAAGTTAGATTTGTTCCGCTTATGCTTTACTCCATCTTTTCAGGCTGAAGAAATGAAAACGGATGGTTCTTGGATTTCAGAGCTTCACTGCTCATGGTTAGCTACTTTTTACATCCTGCTAAGTAGAGAGCAGGGTGACCCAGCATTCCACCAGTGTAGCTAAATGTGAAGTCCAAACATCTTCATAAATAACACGAGCTCCACTTTTCCTATCAAAATGAAAACAGAGAAATAAATATAACACATTCCAATGTAACTAAAATAAATAGCAGAAACATCACTTCGCTGTGAAAACAAAGTAGAAATTATTATGACCATCCCTGACAATAAACCAAATATTATGTCTACTAACAGCAATCTCTGTTGTTTGTTCTTTATGTGAATTTGAGTTATAAAGATTTTTTTCTTAAATGAGCATCAGGTCATCTTATCTTCATGAATTTTAATGAGAAACACATGAACTACATGGACACTTCTGTAATTTATAATGATGTATAGTATTTTTAAATGACATTTTTAGCTCATCAGAGGCAAGAATAAATTCCAAGATTTTTAAAAGAAATAACACTATGTTTAGTCATCTACTCACACATTGATTCAACTAGAAAGTGCTATGTTCCACGTCCCATCCTGAGTCCTGGGCCACATAAGTAAAGACAGGCACAGCCTCTGCCCTCAAAGAGCTTCTAATCACTAAATAAATAACCAGTGTCTGCTAAAAAGGGGCTGCTTTAATGTTTCAAACCGTCTCTGTTTCACCCTCGTCCCTTGTGCTAAGGAGGGTATGGCTGTCTCTACGCGAGGTTTTCTTTTTGTTCTGTTTTTGGGGTTTTTTTGTTTTTTGTTCTACGTGAGTTTTACTACCAAAAAATACTGTCCACAGTTTAACAGTTGAAATAAGTGTTCTACTTCGATAGGCATCCACAAATATTAGAAATGCCTAAAAGGAAAAAAGTCCTGTGCATAATATTAATGCTTGTATACTGGTCTTTCTTGTTTTGCTGTCATCCAACAAAACCAAAATAAAAAAGAGTTATAGGAAACAAAGTTCAGTGGAGATGTGCTTCTCTATTCACTGAAGGACCCTCTCCAATGGTGTGCGATATGGCACATAGCAGGCAGCCTGCAAGGAAGGCAGGATGGACCACGTGAAGGACGGAAGCACTTCATTCTGCCCCAGCGTCACGAGAGCCCACGACCAGAGATCACACAACTGCATTTATGTGTCAAGGCTGATGTCTCAAGTCTGTGAACTCCCTGAGAACCACCAGTGTTTGATAAATTATTAGGTTATGCAGAATTTTATTATTCAAGCACAGGATATTTGTTCTTGCAAAAGATCAAGGACCAATTTAAAAGAACTAAGAAGTAGATCTATCAGGCATCTAAGGCAAGCTGCTATTTCAGTTGACAAAATCACTTTTTTTCTTTTTTTAAAAAATAACTTTATTTTATGTATTTATTTTTTTGGCTGCACTGGGTGTTCGTTGCTGTACACGGGCTTTCTCCACTTGTGGTGAGCAGGGGCTACTCTTCGTTGAGGTGTGCGGGCTTCTCATCATGGTGGCTTCTCTTGTTGCGGAGCACGGGCTCTAGGCGTGCAGGCTTCAGTAGTTGTGGCTCACGGGCTCAGCAGTTGTGGCTCATGGACTCTAGAGCACAGGCTCAGTAGTTGTGGCTCACGGGCTTAGTTGCTCCACGGCATGTGGGATCTTCCCGGACCAGGGCTCGAACCCGTGTCCCCTGCATTCGCAGGCGGATTCTTAACCACTGCGCCACCAGGGAAGCCTGACAAAATCACTTTCAGTTATGTATTTCTTATTCTCCAGTTAAAAAAAAAGAGCCTAAAAGGTTTTCTGTAGAGAACCTTCCAGGGCAATGAATTTTAGGAGAAACACATCGTGTGGATCATACATAAAAAGTATCAGGTAGGGGCTTCCCTGGTGGCGCAGTGGTTGGGGGTCCGCCTGCCGATGCAGGGGACACAGGTTTGTGCCCCGGTCCAGGAGGATCCCACATGCCGCAGAGCGGCTGGGCCTGCGAGTCCGAAGCCTGTGCTCCGCGACGGGAGAGGCCACGGCGGTGGGGGGCCCGCGTACAGCAAAAAAAAAAAAAAAAAAAAGTATCAGGTAGCAAAATGTTGTCAATTACAGTTTTGAAAAACATACAATAGTTTTTTAAAATCCAGTATTTCTTGCATCCTCTCTCTTCAAAAACCTAATATTTCCACTAAAGCCCAATTCACAGAGGGTACTTGTGCAGGGATGAACAGAGCTCAAGTATGATGTTCTGTGGCAATCTATTGTAACTCAGGAATAGAGCTTAGAAACCTAAAAGAATGCACAGTTAACAATGTCCCCAAGGTCACCGACAGATAATCTCAATGATGGAGAGCTGGACCTAATTTTCGAAAAGTTCCAGAGAATGAAATCATGGTTGCATTTTCTGATGAGAACCTGAAGGTAAGATACTCTGTGCTGCTGTTTAAGGAGAGCACTGCTTCACTGGGATGCCAGAAACACAGGTGAAAGTTTAGGAATCCAACACAAAGTTGCAAATGTTAAATAATAAATATGTACCTTTAGGTATAACTGAAGTTTTTTTCTAAAAATGAACTTTGAATTTGCAATTCAATTCCACATGGACTAAGTTGAGGTCCTAGAATTCTCAAGCATAAAGCGAGGAAGAGATAATTTGAAGTTAAGAAAAGTTAAGAACTGGCATTTCTACTTAGCTGCCCCAGTTAAACAAAACAAACCAGAAACAGTGAGACCCCTGAAGGCCGTATTTTGAAAAGGATGGGCAGCAACAAGCCCCGCACGAAGGGAATCACTGGGTTTTCTCATGTGTAGCCTCGTGCATTTACAGTTTGCCAAATACGGAAACTTCTGCTTTAACATACACAACCTTAATCTAGTATTTTTTTTCCCCTGCTAAAGCCAATAGATTCAGGTGCTTCACCAGACCAATTCCAATTCATCATAACAAAACCAAATTGTCAGGCCCCAGGAATGCTGTCTTTCAATGTGCCATGCTACGAGCCTTGAGTCACATTTCATGCCTGCCCCGTCCAGACGCCAGGAGGTGCAGAGACAGTTCTACACTCACTGTTCCCACTTCTTTTCTCACTATTAACTCTTCAACCCTCCTTATCATTAAGCCTGATGCTTCTAAGGTCTCTGACCACATCCATCTGGTCAAACCTAATAATGGTCATTTCTCTGTCCTTGCCCTCTTCGCTTTTCAGTGGAATTCAGCACCGCTGAACGCGCTCTGCTTCCTGAGACGGTTCCTATTTTGCTGAGAATCAGTCCTCCTGGTGGTCCCCCTCTGCCACCACCTGATCCTTCTTGGTTTCACTTGCTGGCTCTTCTTCCTTCTCCCCAGCGGTTGGCACCGCCCAGGGCCCAGTCCTAAGCTCACTGCCCTCCTCACTCCGCAGGTGCCGCAGCTTAAATACCACCTATGTGCTAATGGTTCCCAACGGGATATTTACAGCCCTAACCTTTGCCCTGAATAAACAAACAAATAAATACTGAATTACAGAAAATATAATTTGGTATTTATATTTTATACAATTTGATGTGATATCTCTCTGTGGTTGTTTAATAGAAATCGCAAACCTAATACGTATAACCCAGAATTTTTTTATCGTACCCCAAGCCCTGCAAACATTTTTCTTCCCCAGTATTCCCCATCTCAGTAACTGGTACCACTGCCTACCCTACAGAATTCTCAATCATTTACAGCTGCTCAAGTCAAATATTTAGGCAGGAGGCACCCTGACTTCTCTATTTCCACACACCTATGTTGTCCAACCCTGTCAGATCTTCCTAGAAAGTGCACCAAACTGATCCCGGTCACGGCCATCGTGCTTTCTCACCTGGACGATCGTTAACTGCCTGCTTCAGGTCCCTCTGCTCTTGCCTCCCTGCAATCCATTCTTTACACGAAGCCAGAGACAGAAAAGCCCGCCGTCCTCTCGTTAAAATACCCCGGTGGCTTCCCAAGCTCCTGGCCATGACCTATGAAGCCAAAGGCCTGTCCTCTGCATCCTAACTAAGCGCCCAGGGCTTTGTCTCCTGCAGTCTCAGCTGTGGGACCTATCCAGCACCTTCATACAGCGGAAGAACCAATTATCGATGTGAAGCTACGAATTCCAAAATGATGGTGGAACTTCACTCATAACACAGTCAATGGCTGCGTTCCAGGACTTCAGAGCCTCCTCCCCCTAAAGATGACTTTCACCCCTTAAACTCCAGCACGGGTCACTCCAAGGTGACACTCACAGTCCTGTCCACACAACTTTCCAAGTGTTCTCAAGAAGGGCAACACGCAAGCCCCGGACTTTCTAGGCAAATCACTTTTTCCTATCTGTCCTCAGTGCTGAGCCTATGGAGCTGGGAAAGCACAGCACCTCCCGGGTGGAAAGAGTACCCCAGGTCTGGCTGGGATGACAGGATGGCAGAGCAGGTGCAGGATCCCTACAGATCCACTACTTCCTGTGGCCCCAGGGTGCACAGAGAAGGGTCTTGGGCACCTTCCAGGAACCACCGCAAGTGAAAGGAGCAGAGGACGGCAGGCTCTGTGTCTGTCCACAAACAGAATCCGTCATTTTAATAATGAAAAATTTTAAATGAGGTGCACTTTGAGATGACTGTTATAGCCAGTGCCTAGGGCAATACCTTTATCAAGACTTTCAAAGATTCACATCCAAGTCAGGTGAGCTATTCTTCCCAGTGTCTCCACCACTAAACAGAACAATGTTTACTATCTCACAGGGTCCTGGAGACAGTGGATGTGAAAACGTTTTTTAAAGTATAAGTACTTCATCGAGGTATAATCTGCGGGAGAGTGAAAATAACTTGAATTAAGGCAATGAAGATACAAAGGCCCAGGCTGGAGATCTTATGTCATCAACGCCCAGCATGTGGTTGCAGCCAATAAATGTTTGCTGGAGAACTTAAGAAAACAGCTCACAAACCCTGGTGACAAGTGTGGTGTATAAAGTACATTCTGTCTCAAAATCATTCAAAGTTAATATGCCAACTTAAGGTTTAAAAAAAAAAAGAGAGAGAAAATAGTTTCAAGACGATGCCTTCTGAACAGTCCCAGGAGGGCAGGGATGTACCAGAACACCAGTGAAAACCCCAGATTCCAGTCTGGTTCTACCACTGGCTGTAATTTTAGGAGGGTGACTAAGCATTCTTCAGAGCAACACGACAGGCATGGGCTGCAGGAACTGTTTCATTCTAATTCGGTTGTTTTATTCCGTGCTCACACCAATAACATACAATACGTCTTATCAAACTCACTGCTTACTGAGTTCAGTGCGAGAAAGCCAAAACCGAATCACATTATTTCAAGACAATTGACCCACTATGACATCATGTTTTGATTTATGAAACACTTGATTATAAGGTGTTTTTCTGTTCTTCTGTTGAGTTCACTGCCTTGAAACGTGGCTGCAGAACTGAGTTAGCTTCTAAGCCCTGGACTTGCATTTACAGGTGATTTAGCTTTTAAGACCCTCTACCAAGCCTTATTCAAAAGCGGTCAGAATCAACACCTTTAGACCTGAACATAGAGGCTGAGTCACTCCTCTGCGGGTCTCTGACAGGGGGACAGAGCTACATGTACTGGGAGCAGAGGGGAGAAGACGTGACAGGGCCCCTCCCCTCTCTGGAGGGAGGTGGCAAGTAGGCAGAGCGGAATCACAGGTGAGTCAGCAGGAGTGTGGCAGACACCAAACAAGTGAAAGTGAGACAATTCTGCTAAAGAATTCGAAGAGCCCACGCTTGAACAAAAAATAACAAACACACTTCAGTCTAAAGGGACACTTTGGTCAAACCGATTTCTCTGTTTTTCTTCCTGTCTCCTGTGAACAGGACACAGGCCTAATTTCTGTTTCTGATAGACAACTCAGTCACGAAGCAGGAAGAGCACAAGTTATTCTCTTTGCTGAAAACAGCAGAGTTAACAATGGAAGTGGGAACTGTAAACAAGTAGAAATCGCCAACAGAGTTTTTCACTCACACTCACTCACACACACACACACACACACACTCACACACACACACCCCAGATTAAGTAAAAATTCAAACCGAATTGTGTTATAAAATCATCATGATTTTTTGGCTATGACTAACTGGACCACATACAACTAATTTTGAAGAGCTGCTAGAATTCTCCTTCACAAAAAATTTCCAGAGAATACCACACAAACCCTGGAATAAAAGCATTCCCAGCAATGCTTTTCTTGGAGGCAAGTCCATGGCGCTCGCCAAGAGGAGTATTTTAAGAACCCCCCAAACTGCGCTGGGGACAAGGAAAAAGGAGGCAGACCACAGGGCGAGAGTCACTCCTTTTGCACAAAGGCAACATGACCCTTCAAGTAAGTGTGTGGAGTCTTCAAACCTTGACCCTAAAAGAAGCTGCCGCCTGTGAAGCTCCTGTCCAAAGTCGTGAACGAGCTGCAGATGAGTCTTAAACTGTGCACTAAGCTTTAGAAACTAGCTGGTGTGGCTTTGTAAGCGGCAGGGGCAACTTCTGTCTCTCAAAATAGTTTATCATGTTTGTCCGATTGATTTTGTTTAGAAAATTAATGGAGGAGGCCATTCAAGAAGCAGCGAGGATGTCTGTCTTATTTAAGATGGAGCTGAACAGGGAAAGGGATTCAGTTCATTTCTACAGGTTTTTTAAGGCAATAATCTATATTAGTATCAATGGACACGTCATGCCCACAAGAGGAAACCTTTGAGTCATCACAGTTACATGACCAGGCATTCTTCTTTAAGCCACAGTGCATCCTGTGCTTCTTGATTTCCCAGGGGTCGGTGCTTTTCACGAATAGTGAGCGTTTGGGCATTGCTGGTAAGCTGTTTTCATTGAGAGACACAAATCCCAAAAGTATCCTTAAACTCTGAGAGCTCTCACTTGGAGTACTAGGATCTGATGGTTCTGGAGAAGCTTAAAATAACAATATATGAAAATCAATACCACGGTGGCCGTAGGAGAAGCGGTGACTCAAATACACCGAAATCCTCAGGATCAGGAAAGAGTCTGTTCTTGGGTCCCCAAAGGCCAGACGCAGATGCTCCTCCCTTTGTCCACCCAGACCACCCCTGTTCCAGCCTTCTCTCACAACCCCTTCCTCAATAAAGGGGCCCCGGAGCCCCTTCTCCTATGAGCACCAACAGCGTTTACAAGCTTTTGTGGGTGTTCCCCAGGACCAGCCGTGCAATGAATGGACGGGTCCATGGCCAAGGGTTCACCGGTCCAGAGCAAGTGTCTTTTGTCAATTTTAGGGTTAATACGTTCTTTCCGTACATAAGACCACGGGGACAGGATGTAAGAAGTGGTATTTACAGCTCTTGCAGGGGATTAGTAAGTTATTTCTGTTGTAAGGCTAACATACGTTAGGTTCTTACTTTTGCCCATCACCGTGAAGAGCACCACACATCCTTAACTCTTAGCTTTCACACAATCCTGTGAAGGACATCCTGTCTCTAGGTCCATTGCCCAGATGAGGAGCTGCGGCTCAGTGAGATGGAGCTTCTCACCTAAGGCTGCCCTGCGGGAAGGTGCCCGCCACCAGGGCAGCTCAGCGTAGTTTCTTCCCATTTTACGTGGGGATGGATTAACTTTAAATCCCCCAATCCCGGGGCAGCCAGGTGGCTCACCATTTAACTGTCCCGTACTGAATTATTATTTTTTTTTATTGCAACCGATAAAACACTGGAGGCCTGGACATTGTGTTACAGTTCTATGCGTCTTCCTCTATTTCAAAATAAGGTAAACGCGCTGCCGATTTATACGTGGAAAATGATGACATAATGGGAATATACGGGAACCTCCACACAGAGCAAGCACATATGCATTTACACGTGTGCGGATGTGTGCTTTCAGTGCGATCATGTAAGGGCCTTGTCATCCCATTCTTTCTCTCTGAACAGCTACCTGCTGATTCCTGTCTTCTTAGTAGAAGGCATTGGACGTACAAGATACTAGACAGACAGAACATAGGACCTGTCAGAAGTCAGATCTTACAGAAGAGCCCGTGGCTTAATTAGCGCCCTAGCAAAGGGCACACCATTCTTAAGATCTTGAGGCAGCTGCTTTGCCACCGTCTGAAATCACTACACTGGGAAGGAGAACGCGATGTTTAAAATCACCACTTGCATGCTTTCCTGCACTAGTGTTAAAACCCCCAGGAAGGCTCCTGGCTCAGCACTATGATAGCCCCGCCCCAGTCCTGCCCTTGCTCCTGTCCTGGGGGGTCCACACCCTCCCCTGCCACCCCCCCACCCCCCGCCCCAACGGGTCAGCCTCGCTCCGGGCCAGCACCGCCGGTGAGCACCGCGTCAGGAAGGATGTGAACAGACTGGGGACGGTTGGAGGCCCAGGGCAACCTACTCTATTCTTTTTTTTTTTTACATCTTTATTGGAGTATAATTGCTTTACAATGGTGTGTTATTTTCTGCTTTATAACAAAGTGAACAAGCTATACATATACATATATCCCCATATCGCCTCCCTCTTGCATCTCCCTGTCCCTTCCTATCCCATCCCTCTAGGTGGTCACGTGCTATGTGGCTGCTTCCCACTAGCTATCTACTTTACGTTTGGTAGTGTATGTATGTCCATGCCACTCTCTCACTTCGTCCCAGCTTACCCTTCCCCCTCCCCGTGTCCTCAAGTCCATTCTCTAGTAGGTCTGTGTCTTTATTCCTGTTTTACCCCTAGGTTCTGTAAACGTTTCCTTTTCAATTTTTCTCAACGTGCTCTGTTTCTGAATGGTCTGTCTCCTTACTTACAAGGACCTAAGCCCATTCTGAGGACTAGGAATTTTATGTGAAGGCATGGGCAGGGTCCCTGCTGGGGCGGGGGGTGCTCTGAGGGATAAGGTGGTGCAGGCCTCCTTCCTGGAGCTGCCAGGAATCTCAGGCTCCTTGGCTTGCAGACACGTCACACCAAGCTCTACTCTTCACACACCTTCCTCCTTCTGTGTCTTCCTAAACTTTTAGAAAGCCTGTCCTTACAGAACTCAAATCAATTAAAAGTCATCAGCCGGGGACACAATAAACAGTGTTACATGGCCTTTATAGAATTAATGCATTTGTGCATGGGGGAGAAGGCAGGATAACGGCGCCCACAGCTGTCCACAGGCGGGTCCCTAGGATCTGTGAATGTGTTTCCTTCCGCGGTGACAGGCACTTTACAGATGCGATGAAGTTAACGACCTTGAGATGGGAGATGCTCTGGGTTATCCAGGTGGGCTCCATGAGACCACGAGGGTCCCAATAAGTGGAAGACGAAAGCGGGAAATCACAGATTTGGCTATGGAAGCAGAGGTCATGACCTAATCGCTGGAAGGGGACACGAGCCCAGGGACATGGGTGGCCTCCAGAAGCTGGAAAGGGCAGGAAACAACTGTTCTCCTAGAGCCTCCAGAAACCTATTTCAGATTACTGACCTCTGAAACTGTAAGAAAATAGATTTGTGGGGTGGTTTTTTTTTTAGCCTCTGAAAAATTTGTTATAGCAGCCACAGAAAACTAATGCAGTCCCATGGATTCTGAAGCAGAAGAAATTATTCAAGGTGCTGCTACCTTGTGTTATTTAGGAAAATTGGCCGAGTGGGCTGACTATCCGGCAAGGGTCCCATGGGTGACACGGTGGCTCCTGGGGCTACCGTCACTTGTACTCAGCTGCAGGGAGTCAGGGGGGAACAGGGGCAGCCGCCGTGTCAAACTGCAGGGCCACTCATGCCAGATTTGTGGATCCAGTGATGCCTGCTGCTGGGTGGATGGCTCGTCCCTGCGCTGGTGCCTCTCACAGCTCCGTGACGTCTGCCTGGGTGCGTAGGAGGAAAGAGAAGCCTCCACACGCACCCCTTTAAATCATTATGGATGTTTGCTAAGTCATCTTCTTACCAACTGTTATGTGGTCGTCCAAGTCAACAACCCCGGGATTATCCCACTCCTCTGCCCTTACAACCTGCAGCCCACCCATGAGAAAGCCTTTGACCTCGACCGTCACGAGAGCATCCAAATCAGAGCGCGTCTTGCCACCGCTACCCCTCCTGCCACCCACTCCGAGCTGCAGTCTCTCCCACTGGAATATTGACCGCAGCAGCTGCCAGCGGGTTCCCTGATGCCATCCTGCTCCCCTGCAGGGAGCTCTCCACACAGCAGCCACGTCCGCTGAGAAACACAAGTCAGATCACGTCACTCCCAGGATAGAAACCTTCCCATGTCTTATCACAACACAAGGAATAGGACACAAGCACTTTACCACCGTTCCCGTCACGATCTGGCGGTCCCACCTCATCTTCTGCTACTTTTTCTCTTGGTGTGCCCCAATCCGACCTTCTTGCTATTCCTCAAAGACACCATTCCTGCTTAGGGATTCTGTCCTGGTATAACGTCTGGGGGCTCTAAGTCGGGGTCTGCCGTGCCGACCTTACAGGACCCGTCTGGGAACGCCAACAGCCCAACACCTGGAGGCCCAGGGTGCTGTGGAAATATATAGGAGTCCCTAAACAGAACCACCCTTTGTCTGGGTAGTTTGTGTTCTTATTTTTGAGTTGTGAGAGCTTATATATTCTGGATGTAAGTGCTTTGTCAGATGAGATTTGCGAGTATTTTCTCCTGGTCCTTTCATAATATTCTTCACAGAGTAACAATTTTTAATTTTGATGAAGTATAACATTAATCTTTTCTCTTACACATCATGCTTTTGGTGTTGTATCTAAGGACTTTTCGTGTAAACCAAAGTCATGAAGATTTTTATCCTATGGTTTACTTCTAAGAGTTTGATCATTTTACATTTTAGCCTGTGATCCAGTTTGACGTAAGTTCTGTGCAGAGAAGAAGGTTATAGGTTAATTTTTTTGTATATAGATGTCCAGTTGCTCCAGCGCCATTTGTTGAAAAGACCGTCCCTTCTCCACTGAATGGCCTTTGCATGTTCATCAAAACCAGTGGCCGTTTGCCTGGGTGTATTTCTGGACTCTCCGTCTGTTCCATTATGTCTGTCCTTTTGCTGAGACCACATCGTCTTGATTACTGAAGTGTCAAAGGATACCTTAAGATCAGGTAGTGTTATACCTCCAACTACTTTTTTGTTTTCTTTTAAATTTTATTTATTATTCGAAAGCCATACACAAGTAATATAGAAAATTTGGAACTTACAGGAAAACCAAAGAGAAGAATTACAATTACTTTATTCCACCATCCACAGATAACCATTATTATTAACATTTTGGAATATATCCTCAGTCTTTTTATCGTTTTATGTATGCAAGTACACACCTATATTAAAAGAAAAAAAACAAAATTGAGATTACATAATACTCACTACTTTTATAACCTTTTTTAATGTTCAAAGAGCATTTTTCTTTCTAGTCTAATGTTCTTCTACGTGACTTTTAAGGGCTGTGCAGTACTCCGCCATCTGGATGGATACACAATAATTTACTTCAGCAATTCCCTATTGAAAATTTTCATTACAGCAGAAAAGAAACGAACCTCCAATCAGACAGTCGCTTTCCTTTTTTCCTCTATTGCAATGCTGGGATGAACATCCTATAAGCAAATCTTTAATGATCTTGTTAAGATAAATGACTGAATGTAGAATTATGAAGTCAAAGGCCATGGAAACTTTTAGGATGTTTGCCACTATCTCCAAACTGACATCAGGAAGCCTGGACCACCTGGTACCCCATATGCAATGTGCGGGGTGTTATTTTAGTACTACTTTGCCGATAACTGCGTCTTATTTTCCTGTTGCGGTTTGCTGCGGGAAAAGTGCTCTCCTTTCGTTAGTTACTAATGAAGCACACATTTCTCCCCGTGGTTCTATCCGTCTGGACGTCGGTTATGAGTCGGCAGGTAGGTCCTCTCACCGCCGGCTCCTGTTCCTTGAGGCTGTGTGTATAAAAATCCCAGGGTGGGGAAGCGGAAGCAGGATGAAGCCAAGGACACCTTCACGTGGCCCCATCTCTGGGCCGAGTGGGAAGACTGGAGACAATCGGAGAGGCGAGTAGATGGCTAGATGCTTGCCCTGGATGGCAGTGGCTGTCACCCTCCTCCTGGGGCGCTCTTGGTCTCTGTGGGCCCCTCTGCAGGATGCCCAGGCAGGCCTGTGCTCTCCAGGCCTGGTCCTTCCCGGGCCTTCCGCTTGCCGCTGTGCCCCCAGGCTGCTACTCCTCATTTCTGCCCCAGG
This sequence comes from Aethalodelphis obliquidens, assembly GCF_003676395.1. Taxonomy (NCBI): domain Eukaryota; kingdom Metazoa; phylum Chordata; class Mammalia; order Artiodactyla; family Delphinidae; genus Aethalodelphis; species Aethalodelphis obliquidens. The sequence continues at coordinate 6,639,296 of NW_020837969.1, forward strand.
ACGGGTGAGGATGGCAGAGCTGCAGGGAGACCCTGCGGCCAGTGAAGCCAGGAGGGGGAGAAAGGACAGAGCGAGGTCCAGGGACAGAGCGACCTTTGCAGCCTGCGAGTGGACTCAGACCGTCCACCCCCTGGACCGCAGTCCCGCACACATCCAGCTTAGCCTGCAGAAGCGTGGGTACAGTGACCTGCGGGCCCCTAAATCTCTCTGTTTCTCATAAATGGAGACTAGGACCCGGCTCCCTACACACCTGCTGCCCCCAAACAGAGCAAACAGCTTCCTGCAGCCCCTGAACTTAGTCACCATCTCAGGCCGGGAGCCTGGGCCAAGGCCCAAGCACACCAGAGCGCAGGAGTGAGACTGGGTCAGGAGCTGGGGGTGGCAGGTTTACACCGCCTGATGCCCCAGAGGGGGTCACGTCCCACAGCCCACCTCTCCTGGATGATGGACGGGAGAATCTCCTGAGCTGAGTCTCACACACTGTTCTGCAAAGTAAAGTGAGGGAAGAAAGAGCAGGGGCCGCCGGGACGCCACGGGGCCTGCGACCTGCTCTAGCGGGTGTGCGTGGGGAGCCCGGGACCATCTTTGCCTGGTGGGAGGTCAATGCAGAGGCTGCGCTGCCACCAGCCCCTCCCCAGCTCCCCGGGCCAAGGTCAGAGGTAGGGAGGGCAGCAGCTTCTGCGAAAGCTGCTTTGTTCCCACTGCTGCCGGAGGAGTGCCCAGGCTCTGAGTCTGCACAGGAGGCTCTGATTCCCTCGGGCAGGCCCAGCTCTGTGACTCCGCACCTCGGGTGGAGAAGTGGAGATGCGGGTGGGTCTGAGGGTCCCATGCAGAGGTGAGTATCCCTGAATCCAGAGTCTGGGCCAGGCTGAGGAAATAAATACCGGGAAAGACAAGAGCGGGGGATGACTGCTCAGATGGGAGCCTCCGTGTGACCTTCTCCCTGAAGAGGAGCTTACTTTAGGGTGTCACCTGGAGAGGCCACTAGGAAAGGATGGGCACAAGGAACAAGGGTGGGGGGACACCTGGGTAGAGGGGTGGATGGGGTTTCCTGCGTTCCACACAAAGACCAGTCAACCCTGCTAGTCAGAGCCTCTCCCCAACCCCGTTCAGCTGGGCTCTCTAGTCTGAAACTCTTCTCTCTGGCTGGTCAGGCTGGCTGAAGGCTCTGCAAGGGGACAGGGTCCCCTTCCAGAAGGGGTCATCACTCCCAACTCCGTCACCTTCCAGACGAGGGGAGGCAGCTCCTGTCCCTGGAAGCCAGGGGCAGGGGGCATATGCCTCCAGCTCTGTCCTTCTCTTTCAAAACTGTTTCATCTAGTCTGTTCCTTTTTCTCCATATACACATCTTAGAGTCAGCTTGTCTATATCATCAAAGAATTCTCCTGTGAGTGTGAGTGGGTATGTGTTAAACCTGCAAATCATTTTGGGGAGGAATGGCATTTTAACCATACCGAGTCTTCCAATCCATGCGCACGGTATGTCTCTCTGTTGTTTGAAATCAGTGTTTTGTTGTTTCCAGCACACAGATCCTGCACATCTTTTGATGTTAGATTTGTACATAAATACCTCATTGTTGACCTTGTATTACTGTATCCTTGTTTCCTGACAATTTGCTGAACTCACTTATTAGTTCTGAGAGCTTTTTGGTATAGATTTCTTGCAACTGTCTACATAAGCAATCACACTGTCTAAGAAAGAGGTAGTCTCACCTCTTCCCCTCTAACCTAAATGCCTTTTATTTCGTTTTCTTGCCTTATTGCACTTAATCCATTCACTTACGTCATGTGGGCAAGGCTCCTCCCTCAGGGCAGGAAGGCCCAGGCGGGGAGTCTTGTCTGAGCACTGGAATTTTATCAAATAACATGTTTTACTTCCTGCTTTGCTCACAGATAGTGGTTAACCCCACAGAGAGTGGTTAATTCCACATATGGTTACCAGAAGTTAAATGTGCACCTGGCTCCATTTCTATGTGTGATTAGTGGGAGAACATTGGCAGGACACGGAGCAGAAACACAGGGGGCACCCAGGCAGCGGCCTCCACGCCTGGCAGCAGTAAACGCTGGCCCTCATGTCTGACCTCCCTGCTGGCTCTACATTCCAGGAGAACAGGCTGGGCACAGAATCAAGTACAGCTGCCTGGCCTCATAAAATATAAAGAACATCTCTCCCTCTGAGACACCAGGGAAGGAAGAGGTGACTGATAAACAGACAGAGACACTGTGAACTGGAGAGAAAGCAAACAGGATACTTATTCACGGAAGCTGGAGTTATTAATGACAGTTCATACAAATAAATGTGGATCGGTACTCAGACTCAATTAGGTAAGGTAATTCCCAATTGCCGCCAATGCAAATAGGACTTCTGGGGGGAACTGCAGCCTTCTCCACTTCATGACTCTAAGCACTAATGTCCTAAACCTCTTGTACTGACCGATGCAGGGTTAAATCATGATAAGGGAAAAAGACCACCGCTGTTCTTGAAAATATATCTACAGTTTGTTTGTGTATTATAATTCTACCAGTTTAAATTAACACAGTATTAATATAACACCATGCTTAGGGGAAGAAGAAGGGAGGGTGGGTACTTAGCAGATGCAAAATGGAAACACAAGTAACAAATGATGCTACCCTCAGACAGCAACGCTTTGGAGTGACCACAGGTTGGGTATCAAAGTAAAAACAGAAAGAGTAACAAACAATTTCAATTTCAAGAATAATGAAAACAATGATTACCCCCCCACACCCCCCACAGGGCTTCCCTGGTGGCACAGTGGTTGAGAGTCTGCCTGCCGATGCAGGGAACACGGGTTCGTGCCCCGGTCCGGGAAGATCCCACATGCTGTGGAGCGGCTGGGCCCGTGAGCCATGGCCGCTGAGCCTGCGCGTCCGGAGCCTGTGCTCCGCAACGGGAGAGGCTGCAGCGGTGAGAGGCCCACGTACCACAAAAAAAAAAAAAAAAAAAAAACCCAAAACCCCAAAACCCTACATTTAATGCAGAGAAATAAGGGCAAGTAATGTTAAAGACAGATATGCATAAGATAAAACATATCCAAACAGGATTAAATGAACATGTTTCACCCTAAGTAAATCCATCTGTGAAAACAATCATTGAATTCTTTTGGCTTTTTAAACCATCATTAACATAGGTCACATTATTTCTTGGTCAAAAACGGAAGAAAGTGCATTTGACTGTGAGAACACGCACTGGGCGTTTTCAGGCCAAGTCTGCCCTATCTTATTTCTGCCCGTGGCTGCCAGGTCTATATCTGGAAGGCTACCTGCCCGTCCTCCTGGGGACCAGCAGTGGCTGGAGGTGAGGAGAGCCAGAGGGGCCAGAGCAGGAGGACAGAAGGCGTGATAACACAGATGCAGGGCCACCACTCGGCCTGACCAAAGCCATGGGACGCCCTGTTTCAAGACACTAACCCAAAAGCGTACTTCGCTGACGCAGCGGCTTACCCATTCGAAGGAGAGAATCCAGCAGCCGCTTGCGATGTCCCGCAGCACGTTCTGGGTGCGGCGGGGCTTCCTGGCGAGCACGTGCGTGGGGCAGCCACACGCCTCCCCGGCCAAGGAGAAGCCCTTCAGTTTATCCACAACCTGGTTGACCACGTTCTGCTTTCTGCCAAATAGGAAGAAAAACCAACGCAATGGATGTGCTTCCTGAGCAGAAACATCGAGGTGATGGCAATGAATTAAAATGTAAAAAACCGGAAGAATTCTACATTGATGTCGGCTATGGTGCTCATGTCAATTTCTTTGCCGTCGATGACTTGAAATGTGGGGAAATAAAAAATTTCAGATCTCAACTCCAACCACCTATTCTAATGGCTGAGAAAACGGTGGCCCCAAGGCTACCAGGGGTTTCCCCAAGTGCCTGGGGTGGGGCAGGCCAGTGTCCCACACCAGACCTCCTGACACCTGCCCAGACACCACAGCAATTATTTACTTCTGTGTCCCGTTTGAACCAATTTGTGCATGGTCAGGACCAAGCTTCCCACTCATTTTATTTCGAAAATATAACATTTGCCGAGAGTCAAACACATCGCTTTTCTACTAAGAGGGGGAAAAAGGGGTCCTTTTTATTAAGTCATCGGATCAAATCTCAGGGCAAATTTCACAAAGCTCACCCGTGTTTATCTTCTGGTCTTTCATTCCACTAATGCCTTAAGAACGTTTTTTTTCTCTTTAAATATTCTTCCTCTCTAACTTCCTTCCCAAACAACCCTCTACTTTTCCTCTCCCTCGGTCTCCAGGCAAGTTTTGGAAATCCCCGATGAAACACAAACAATATGTAGGCTTTCTGAGCCACACTATGACGTGCACAGCGAGTTAAGAAATAAACTTCTCTCTTCTCCAAAAATTATACTCCAAAGGGAAGGAGGCAGGTTTGTCCATGCTTGTGCAGACTGTCTCTGACAATCCCCCATCCCCCGGCGTTTCTTATTTTTAACACCAATGAACTTGGGTTTGCCAATCACAAGGACCCGTTTCTCCACTTGTGAAATGAAAGGCTTGACCTCTACTCTGGTGAGAAGTTCTCAGGGATCCCCAGGGTACAGAAGATGGATGGGTCAAGGCTGGGTCCCATCACCACTTCAACCAGAGGATCTGTGCTTATTGGGGTTGTGGAAAATATTAAACTGGGGGGACAAAAGGCAAAGAAAAAAACAAAAAGAAGTGAAAACCTCTAACCCAGATGCTCTTCAGAAACCTCGCTCGTTGCTGCACATCTATGATTTTCTCATTCCAAGTCTGGGAGCTGCTGGCTGTTTGTAGATGTGCTAATCAGTAACAAGGATCTTTTCAAGACACGGCTAATCAATATGGCCTCAGAACATGTCTAGGTCTTGTTCTTACCTTCAGACAAGAAGTATATGTGGGGCAAGAAAGAATAAAAAAGAGGAGATGGCCTAAATGAAGAGTTTGATTTTCAAACCTTCAACTGGGAAAATAACTAGTTATCACTGTTTTTAATTTGGGGCAAAAATATAGACTTTTAAAAATGCTAGACCCAGGGCTTCCCTGGTGGCGCAGTGGTTGAGACTCTGCCTGCCGATGCAGGGGACACCGGGGTTCATGCCCCGGTCCGGGAAGATCCCACATGCCACGGAGCGGCTGGGCCCGTGAGCCATGGCCACTGAGCCTGTGCATCCGGAGCCTGTGCTCCGCAACGGGAGAGGCCACAGCAGTGAGAGGCCCGCGTACCGCAAAAAAAAAAAAAAAAAAAAAAGCTAGACCTGTATTCAATATTCATTTCTGTACTGGACTAGTTAGGATGACCAATATATTTCACAAGACATTAACAGAAATTGTGAGTGTGCTCCTTCTTCACCAGATAATGTGGTTTGAACAACCAGCCCTTTTAACTTCATGCCACAGGTGGAAAGGGATCCCACTACAGAAAGTGTTGGAAGCATGCACTCTTTTTGCAGCCTGTTTTTCACTGAGATGCCCCAATGTTTTGATAAATGTCTTAAAGCCCTAAAACCTCAGATAGATATAAAAAACACAGTTTTCCCATTTGAACAAGAATTCAAAAATCTGTTGCAAAGAATATGGCACTGTATTTTTGTTGGATGTGCTATATCGTGCTAAAAGTTTAAGGATGGTGATAAGAGCACGCCAGCAAGCTGTGAACGCTCCCACAAGATGTGCACACAGCTGCTTTAACGCAGCGGCAGAAAGCTTACCACCAAAGCGTTTCTTTAAGACCTTTAAGGGAAATGCTTCCACCAGTGAGGCTCCACTTACGGGGCCTTCATGGGGTGGGGATGGTGGACAGGCAGAGACAATAGGTACGAGACAACAAGAGGAACAGCAAATACTATAACGCCTCTAAATGCTGTCCAAACCACTCAAGAGGTCTTCAGTGCTGAACTGTTCACAGTCATTTAACTCTTTTATTTCCAGTGATCTTCTAACTCCAATACTAATTATATAGAGTAACAGCAATACAGCACAGAGGTATGAGCTGCCCAAGAGCACAGCAGCACAGTATATGAACAAAAACTCTAAAATTTTATATTGAGTAGAAAGTTATCAAAACAATGAGTACTTACTCAGATGGCATGCTTGTCATGACTAATGTTCTTGTTGGCTAGAGATGTCAAAAGAGAAGGAACAAAAAACAGTCAAAAATATAAAAAATATTTTTCCCACAGAAATAAACTTTAATATGTTTTCTGAAAAGTTACATCACTTAAAAGTAAACATTTAAGCATATATCAAAGGAAAAAAACTTTATATTCCTGGAAAAAAAATAGCCCAAGAGATAGAAACTCAGACACTATCCCCAAACCAACCCAAAATAATCCAGGACGTGAGGTGGAAGAGAAAAAGAGTTTCCCTCCTGAAGTTCGTTCTACCAGTTGGCTAGCAGACCTCCCAAAGTGCCCAACTGTGAATAAACTTCCAAGGAAGGAGAGGGTAAGAAAGGCATTTTTCTTGCAGGCTTAGAAACCATTTTTCCTGAGGCTTCTAGGCAACCATTTTCTTGTCTTGGACATAGGTACACAGTAACGTGTGTACCTGAGTCAAGCAAATTCTTTAACTCCTTCCACACAAAAGCACAGATAATGGGACTGCTTATTTATGTGTTGGCATCTCCTATTAACTGGAAATGTAAATTTTTAAAAATAAAAGTTTAAACGTACTTTTTACTTATATAAGAAATGCATGCTGATGGCAAAGAATTAAATGCTTTAAAAATATGTAATTAGATATATAAATTCCCCCCTAGTTCCACCAGCCAGAAATGACAATCATTTAATATCAATAATTTGGTATATATTAAGCCAAATGTTGTTTATTTAAAAAACAAATGTGAACACACATTATTCATACACTCTTTCAGCTCATACGATGTACTTCGAATGCATCCAGCTGCTTGGTATAACCACGAACCCACCACGGCACACGCGTCGGTGCCCTGAATGGTCCTGTGCATGAATGAAGAGGAACCAAAGAGACCCAGAGGACCTGGGGACACGTGGGACTGAAGGGCCTGTGAGCCCCATGGGTGTATTGAGGGAGCGTGGAGGAAGAAATCCAGAAAAACTGTTAGAACGAATGAATTTAGGAAAGTTGCAGGAAACAAAAAAAAGGCACAAAACTTAGTTGTATTTCTATAATTAGTCATGACAAATCTGAAAAGGAAACTAAGAAACCAATTCCATTTGTATAGCATCAAAAAGAATAAAATACTTAGGAATAAAATGTAAGATCTTCTCGTCTGTGACCAGAGGTAGGAATAATTTAATAAAGAAGATGCAAGCCTTGTACACTGAAAATTTTTTTGAAAATTGCTGAAAAAATTAAAGATGACCTAAATAAATGGAAAGACAGCCTGTGTTCATGAATTGGAAGACTTAATATTATTTAGATGACAATACTTGCCAAAGCAGATTCAATATAATCTCTATAAAAATTCCAATGGTAATTTTTGTAGAAATGGAAAAATCCATCCTAAAATTCACATGGAATTCCAAGGAAACCCAAGTAGTCAAAACAATCTTGAAAGGGAACCACAAAGATGGAGGTCTCACACTTTCTAATTTCAAAACTTACTTACAGGGACTTCCCTGGTGGCACAGTGCTTAAGAATCCTCCTGCCAGTGCAGGGGACGCGAGTTCCAGCCCTGGTGGGGAAAGATCCCACATGCCGCAGAGCAACTAAGCCTGTGTGCCACAACCACTGAGCCTGCGCTCTAGAGCCCACGAGCCACAACTACTGAGCCCACACGCCTACAGCCCGTGCTCCGCAACAAGAGGAGCCACCGCAATAAGAAGCCCACATACCGCAACGAAGAGTAGCCCCCACTCGCCGCAAATAGAGAGAGCCTGCACGCAGCAACGAAGACCCAACGCAGCCAAAAATAAATAAAAATCAATCAATCCATACAAACAAAACTTACGACAAAACTACAGTATTCAAAGTGTATGGTACTGTCATAAGGATAGAAATGAAAACAGAATTGAAACTCTGGAAATAAACCCTCACATCCATGGTCAACTGATTTTTTACAAGGTTGCCAAGACTATTAATGGATAAAGAATAGTCTCTTTGACAAATGATGCTGAGAGAACTAGATATCCACATACAAAAGAATAAAACTGGATCTTTGCCTTACACTATATACAAATTTAACTTGAATAGACATTTCTCCAAAGAAGATAAGCAAATGGCCCACAGCACATGAAAACCAGTAGTCATTAGGGAAATTCAAACCTAAACCTAATGGGATACCACTTTCTAGCTACCAGGATGGTTCCAACAACAAAAACAACAACCAAAAAAGAAAGCCTCCCAAAACAACAAGTGTTGATGATGGTGTGAAGCTGGAAGCCTCATAAGCTGCAGGCTGGAATATAAAATGACGCAGCCACTGTAGAAAACATTTGGTGGTTCCTCAAAAAGTTAAACACAGAATTACGATACGACCAGCAAATTTACTCCTGGAATACATCAAAAAGAATTGAAAACAAGGACTCATATACTGGTACGTGAATTTTCACAAGAGCATTACTCACAGGAGCTAAAAGGTGAAAACAACCCAAGTGTCCATCAAGAGGTAAACGGATAAACTAAATTTGGCACATACATACAATGAAATATTACTCAGCCATAAAAACGAATGAAGTTCTGATATATACAACATGGATGACGCTTGAAAACATTACGCCTAAGAGAAAAAAGCCAGACATAAAAGGACAAATATTGTGTAATTCTACTTCTAAAATATCTAGAATAAGTAAGTTCATGGAGACAGGAAGTAGATCAGAAGCGACCAGGGTCTGGGGGTGGGGTGGGAACCCGGAGTTATTGCTTAATGAGTACAGAGTTTTAGTTTGGATTGAGGAAAATGTTTTGGAAATAGCAGCGATAGTTGTTGAACACTGCCACAAAACTGAACACTTGAACATGGTTAAAATGGCAAATTTTTCTTACATATATTTTACCATGATAAAAGAAAACAACTAAACTACTGATCTTCTCTCCCAAACCTATTTCTTCCACAGCTTCATTTGTTAATGGCAATTCTGTACTTGCTCAGGTCAAAAGCATTTTCATCATTTTTGACTCTCTAATTTTTTCTCATGCCCCACACATCCAACTGTGACCTGAAACAAGAAGGCTGCCAGATATTTCTCCAGCAAAGAGGGGTTTATTCAGGATCAGCAGAAAATTGCAATTCCACGTGGGCAACCACAGCGGGTCACGTGCAAGTCCCCTCGGGGCAAACAAGGGAGAATGGCTTTTATAGAGGGAAAGCGGAATTGGGAGGGCTATCTCAACAGAGTCCATGGCTTGTCCCTGGCTGAGTCCCTGCCAGGAAAGAAAAGGAGTCCCTCTTCTTCCTGCTGGGCTCTGCTATCACTGCAGGGCGTCATGGGGTTTCTGTTTATTAATTTCGTGTACAATCCATTGACACATCCTATCAACTCAACCTTCCAAATGTATCCAAAGTCTGACCCCTTCTCATCACCTCCACCCCTAACATCCCATGTCTCACACGGATGAAGTGATGTTACTGTCAAAGCCCCTTAGATCATCTCCTTGCTAAAATCCTGAGCCTCCAATTTCAATACTCAACATAGAAGCCAGAGTCGTACTATTTAGACTTAAATTAGATCATTTCACTCCAATGGCGTCACATCTCACTCTGAGTACAAGGCCCTTTACAAGAGTAAATGTATCTGCTTATCTGATCTTATTTTTTAAATTTATTTATTTTATTTATTTATTTTTGGCTGCGTTGGGTCTTTGGTGCTGCACAGCACGTGGGCTTTCTCTAGCTGTGACGAGCGGGGGCTACTCTTCGTTGCAGTGCGTCGGCTTCTCATCGCGGTGGCTTCTCTTCTCGCGGAGCATGGGCTCTAGACGCGCAGGCTTCAGTAGTTGTGGCACACGGGCTCAGTAGTTGTGTCTCGTGGGCTCTAGAGTGCAGGCTCAGTAGTTGTGACGCACGGACTTAGTTGCTCTGCGGCATGTGGGATCTTCCCGGACCAGGGCTCAAGCCCATGTCCCCTGCATTGGCAGGCGGATTCTTAACCACTATGCCACCAGGGAAGCCCCTTATCTGATCTTATAAATTAGAAACTGGAAAGTATATCCAGTATAATTCTCTTGATTAATCAAGGAAGCTCCTTAAAAAATGACATGTACTGACTGATATTAGAAATGAACAATAAAATAAGATGGTTGATGGAGAAATGGATAGATATATGATAAAGTCAATATAAGAAAGAGTTGGGAATTCCCTGGCAGTCTAGTGGTTGGGACTCCACACACTCACTGCCAAGGGCCCGGGTTTGATCCCTGGTTGGGGAACTGGAATCCCACAAGCCTAGTGGCACGGTCAGAAAAAAAAAAAGAGAAAGAAAGAAAAAAAAAAGAAAGAGAGTTGGTTGTAGAAGCAAGGCTGGAGGAAAAAAATGAGAAATACTTTTAAATGGAACAAAAGATTGTTGGGTGTCTTCAGTGGAAAACTGCACTGTTTGTCACACTTACCCTTCAGGGTCACCTGATTCTATGGGGTTTATGCCTTTCGTTGTTTTTGAGCTACTTTACAACTCTGTTTATTGTAGAAAACTGAAAGTAATGCAAATAATTCTTATCTATAGAAATGCAAAGTCTGTCCCAAGGAAGTTTAACTGACTTTTGGGGAAAAAAGCCAGCTCTGGATGTGTTAACAAGGCTATTTCAGAACTCCTGTGGTCCATCAATGCGTCTGCTCTGTGGATTCTCCTCTGAACAGGACAAAACAGCTTTCTGGTTCCATCACTAATTAATGAGTTAAGTAATGCATTCACTTTGTTATTAAGAGAGTTAGGATGTGTCTTTAGAAAAACTTATCTTTTAACGGCCTTGAAGGTCTCCCACTGAGACGCCCAGCAGATTTATCTGAAGAGGTCGATAAACGTCATCACCAGTGAAGGACACTCCATGGGCAGCTTACATCCAGGCACACCTTTCACTGGCTCCAGAGGTGAATTCAGTGGCAACAGAACATTGCTGACTCTCTGTTTTTCTATTTTAATTGTCTTCTCTAATAGTTTTTTGTTTGTTTCGTTTCATTAATAGCTAAATTATTCTCTATCAGTGGAAACAACGGAAACTGAGCAGGACCCTGCAGGGCCCTCCTGCATACAAAATCCCCTCTGTGTGTCCCCTGTTTCCTGTTTGCAGAAAAAGGCTTTAGTCTCCTAGGCCTTCCCTGAGCTCCAAAGAGCAGACTCCAGCAGTTATTCATTACAGAAGTGAGGGAATGCAGAAACAAAGGAAAATCAGTCAAGAAACAATAAAACTGGGTCCTAGTTCCTCCTCAAGGGATACACACAATAACCTGACACGTACCTTTGAGCTGTTCTGCAAGAACTAAGACCCCTCCCACCTCCACTCAGGTGGAGGATGGTGACCACATGCTGAGCACAAGCACTTAGACCCCAGACTGGCTGGAACCAGAAGGCTGGTGATTAAGACTCCTAAACTACCACCCTGTTACCTCACCACCAACCAATCAAAAGAAGGTCATGCATCCTGCAGCCCTCCTCCCAAATGCTGCCTTTAAAAGCCCTTCTCTGAAAGCCATCGGGGAGCTCGGGTCCTCCAAGCATGTTCTCTTTGCTGGGCCCTGCAACAGGTGCTGGACTTTCCCTCACCACAGCCTAGTGTCAGTAAATTGGCTTTGCTACGTTGTGGGTGAGTGGACCCAAGTTTGGTTCAATAACAAGTGTACAATCTATCCCTTTATTTCTGTTTGAAAATTTTTATAAGAAAAAAATTTAAACTATTATTCAGGTGAATATTTTGTTAACTGGCAAGGCATATGACAACTATTGCAAAAACAACTCAAAAGGTCAAGTATCACATTATCCCTTATAGTACTTGAAGTGTAGCAACCATTCAGCATGCTCTGTTGAGTGGAATAAAATTTCTATACACAAAAGTCAAGGTTTTTTCCTCCTCTTAGAATGCTATCACTACTGGAAAATACCTTATAACAGTCAATTATACAAAAAGAATATATGAAGCATAAGAAATACAATCAGATGCTAGTAGACCCAGAATAAGACTGTAATTCAGGACAACTTTTTGCAGCTCACTTGTTAGCAAGTTCGTATTTGACAGGCCACTTGGCCTTTCCTTACCTCACATGTCTCATCTAAGAAACAAGACAATGAATTACCCCTAGGGTGCTACGTGATTAATAATTGTGTTGAGAGCAAATATTAATCCTAGCAGTTTTGCAAATTATAACCTTCACAGTGTGTAATTTCATGAGAATACAAGCCATTTCGTTTTTTAAAAAATAAATTTATTTATTTTATTTATTTATTTTTGGCTGCATTGGGTCTTCGTTGCGGTGCGTGGGCTTCTCATTGAGGTGGCTTCTCTTGTTGCAGAGCACAGGCTCTAGGCGCACAGGCTTCAGTAGTTATGGCTCGTGGGCTCTAAAGCGCAGGCTCAGTAGTTGTGGCGCACGGGCTTAGCTGATCCACGGCATGTGGGATCTTCCCGGACCCACGTCCCCTGCATTGGCAGGCAGATTCTTAACCACTGTGCCACCAGGGAAATCCCAAGCCACTTCTTAAGTTAGTCCTTGATCTATGTAACCTTTGCTACATGTCACATTTCAATGAAGGTAATAAATGGGGAGAAAGTTCAGCCACTTTTTTCTCTGTTAATGATGATAACCTGACCCTCCTCCACCCCGGCCATGAAATCTGTATGTAAGGTGATATTCATAGCATACAAATCTAATAAAAGTATATCTTATTTAAAATTATTGGAAAAGACCAAGAAAGACCAGCTAACATTTATTAGAACCAACCATATTCAGTGTTGAAAAATTAAATAGTTCTTTAAGACTGAGATCTGGATCTACCTGTCCTATAAGATGCATTCCCAGTCTATTCAAAGTTGATTCTCCATAACAAACTTGAACTTTATCTGATCCCTGTGCCCCAGAACCTAGAACACTGGTAAAGAGCTCTTCCCACCCCGTTATGTTCTTAGAAAAGCATAATTGAAAGGACCACACTGCACTCTCCTTACTCCGAGACAGGACCCACCAACACTCTTCCTCAGTGACTCAGAAAAGCCCTCCTCCATCCTCCCCATGATTCCCATGAGACTTGCTGATGACCCCCTGGTTTACCTGTCTCTGTAGAGCCCCAGGCCCCCTGCCTTTTCTTTGCAATGTTCTTCATTAGTGAACATGCTCCCTATTACATGAGTCTGAATAGAATGATCTTCATTGTCTTGTGCATTCCCATTTTCATGGCTCTGGTGCTGTGACTTGGAAGGGACTGGCCCCATCTCCCCACCCAGGTAACCAGGGCTGAAGGTGTCCTTGTGCACCTTTCCTGAGTGTTTACCCAGGGTCCCAGTGTTAAGTCCAGATCCTGTCCTGAAGTCCAGATTCTTGTCCATTGATACCGTGGTAAGAATTTGATTTTTATTCTTTCTGAGTGTTCACTCTGGTGCCAGCTTCTTTTGGTTTCATGGTCTGATCGCCATAAACTGGTTGATGGTTCACAGAGATCTTGTCTTTGTTGCCTGATAGATGACAGAGAATCTGCCTTCTTAGTTTTTTCTGTTTATTTTTCTACCTTCAGCTCAAAACTATTAAGAATTTCATGCCACGAGGAAGGAGATATCTGGACTGAATTTTGTATTTCTGTGTTTATGCCATGAGAGAAATTTTGAGCTATGAGTGAAATTTTAAAATTGAAATTACAAGCTCTGTGTGTGTGTGTGTGTGTGTGTGTGTGTGCGCGCACGCGCACGTGCCTGTAATTCAGAAAGGCCATTCTCCCTCATCCTGAGAAAAGCATCCTGAGATGTTACCAATTGAGATTATAAAATCTCTTAAAGAAGCTCTTGACTTAGAAATAAGTTGCCTATAAACTGAATATTCCTAAAATTCTCAAATGTTAAGGAAATTGAACTCTCAGTATTTTAAACAGTGCTAAAAAAAGTATTCTTTAAAAAAATTTTTTTGATTTCCTTATTTTTTTTTAAATTGGGGTATAGTTGATCTACAATATTATATTAGTTTCAGGTTACAAAATAGTGATTCAAAATTTTTATAGATTATACTCCACTTAAAGTTATTATAAAACATTGGCCATATTCCCTGTGCTGTACAATATATCCTTGCAGCTTATTTATGACAAGCCTGGTCCCTGGCTTACTGGGATCTCAGAGTAAGAGAGTAACTTTGCAGCAGGCCCAAGAACGATAGGCCACAGTGGGGACCTCAGAAGAAAGCAATTCACCCAAATTTACAGGCACCGCAGGTGAAATCTGACAAGCAGCCCTTGGCTTGGCTTCCCTGCCCCGAGAGGATTTTAAATGCTACAATCTAAGATTCCTTAGGAAAACATCCTGCAAATCAAACCTAAGGCCTAGATGGTAAGTTACCATTCTTGCTGCACCTATGTAAACACAGCTAATGAGACCAGCCTTATTCTGTGATCATAAATAATCTTTCTTTGATTATTGGGGGAGGGACTATAGGAAAAAATTTTGTTTCTATGGGAAACTCTGCGCTGTTTACAGCACCCCATTCCAGGACTTCAGATTCTAGCCGTGTTCGCTGAGTTATTCTGTACCTCTGTGTAGACTGCAGGGACCTGATGCAGGTGAAAACTCTGTTTCATCTGCTGGAGATTTACTTGACTTCCTCTTCCTCTGGCCTTATCTGCATACTGGCCCAGATCCTGTTCCCCTGCCCAAATAGCCAGTTCTCCGGGTTTCCTTCACTATCTCGCTACAGGCCCTCAAACTAATGTCTCGGCACCAGCAGGAACTGGCACCAGTCTGCCCAGACCCCCCACCTGGACTCCAGTTATCCTGCAGCTGGCGCTTCTCCCCAGGACCTGAAGGAGCCCTGGGCACTGCAGCCCAGCAACATGACCTCAGGTGGGCAGGGTCCTCTCTGGACAGGCCACAGGATGGTCCGGCACATGCTTTTGTGCGAGAGGTAACCATGCCTGTGGGCAGCCTCGCTCGAGACCCTCAGGACACTTGACAAACTGTCCTGCAAAACCAACAGATGCTCCTCCAGCAACCCTGACACCCCCTAGAGCAGGCCCCTCGGGGCTCAGCTCCTGAGTCTTCACTATAATACAACCTTCTACATCAATTTGTTTTGCTCCTTTTCACTGTAGGAATCCCTCTTTTACAACGTCTGCTATCCAGGACCCTAAAGCAACTAACATTTGCCATCAACAGAGGGAACCAACGCCAGCAGGAATCCCCTGGAGACCATGAGACCCAGCTTCGCCTCACTCAGAAGGTTTACGATCACTTCCAAGTTCTTTGCTGAGGAACCACATCCTTTGCTCTGGGACTGAGAACGTGGAACCCGAGCCCTGAGCTTCTGGGAAATAGTGCTGGCTAGAAACACACCACCCTCGTGTCTGAAAAGGCTAACCCCAAAGGACCACTCTGCTCTCCACGACCTGCACCACTTCTCTTCCTCCACTGACTCAGATGAGACCATCTTCATTCTTGTCTTTGTTCCCGAAAACCCCTAGCGACGCCCTTGTTTACCCAGCTCTGTGAGACCCCAGCCCTCTCCTTCCCTTGAGTGTTCCCCATTAAAGAATGGCAGTCTGAATACAACCAGCTCCCTAATTTCCGGTGCATTTTGTCTCTCACAACTGCTACACTTTCGTTTTAACTGCCTGGGAACAGAGTTCTGAGAAAGGCTGTGAATACCCAAGATGCAATTGTCTCATTAGCTCTTCTACTGAAGTGTTTTAATTTCAAATGTCAAGTTTGTCCTCTTTGGTCAGTTTTGAATATAAACCCATGAAAACATGAGGAAATCCTTGAATAATTAATGGAAACAGAATGATCCTATCCTTAAGAAGGAATATAGTCAGATACCAAATATTCATTTAGTCAATAAATACTAAATAAGCCAGAATAATCTATCAAGCACAAAACCAGACACCAGAGATACAAAGAACAATGATTCCCGCCCTTACGAGGGTGACAAGCTTTTTGATATAAATTATAATCCAGTCAAATTACAGGTATCATCAGATATACGTATAGTTGAGAGTACAAAGGGAAGAAAACTGTCTGCCTGAAGGGGGAAAGTGGTCAGGAAATCCTGAAGGAAAATGTGACCACGCTAAGGCTTGGAGGGGGAGAAGGAGTTTGGCAGGTGGGGTAGGACAGGATGGCCTAGACAGGAGGATAAGTACGCAAGGAAATGGATGGGACAGAAAATGGCTCCTTTGGGAATCTGAGAGTAGTCTGTACGGATGCGCCAAGATGTCACTTGGGAGACCAACATTCAGAATAAGACAAATCACTTGGAAATGGTATGAGTTCACAGAGGGAAGACTTTTCCTAGTTCTTAATAGGACGGTGGAAATGATACCCCTCAGTTTATATGTCTTGTGGGAGGTACCACCGATTTTCTCCTTATTTTTGAGACGACATAAGAACTCTTTCATCATCTGCTATAGCTTATGATGGTAAGTTAACAAAACCACCAGACAATTCAAGGTGCAACCTCTGATGTCTTCCAGCACTGCCACTAGTGGGACATGGCTTGGATGTCCAGGAAGTTTACTTGTATTCATGGGTTATCCATGGGTTAAGTTGCATTCATCAGACATGAGAAGAAACAGAAGCATAATGCATGTATCTTAACATTTTGGTTATAAGCATGAAGACCTCACCAATGAAAAAAATACAATGAAACTGTATTATATGGACGACCTCAAGAAAAGTGGAAACCTTTATCTTATCATTTGCAGTATATTAATATAAAATGTAACCTTCCCACTCTTACTCTGCTCACATCTACTCACGGTTAAGCACAGCTAAGCATTTCAGGGTTTCTATTATAGAATGTCCATTACAAAGAAGAAAAACAACCCTTTTATGTTTTTAACATTGTTGTTTGTTCGTGAAAAAAGAAAACAAGCACCCTGTCCCTTAAAAGGAAAACACTTGTCCAAATACAGCTATGCAGTAACAAAAGGTAATCAAAGCAAACACTGAGAGGTAATCATGTGAAATAATCCACTAACCAGTGAGGAACAACTCACAAATATGAAACGCTGTACTTAATTTTAGCAAAAGCATTTTCTGGAAGTTCTAAAGTGGTGAGTGGAGGGGGGGGTGTTGAAGATGAATATTTGGGAAATAACCTAGTTGATTCTGTTTTAATAAGATCAAAGGGAGGTCAAATTAAACAAACGTACTTGTTTTATTAGTGATAAAAAAGAAACTTTAAAAATAAAACATTCTTTGAAATATTTTGGCTTTAGGTACCATTTCATAAGTAAACAGTAGACATGCTTCTCCTAAAAAAAGGAGTGAAGAGATAATCCACACATTTGCCGAAATTATTCATGTCGTTCACTACTAATATAAGCCCATCTAGATACAGGGGCGCTGCCAGAATAACATGTTTGCATAAATTTTGACTATAGAGAAAAGTAAAAATGAGCAAATCAAATAGAACAAAACAAATTCTAGAAAGTCTTCAAATCACATCCTGAGGATATTCTATTATCTAGATCCCTGGCAGCTACATCATTTAAGTGTCTTCAGAAAGACTCAATCCATGGATACAAGAGATCCCAGCTTTGGGCCTCTCACTGTTGTGGCCTCTCCCGTCGCGGAGCACAGGCTCCGGACGCGCAGGCTCAGCGGCCATGGCTCATGGGCCCAGCCGCTCCACGGCATGTGGTAATTTCCCGGACCGGCGCACAAACCTGTGTCCCCTGCATCGGCAGGCAGACTCTCAACCACTGCGCCACCAGGGAAGCCCGAGATCTCAGCTTTTTAAAATAAGCAGCTCACTAGATGTGTCCTTCATATTGTTGATATCCCTCCCCCCCTTTTTAATTTGATGATAAAGTCTACGCTCTGAAGCTGGGTTCACTGCAGGACGTCGGGGCAGAAATCTTTAACGTTCTTATGTGAATCTATTTGTTAATTGTCCCTTCCTTATATCTTTTTTTCCAGAGAATTATAGAGACTTTTAATATTCAGAGTATTTTTCTAAAAAAGGTAATACCTCTCTAAATGTTCTCGAACAATGCAATAATAGAACTGATCAGTAAAGCGTCAGTATCAGTTTTGAATACTCATATGTTGGATAAAGATGAATGTTTATAGTACAAAAAACAAGCATAGAGAAAATGTATATTTGAGCTATGCATCAATACCCAATCTGTTTAAAAAATACACATATATCACCTCACTTATTAAGATCTTTATCTAACAAACTTAACATCTAACACTGAAACTCCCAGGGGTCTACGCGTCTACCCATCTCCTGGCCCTGAACGTATGGGGGACTAGAGGCAATGAAGCCCTAATATCAAGGAGCACACTGTTGTGGACGGAATGTCTGTGCCCCCCAAGTTCCTATGTTGGAATCCTAACCCCAAGGTGATGGTGTTAGGAGGTGGGGCCTTTGGGAGGTGATTAGTTTCTGAGGGTGAAGCCCTCATGAGTGGGATTAATGCTCTTATTAAAGGGACCCCTGAGAGCTGCCTCGTCCTTTCTGTTGTATGAGGACCCAAAGCTGGGCCTTGATCTTGGACTTCAGCCTCCAGAAGTGTTGTTTATAAACCATCCAGTCTGTGGAATTCCATTACAGCAGCCTGAGCAGACCAAGACACCGAGAGTGCCCCATCTTGTTTTTATGCAATCCATTTTCCACTCAAGGGAACCAGTTTCATGAAGAAACGGTGCCAGAGCAAGGAAAGGAAGCAGGAGCCCAGGTCATCTTAGTGTTCTAGAAGGGAAGGAAGAGCATGAAGGGGAAAGAGGCTGGGGAGAGGGCAGCTCCAAGGGGCTCACACAGGCTCAACCTGGGACCACCTACCTGAACAAATGACAACCCGCCTAATGACGTGCGAATCTGAGTCCATGGGGCGCGTGGAGGGAGAAGGGACATACAGAGTGTCCAGGAGGGCAGGGGCAGACGGCTGGCCTGAGCCTGGCTCTCATCCCCTGCCCGTCACCAGTAGGCAGACAAGGACTGGCTTCAGGGATCGACCCCTGCCATGTGGCCTTTGAAAGAAACTTGCTCTCATTGCTCAGGTCCGGTGAAGGGCATAAGTTCCTTCACCATATACTCTCAATATACCCTAAACTCACCAAGTCTGGCCCTTAGGAAACAAGAGGGGTAGATTTGGGGGAAAATATGCAATTTCATGGGATGTCCAGGCTAGACCTTTTACTTTGAGACAAAGACACACTTTGCTGTACACCTGAAACTAACATAACACTGCTAATGAACTATGCTCCAATATAAAAATAGAAAGAAAGAAAGAAAGAAAGAAAGAAAGAAAGAAAGAGAAAGGAAAGAAAGAAAGAAGAGGAAAGAAGAGGAAAAAAGAAAGGAAAGAAGGAAAGAAAAAGAAAGAAAGAAAGAAAAAGAAAGAAAGAAAAGACAAAAAGACACACCCCTCTCCCCTCCGGCCCTGGTGCTTTGGGCTCCCACCACAGCCGCACCCTCCTCCGCAGTTTTTGATTCCTAGTTTCCCATCTTTTGCGTCACCTTTGTGTTCAAACTTCACCCGAGGAGCTGGAGGGACATGGTAAAAAATACCAGAAGCAAAGAAAAAAGCTGCAATCTGATCAATGCTGAGAAAGATTTCAGAGCCTTTTTTAAAATGAACAGAATTGGATTTTAACTCGTGAATTTATTCAGAAGTGAAGAGCAGAAGACATTTCTGCAGAAAAATAAGATAGCATAAGTTCAAAAGGGGCAGTTTTTGAAACTAAAGTCACTGATGATGAAGACCAGAGTAAGGACCCCTCCAGGCCAGGCTGCCCCGTTTCACAGCCATTGTACGCTACACCGACTCACCACTGACAGATGAACTAAATCTGAACTCATATCCAAAAGCCACAAAAGCATATGACAAAATCTATTTGAAATGCGTCCTATTTTATTTTCTAACAGTCTATAATAATGCCTCATTGATTTTGAGTTGTGGTTTCATCTGTCATTCTTCCATTTAACTCCTTTCCATCTGAATAATGCTGTTTTTATTTCTTTTTTTAACTGCTAATATCCAATAATTCATATTCTTAAGTATTATTTGGAAAGGAATAACTTTGAACCCGAGTCGAGAGAGTTGAAGAGACTTAAGGAAAGAAGTAATAAATATCTTGTGATTGGAGAGGCCAGCGCCGCTCCTCCAGAGCAGACATGAAAAGCCTGCTTGGGAAAACCACCCACGTTTAAAGTCAGCTCCAGCTCTGTGGACACATGGGTGCAGCACTGCGTCTCCGTATGTGTGCGTCCTGGCGTAGCCTAGCAACATCACAGACGCAGCGCTGGGTCCCTTGTCGCAACATCCCTCTGACGTCAGTGGGAAGAAGCCGTGAGATCGGAGGGCCCCCTCCTGCCTCCTCCCCGGGGCCCGCTCTTTGGCCCGGTCCTCGGGCTGCGCGGTTCCTTCCCCCGGGCGCGTCCAGCCATAACAAAGCTCGGAGGGCTTTCTTCCCAGGGCTGGCTCAAGTGAGAGGAGGCTTTTTTCCAGAAACCTCCCAGCAAGACTTCCCTTCGCATCTCATTGGGCCGAAGTGAGTCATATTCCCAAACCAGCTGCTGCTACGAGAAGCAGAGCGACCACGGTTAGCGTGGACGGGCGGTCTGAGAAGAGAGCCGGTGTGAGCCGGGGAGCCGGGCGGGGCCGGGGACCTGGAATCCACTCGCAGGCAGGAACGGTCCGCGCCGCGGCTGTCGGTGAAGAATGAATATTTACACGGGGAGGGCGGCAGGGGCCGAGGTGGACCCGAGTGCACCCGTGTCTTTCTCTTCCTTCTCTTCAGTTCCTTTACTCCCAAAGAAGCCGTTCTGATGGGTTTTTTAAAGTTTCACGCTTGCTACTTCGGCAAGTTACTGTTTTGCTTATGTTTTTTAAAGATTATTTTGGACGTGGACCCGTTTTGAAGTCTTTATTGACTTTGTTACAATGTCGCTCCCGTTGTATGTTTTCGGGTTTTTGGCCGCCAGGCAGGTGGGATCTCAGCTCCCCGACCGGGAATGGGACCGGCACCCCCTGCATTGGAAGGCGAAGTCTTAACCGCTGGACCTCCAGGGAAGCCCCCATAGGTTTTGCATATTTTACAGAGATGAATTTGATATTTCTAAGCTAGGTTACTGTGGTTTACTATCGCTTGGCTAACATCCCCCAAAGGTCCTACTTAGCAAGCTAGACCTTAGGAACCGGCAGCTGTGACTGTTCACATTTGGAAGGTGCCTCTCAAATTGGCCCAGCCTGCCCAATGCCCACTGGCAGATGGTAACAGGATTTCTGGCAGTTTCCTCTCTCGGCCTCGTGACCTCCGCAGGGGGTGGGGGTCTCTACCCTGGCCCCTACCTTGACGTGGCCCAAGATGACTGCGGGCGCTCAGGTGAATGGCCTCAGCGCCAGCCCAGCGGCTCTGACACCAAGCACCTCCCGTACGGGACACACCTGAGGGTTTCTGAAGCACACACCTTAGAACACGCACAACGGCAGCCACGGGGCGCGGAAAATACAGTAAAGAAAAGGTGCTGCCGCTTGAAGATGCTCTTTGAATGTTTTCTCTATAAATGTTTTCTTCTCATACACAACAAGAAAAAAACAACACGCTAACAAAGCCAAAAGCAGTTGCTACACCACCGAGAGGCCGCGGGTTTCCGGGGCTTCGGAGTCACATCTGGGGGCGGGCGCGACACCTGGCATAACCAACACACTCCCGCGCCCCCACTGCCAGCTTTGGGCGCGCTCTGCCAGAAACGGTTCATTGAAGGGATGGCGGATCCTTGAAACACCCGTGCTCGAAATCTAGGGTGCCTGCAGTCTCTGCCAGCTCATCTCTCTAATTATCTGTCTTCAAAGGCCCCCCCCCCAGGAGACAGGCCCCATCGGTGGAGGGCAGGAGGTGTCTGAACAATGGAGTTATTTACGTGGAAGTTACAGAGGGTGTCATCCTCCAGGAAGTGTGCCAATTCCCCTGAGTAGTAACAACATGCTCGCGCGGAACTGTCAAGAAACAAAATAAATATCACCTGTCTTGTGGATGAGTCACTGCTATTTCAACTTGAAAGTTAAACTTAAAAACAAAGCGGCCCACCAGATTATATGCTTGCAGCCAAGCACACTATCTCATGGCAAAGAGACAAGTCCTGGAATTACTGCAGACTGTAAAGCACACTCACGAAACAGCGGAGTCTCCAGCAGGGCTGTGAAGGGCTCATTCAGGGACCTTTCCAAGGAGAGGAGACACCGGGGAAAAGAACACGAAACGTGGCTCAGACACCCGACTTCTTTATTCCGGAGGCTTCCGTCTCCCCAGCCCTCCTGGCCCCTGCCCCGGACAGCCCACCCACCCAGGCTGGACCTGCGCTTGAGCCCCCACGGCCGCCCCACGGCCCAGAGTATCTTCTCATGCCCCTGTGGCCTCCCTTCTGCCTTCTCTCGGCTGCAAGCTTCCTTCTTCGGAGAAGCCCGACCCGGACAAGCTGTGATTCCAAACCTACTGCCCTCCGAACAAGGGCTCGCTGGAAGTTCTCTGCAGCACCTCCGCGCGATGGCGAGATGGAAAGCTCTTTCTGGAAGAGGTCTCGGTGCTTGAGGAACGGCCACGATGAGCAGCGACAGTGAGCACGTTACGTACACCTCACCAGGTCTCCTAGGAGAGCCCGGGTATTTTCAGGCAGTTGTAATGGTATGAGAAGAGAGAGGGAAGCAAATCACCAGAGCAGGGATCCGGGACCAGGAAACGCACACTGTCTGCCTCCGGGTAAGGCGACGGGGGTTGATTTCACGCTAGAGACCTAAAGAGACGAGGCTCCATCTAACCCTATAACACAGGTTCTCACCTGGGGGGATGATCATCATGTCTGAACCATGTGGGGGGCTTCTCAAAAATGCACCCCAGCTCTCCCTCCCCCCCATGCCCTGAGGTGCCGTTTCGGCCCAGGCATGACTGTGGTCAATGAATCCAGGAAGAGACATAGTTTGGGCCATACTGGAACCTTGAGGGCCATTTTCATTACAGACACGTGCCAGTCTCTGGGGGGGCGAGGGAAGCGGGTGGCAGAGTGACCCCCCCAGTCTGCTTTGAGTCCATATGTGGATGTCATCTGCACCCACATTTGTGCTGGAAAACAGAGCTAACTTCTGTTGAGTGCCCATGAATATCAGGGATCTACCATCCTCAACTCTTTGCAGGTTTCGACTCATTTAATTAGCACAAACCCTTTGAGATTGGCGCTATTATTATGCCTGTTTAATATAAAAGGAAGCAGAGGCACAGAAATACTAACCTACTTGTTCAGTGTGACAGAACCACCACACAGTGGAGTCTGGCTCAGGAATCAACGCTTGTGGCAACAATGTCCTGCAATGGAAACCTTCCTTCTTTCACTAATACGAGACCATTTCACAAGTTTAGGAAGAATATTCAAAAAGAAATGAGGTATACTATGATGATTACAACATCACTGTGTGATGGTTAGAAGCACCAGAAATGGTGTAAGATATAAACTCAAAAAGCAGAAGGGAAATTCGTGCAGCCTTTATTCACTCAGCAAATATTTACTAAACACCAATTTTGTGTGTCATACTGTATCACGATGAGTATTAAAAGATTAAAGCTCGTGTCCTAGAGGGCTCATATCCTAGTAAAAATGTGAGAACAAGCAATTTTTGGAACATATGTAAACCGTTATTCATTTGCTTTCTGCTCTGTTTAAGAAACTTGGACATTTAAGCACTTGATCTAGTGTGTAGTGTCTTTTTTTTTTTTTTTAAAACCACAGTCAAAATAAGTGTACTTGTACAATTTGAAGTATTTGGCCCTTCATGTCTGTCTAAGCCTCCAAGCTTGTGAGAGCTACCTGGACACTTCCTGTGCTCTGACCCAGAGTTCACCCTCTGACGGGCAATCCTGTTAGGCAGAGAGGGCCCCAAAGCAAGATTTAAAACCACAGCCACTAAGGAAAGCTGGGTTTTCTTGTCCAGTGGATGACTTACCTTAAAAGAAAAACTGGGGGTCTTCCCTGGTGGTGCAGTGGTTAAGAACCTGCCTGCCAATGCAGGGGACATGGGTTCGAGCCCTGGTATGGCAAGATCCCACATGCCGCGGAGCAACTAAGCCCGTGCGCCACACTACTGAGCCTGCGCTCTAGAGCCCACAAGCCACAACTACTGAGCTCATGTGCCACAACTACTGAGCCCGCGAGCCACAACTGCTGAAGCCTGCGTGCCCAGAGCCCGCGCACCGCAATGAAGAGCAGCCCCCACTCGCCGCAACTAGAGAAAGCCCGCGCGCAGCAAGAAGACCCAATGCAGCCAAAAATTAATTAAGTAATTAATTTTTTAAAAAAAGAAAAATTTTGTTAAGGATAATAATATTTGAACAAAAATAACAAGAATAACAGAAGTAGTAGAATAAACACTTTGGAGGAAAACCCCCACATTTTCATATGCATTCACCGTGTCACTAGCATTAATGTTATATTTACCTTCTTCAGGTTCTATGTCTGACAATATTAAACAAGCAACTAACAAGACAGGCTACGATCTGTCAACATTTTATATTTCTCCCTGTGAAAAGATGGCAGAAATAGATTTCCTTGTCAATGACCCATGTATTGTAAGCTAAGATTATGGAGGTGATGATATTGCTTAACTGGAGTCTCAAAATATAAAAGGTTCAATGAATTTATAAGCATATGTTAAAAGTAATAAGTCTTGGGCTTCCCTGGTGGCGCAGTGGTTGAGAGTCCGCCTGCCGATGCAGGGGACGCGGGTTTGTGCCCCGGTCCGGGAGGATCCCACATGCTGCAGAGCGGCTGGGCCCGTGAGCCATGGCCGCTGAGCCTGCACGTCCAGAGCCTGTGCTCCGCAACGGGAGAGGCCACAACAGTGAGAGGCCCGCGTACCGCAAAAAAAAAAAAAGTAATAAGTCTAAAAAAGATAGTTTCCCACTGGTGTACAAAATGACTCTTCCCACTAAAAGTGGGTACTAAACCAAATAATCACTAATGGAAATTATAGCTCTGAGATTTTGTAATTCTTTATTGAATTATATCTGTTTTCCCTCTTTAAGAGATGGTTAGTGTGTCTTTTGCAACCAATGACTTGCACGTTCATCTGAAAAATTCTGCTGACTTGGTCTCTCATTGTTCTTTTCTCAGAGAAGGATTTATCCCATCTCTAATTAGAGAAAAAAAAACTGTTTTAATGGCCATTAAAATTCACCCATTATTTCCAGGAAGGATCGACTAAGTAGTTCGGAACAACCTCCCCATCGTGAACAGTTAGTAAAGCTGGACGGACACAAACCCACGATTTGGAGACACTGCTGAGCTGATAAGACAGTGAATCACAGGAGGAAGAGAAACCCTCAGGTGAGCAAGGGGAGAGCTGGCCTCACAGAGAGAGACGCTCAGCCTCAGGTCATCTCAACTCCTGGTAGGAAGACGTGCCCAAAATAATAAAGCATATTAGAGGAACGTACGACAGAAAACTAAGAGAAACAACAGATAATAAAGACAGAAACTAAGGGAGCCAGAAAATGGAGTCACCTGGTTTAGATTTCAAAATAAATATGCTAATTATGCATAAAGAAATAAAAGACAAAATTAATAATTTTGGCAGAAAGCTAGAAATTTTTAAAAATCCAAATAGAATAACAAAAACTGAAAAATACAATAATGAAGTTTTCAAATGCAATATATAGGTTTATCATAAGAGTACACCTATAATATAAAGAGGGAGAGGTGAAAGGGAAATCAGTAGAAAATACCCAGAATGAAATAAGGAGATAAAAAAGGAGAGAAATATAGAAATATAGAAAAATCATGAGGCATGGGATACAGAAGGCTCAGGTAACACATGTGAGTGAATTTCCAGAAGTGGAAGAAAGAGAAATGAGACTTCTCCAAAGCAGATGGCAGACCCGAAGACCTACGACCTGCAGCAGGCTGATGACAAAAGCAACACTCGGGCAGAGTTGCAGCAAAACTACAGCAAACCAAGAATGAGAAGAGTTCACCCAGAACCTGCTGGGGCTGATTTCAGCATCTTTTTTGGATGCACCAGCATCCTTCCCAGGCCACACCTCCTACCCAGGCTGTGGTCCCTACCCACAGGCTGCCCACTTTCCACACTGCACTGTTACACAGCACAGAACTTAGGATTCACAGCTTCACAGGCCTGCTCTGCAGGGCTGCCCAGGGCTTACCCGTAGGTGCTACGTCAAGTTTAAGATTAAAAAGATCACTAGGGTCCTCGGACACATCCGCTTCAAACCATTTTCATATTGACGGAAACAGCATGGACGCTAGCTCCCATGTGAAAATGTAAAAATGCAATCCTATACTCTAGACCCAACAGTTCTCCATTTCAGTAGAGGCACGTGCTTTAATTATTAGCTGATGAAAGATATTTCCTGTAAAGTTGCTTTACTCAACATTAAAATCCAATTACAAGATATTTTTTAGGAAATGTCAACAATTGTTGTGCTCGATGGAATCTAATCCCTTATATATACTTATACATAAAAACGTGACTATGTTAAAAAGTCTGAAATTTCAGTTTAACACAGGTTGTCTTGAAATCTAATAAGGAACAAAAGCAAGCAGGTAAGACCTCAGTTTTGGTAGGGAAAAAAGGGAATGACTGGATACTATCATAACCCTCAAGACTAACATTATATTTGTAAGTTACAGATCAGAGACCTGTATTTAATTCACCAATTCACAATCCTTGTGCAGCTCCATGGTAGACTTTTAATACCAGTCAACTAAACTTAGTGTTTTTGCTGACTTGCTATAACATAACAATATAAACTCCACTCCCCACACCCATACTCCAAGATCTCAAACTGCCAGGAAGCTGTATCTTTAAACTTTTAAATTGCATTTTAAGAAATTTCTATTGTCCTTTGTTTTAACCTGTGCAATGATAGACCATGACCATTCATCTCTATATTGGTATCTAAATTTAAAAACGCTTATCCCATAAGCAAACAAATCAGGATTTTAAGTTTTTGTCTTTGTTTTTTACAAGTCTAAACAATAAAATCAGTTTATATGAGACGTGTTTAGAAACAAACAGAACTTCTTCCAGGATAAATTACTTGTTTGAACTATGCTAGACAAAGTCCCTAAGGCACAAAAGTGGTTTCCAAACTTTGCTTCATGTTAGAATTAGCTCAGGAGTTTTAAAAAATCCTAGTGCCCAAGAGGCATCCCATAGTAATGACATCAGGCTGTCTGGGGGTGTGAGCCAGGAATCTTAACAAAATTCAGATCCCCAGGTGATTGCAATGTGGGGCAACGCTGGGGGCCACTGCCCTCAGGCGTGGCGAGTTCTCGATACATCAGAGAAAAGGCTGTGCAGTGAATGGGGATAAGAAATGGATTAGGAAGAAGGCCACATGGAAGACAGTAGATCCAGGTTCTGTTCCTTCTGCCCTGAGGGAGACGTGGTACCCACGGTGAATTTTCTGCCCCGAGTACCGGTTTCTTTCTTGTGAAGAAGGAGATTCTACTCCATGTGGGGCTTTCATAGCTCATTGCTGTGATGTAAACATCACCTGGGAAATGCCAACTCAGAGGGTCTCAAGTAGGTCCAGAGAATCTGCACATTTAAAAAGTCCTCCAGGGGCAGAAGACCTAAATACACATTTCTCCAAAGAAGACACACAGACGGCCAACAGGCACATGAAAAGATGCGCAACATCGCTAGTTATTAGAGAAATGCAGATCAAAACTACAATGAGGTATCGCCTCATACTGGTCAGAATGGCCATTATCAAAAAGTCCACAAGTTATAAATGCCGGAGAGGGTGTGGAGTAAAGGGAACCCTCCTATACCGTTGGTAGGAATGTAAACTGGTGCAGTTATTATGGAAAACAGTATGGAGGTTCCTCAAAAACTAAAAATAGAGTTACCACTCCTGGGCATATATCCAGAGAAAACTCTAATTCGAAAAGATGCATGCACCCCAACGTTCATAGCAGCACTATTTACAATAGCTAAGACATGGAAGCAACCTGAATGTCCATCAATAGATGAATGGATAAAGAAGATGTGGTACATATATACAATGGAATATTACTCAGCCATAAAAAAGAATGAAATAATGCCATTTGCAGCAACACAGATGGACCTAGAGATTGTCATACTAAATGAAGTCAGACAGAGACAGACAAATATCATACGATACCGCTTATATGTGGAATCTAAAACATGACACAAATGAATTTATTTACAAAATGCAGACTCACAGACGTAGAAAACACACTTATGTTTACCAAAGGGGAAGAGGGGGTGGTGAGAAGCACATTAGGAGTTTGGGGAAAAAAAGTCCTCCAGGCGATTCTTTCACACCGAACCAGCAGTGATCACTCCCTTCAGCACTGACGGAACGCATCCGGAGAAGCAGGACATAGATAGCACCACACACTTCATAAGTATCAGTGGAATGAATGCCAAACAGGTTTTTTTCTTAATTTTTCCAAAGGAAAAACATTAAGTGGCCATGCTGCAACTAGGAAGAAGACTGGAACACAGGGCAGCAAAACCTAAATGCAGCCGCAGGGCACCAGCTCTCTACCGAGGTCACCCACGGGGCAGGTACAAAAGCTGTACCAAGATAATGAGTGGCTAATTCAAAAGTTCAGCAATGAGGGTAGATGCTGAAGAATCAACAAATGCAAAGTCCTCCCCACATTATCCGAGTAAGCCTCCAGGGCAATGAGAGCGCCATACAGCCTCAGAGAAAGAGCCGGGTTCCGAGGCTGCAGCCACAGAGAAGTGGGTGCCCGAGCCTCAGTACAAAAACCTTTCCCTCCGATGGCTTCGGGTCAAACCATGATTAGCTCACAAATGGAAGATGGTTGGGTTCTTCACCTCCTACCTAGTGACTGTTTATTCAGATTACAGAACAACAGCAGTTGCTGGCACGACCAAACTTCCCTGCTCGAGGGAAGCTGGCGGCATTTTTACAAGCGAGAAATGCGCTGGCAAAGGGGCAAGAGGAGGCCTGCTCCACCAACAGTAATTCTCTGCCCTGAATGTGACCAACGTTCTTGGTTTTATTGTCAGAGTTTCCCAACATCCACCCATAATTAATTTTTAAAAATCAAATACAAAAAAAAAAAAAATCAAATACAAGCTGGGCAGAGGAGTTTATGTTTCATTAACCCAGAGCAGAACATCATGAAGCCTCAGCATCGGAAAGTTTCAAACAATATTTTCACACACCAACCTCTGGCCTTTCTCTCTCTTCCTTGATTCCTCGTGAGGTCTGACGAGATCCTTGAAGCCTTCCCGTGAGCCATCCAAAACATCATGCCTTGCTGGTCCTCTTTTAACACCTAAAACCCAAGTGGGTTGAAGATTAGTTAGAACTCTACATGGACTGAATACTAATGCAACTTAAGCTGAATAAAAAACTTTTAATTAATTTACTTATGCATTGTGGTAATAAGAAAGTATAGCCTTTTAAAATAAACATTGCATACTCCTTGCTTGTTGAGATCTAGTTAGAACATTCAGTTTATTCCACTCCAATATCCCAAGCAATTCACTAACTCAAGGGTCAGAAACAACTGTGCCTGTCACATGAAAATGTACCAGTTCGACAGAATCCCATGCATCCCGTGATGATGCAAAATGATGCCTATACCTTATGCACTATTCAAACTCCAATTCTTAGGTTTTTACATACTGACCAAAACCCAGCTTCTCAGAGAAGGCAGTTCTGTATTAGAGGAAATAAGTAACCTTAGCTTTGGGGTGAGTCTGAGTTACTCCAGCCAACAGTCTTCAGTACAAAGTTTCAGGTTACAATCTACAAATGACAGGTGGTGATTTTAGTCCCCACAGACTTCCACCTGAGACCAACCTCTTGTCATGAAGACACACAAACCAAAAAGAAGATATTAATCACGTGAAATCCAGTCTCGTCAGATGCTAAACGGTGTAGAAACCCTAAGTAGCCAACAATGGAGTGTGAAATGTTTGATTCATCCACTGCTACGACTTTACGTTGTGCTCCCTACGCTCATTCTTTCCTCCCCAAATAGTCTGCCTGATGTCTGACTTTGTTGATACTTTGAAGAAGGACTAAGTGTACCAGCCACCACTTACACGGTCTCAGTAGGAGAATTCGCACCTTGACTCGAAGGGCACACAGCGGCCTCGGGGATGCTCAGGTCCCGGCCACTGCCGTGCCACACACCCACCTTCCATGTCATCCCCCTCTGTCACTGACGGGCTTATCAACAAATATCTAGTGCTCAGGGGCCGCCCACCAGAGATGCGAAGATACACAAATACTGTCTCTGCCCTTAGGGAGCTCACAACCCAACACAAAATGTAGACATAGAGAAATGAACATGATACAAGGCTAAAATGATTTAAGAGCCATCGGGAATTAAAAATCATATAACATGAAAGTGACTGTTGTGCAGATATTTCCATAAAATAGGATGCTCTGATAAAACAGATATAATTAAGTTTGGAGGATCTGATTTGAAACTTTTAACTCTTCTTTCAAAAATGGGGTTTTAGCTCAGTGAAAACAAAATGCAGAACAACAATGCTTAAGTATTT
This sequence comes from Aethalodelphis obliquidens, assembly GCF_003676395.1. NCBI lineage: Eukaryota > Metazoa > Chordata > Mammalia > Artiodactyla > Delphinidae > Aethalodelphis > Aethalodelphis obliquidens. Next base: position 6,669,925 of record NW_020837969.1, read on the forward strand.
CACTGAATTCAAACTAGTTATCTTCAACTTGGGCCCCCCAAATGTTTTAAGGTCAGGTCCTGACCCACCTATACACCCCAATACTGGATTCGAGGCTCGAACCAGTCACATGCTGATCCCACCATCTCCCCAGCAGGCTTATATTTCTCCCTGTGTTTCACTTCTCCCCCAGTCCTATTTCAGTCCCAGGTGACTGCCCAACCCCGGCGATGGCTGCAGCTAGCTAAATAGAGACCTTACTTGGAGTGCATGGGTTAGTAGGTCACGTAAAAGGACATTCTGCATACGACAGCTTGTGCTAAGATCTAGCTATGCTACGTTTCCCACTTGCACTCATTTTGCCTCAGTTCTAGCTGAGAACAATGAAATAGGCTTTAAAGCACCTTGTAGACATAAAGATCCAGGTTACGCATTACAGCCATTTAAAACTTAAGACAGACTGACATTGCTAATGACATGTTTTCACAATCATGCAGTCACAAAATAATATAAGCAAATGATTTCTTATGTGGTTACATTAAAAGAGCATTTCACAACAGCTAGTCATTGACTAATATGTTCTCTTTAAGGGTGTCATCAGTAAACCCAAAGCAGCCGAGAGTGCCAAGGAAGGTGAGAACAGGCAGATCAGTGAGCAAACATTGACCCCATCTTCCTGGCTCCCTACCTCTTGGAGACTCTTTGCTACGGTTGCTCCTTAAGTGGACTGTCATTGCCTCAAAGGTGATTTCACCATAGCCCATGAAGTCAGCCTTTACTGAAGGGTCCTAGCTCAATGTCCCTTGCTAAGACCTCCCACCTGAGGTGCAACTTGATAAACCCAACCCCCTAACGGACACCTATCATGAACGCCCCCGAGACATCTCAGCTGACGTGCCACGGTCCACCCTGTAGCTGTTCTTCCTTCGACATATCCCAGGGTGATGGGTGTTATCAATCGTCCAGGACCAGTCATAGATCCTAGACTCTTTTCTCTCCCCTCATTTTCATTCTTCATTATATAAGTGATTCACTGCCTTGATTTTCAAAAAAGGATCAAATACAGAGAAAAAGAACTTCACAACCCCAGGTTGTTTATTATTGTTATGTTGCCTGAATTTTCACCATTCAGAAATTTGTCTGGGTCATCAATATCATCAAATACTGATACATCAAGGTGAGAAAGTGAACTCACTCGCCTCTCAGAGTCAATTAGTTAAATCACTACCTACCCTCACCCCATAGAAATGAGCAGGATTAAGAGGTACTTTTGATACTAAGGGAAGATCTCTCTGGAGGCAGAACCAGGCGAAGGCAGCATGAGAACATACAGTTCAGAAAACCATTAAATTTATTAAGAGAAACTTGGTCCACGAAGACTAGGGGACATGGCTTCCAGATGGCGGAGGAGTAAGACGTGGAGATCATCTTCCTCCCCACAAATACATCAAAAATACATCTACACAAGGAATAGCTCCTGAAAAACACCTACTGAATGCTGGCAAAAGACCTCAGACTTCCCAAAAGCCATGTGGCTGACAGGGTCTTCATGCTCCAGCGGGGTGTCAGGCCTGAGCCTCTGGGGTGGGAGAGCCGAGTTCAGGACATAGGTCCACCAAAGACCTCCCAGCCCCACATAATATCAATCAGCGAGAGCTCGCCCAGAGATCTCCATCTCAACGCTAAGACCCAGCTCCACTCAACGGCCAGCAAGCCCCAGTGCTAGACACCCTATGCCAAACAACTAGCAAGCCAGGAACACAACCCCATCCATTAGCAGGGAGGCCGCGTAAAATCAAAATAAGTTCCAAGACACCCCAAAACACGCCACCAGACGCAGTCCTGCCCACCAGAAAGACAAGATCCAGCCTCATCCACCAGAACACAGGCACTAGTCCCCTCCACCAGGAAGCCTACACAACCCGCTGAACCAACCTTAGCCACTGGGGGCAGACACTAAAAACAATGGGAACTACGAACCTGCAGCCTGTGAAAAGGAGACCCCAAACACAGTAAGGTAAGCAAAATGAGAAGACAGAGAAACACACAACAGATGAAGGAGCAAGGTAAAAACGCACCAGACCAAACAAATGAAGAGGAAACAGGCAGTCTACCTGAAAAAGAATTCACAGTAATGATAGTAAAGATGATCCAAAATCTTGGAAATAAAATTGAGAAAATACAAGAAACTTTTAACAAGGACCTAGAAGAACTACAGAGCAAACAAACAATGATGAACAACACAATAAGTGAAATTTAAAATTCTCTAGAAGGAATCAAAAGCAGAATAACTGAGGGAGAAGAATGGATAAGTGACCTGGAAGATAAAATAGTGGAAATAGGGCTTCCCTGGTGGCGCAGTGCTTGACAGTCTGCCTGCCTATGCAGGGGACACGGGTTCGTGCCCCGGTCCGGGAAGATCCCACATGCCGTGGAGCGGCTGGGCCCGTGAGCCATGGCGGCTGAGCCTGCACGTCCAGAGCCTATGCTCCGCAACGGGAGAGGCCACAACAGTGAGAGGCCCGTGTACCGCTAAAAAAAATAAAATAGTGGAAATAACTACCACAGAGCAGAATAAAGAAAGAAGAATGAAAGGAATTGAGGACAGTCTCAGAGACCTCTGGGACTACATTAAATGCACCAACATTAGAATTATAGGGGTCTCACAAGAAGAAGAGGAAAAAAAGGGACTGAGAAAATATTTGGAGAGATTATAGTTGAAAAATTCCCTAACATGGAAAAGGAAGTAGTCAAGTCCAGGAAACACAGAGAGTCCCATACAGGATAAATGCAAGGAGAAACACTCCGAGACACGTATTAATCAAACTATCAAAAATTAAATACAAAGAAAATATATTAAAAACAGTAAGGGAAAAACAACAAATAACACACAAGGGAATCCCCATAAGGTTAACAGCTGATCTTTCAGCAGAAACTCTGCAAGCCAGAAGGGACTGGCAGGACATAGTGAAAGTGATGAAGGAGAAAAACCTGCAACCAAGATTACTCTACCCAGCAAGGATCTCATTCAGATTTGATGGAGAAATTAAAACCTTTACAGACAAGCAAAAGCTGAGAGAGTTCAGCACCACCAAACCAGCTTTACAACAACTGCTAAAGGAACTTCTCTAGGCAAGAAACACAAGAGAAGGAAAAGACCTACAATAACGAACCCAAAACAATTAAGAAAATGGGAAAAGGAACATACATATCAATAATTACCTTAAATGTAAATGGACTAAATGCTCCCACCAAAAGACACAGATTGGCTGAATGGATACAAAAACAAGACCCATATATTTGCTGTCTACAAGAGACCCACTTCAGACCTAGAGACATGTACAGACTGAAAGTAAGGGGATGGAAAAAGATATTTCATGCAAATGGAAACCAAAAGAAAGCTCGAGTAGCAATTCTCATATCAGACAAAATAGACTTTAAAATAAAGACTATTACAAGAGACAAAGAAGGACACTACATAATGATCAAGGGATCAATCCAAGAAGAAGACATAACAATTGTAAATATTTATGCACCCAACATAGGAGCACCTCAATACATAAGGCAAATACTAACAGCCATAAAAGGGGAAATTGACAGTAACACAATCATAGTAGGGGACTTTAACACCCCACTTTCACCAATGGACAGATCATCCAAAATGAAAATGAATAAGGAAACACAAGCTTTAAATGATACATTAAACAAGATGGACTTAATTGATATTTATAGGACATTCCATCCAAAAACAACACAACACACTTTCTTCTCAAGTGCTCATGGAACATTCTCCAGGATAGATCATATCTTGGGTCACAAATCAAGCCTTGGTAGATTTAAGAAAATTGAAATTCTATCAAGTATCTTTTCCGACCACAACACTATGAGACTAGATATCAATTACAGGAAAAGATCTGTAAAAAATACAAACACATGGAGGCTAAACAATACACTACTTAATAACAAAGTGATCACTGAAGAAATCAAAGAGGAAATAAAAAAATACCTAGAAACAAATGACAATGGAGACACGACGAACCAAAACCTATGGGATGCAGCAAAAGCAGTTCTAAGAGGGAAGTTTATAGCAATACAATCCTACCTTAAGAAACAGGAAACATCTCAAATAAACAACCTAACATTGCACCTAAAGCAATTAGAAAAAGAAGAACAAAAACACCCCAAAGTTAGCAGAACGAAAGAAATCATAAAAATCGATCAGAAATAAGTGAAAAAGAAATGAAGGAAACGATAGCAAAGATCAATAAAACTAAAAGCTGGTCCTTTGAGAAGATAAACAAAACTGATAAACCATTAGCCAGACTCATCAAGAAAAAAAGGGAGAAGACTCTAATCAATAGAATTAGAAATGAAAAAGAAGAAGTAACAACTGACACTGCAGAAGTACAAAGGATCATGAGAGATTACTACAAGCTACTCTATGCCAATAAAATGGACAACCTGGAAGAAATGGACAAATTCTTAGAAATGCACAACTGAAAAGACTGAACCAGGAAGAAATAGAAAATATGAACAGACCAATCACAAGCACTGAAATTGAAACTGTGATTTAAAATCTTCCAACAAACAAAAGCCCAGGACCGGATGGCTTCACAGGCAAATTCTATCAAACATTTAGAGAAGAGCTAACACCTATCCTTCTCAAACTCTTCCAAAATATAGCAGAGGGAGGAACACTCCCAAACTCATTCTACGAGGCCACCATCACCCTGATACCAAAACCAGACAAGGATGTCACAAAGAAAGAAAACTACAGGCCAATATCACTAATGAACATAGATGCAAAAATCCTCAACAAAATACTAGCAAACAGAATCCAACAGCACATTAAACGGATCATACACCATGATCAAGTGGGGTTTATTCCAGGAATGCAAGGATTCTTCAATATACGCAAATCAATCAATGTGATACACCATATTAACAAACTGAAGGAGAAAAACAATATGATCATCTCAATAGATGCAGAGAAAGCTTTCGACAAAATTCAACACCCATTTATGATAAAAACCCTGCAGACAGTAGGCATAGAGGGAACTTTCCTCAACATAATAAAGGCCATATATGACAAACCCACAGCCAACATCGTCCTCAATGGTGAAAAACTGAAAGCATTTCCACTAAGATCAGGAACAAGACAAGGTTGCCCACTCTCACCACTATTATTCAACATAGTTTTGGAAGTTTTACCCACAGCAATCAGAGAAGAAAAGGAAATAAAAGGAATCCAAATCGGAAAAGAAGACGTAAAGCTGTCACTATTTGCAGATGACATGATACTATACATAGAGAATTCTAAAGATGCTACCAGAAAACTACTAGAGCTAATCAATCAATTTGGTAAAGTAGCAGGATATAAAATTAATGCACAGAAACCTCTTACATTCCTATACACTAATGATGAAAAATCTGAAAGAGAAATTAAGGAAACACTCCCATTTACCACTGCAACAAAAAGAAAAACACACCTAGGAATAAACCTACCTAAGGAGACAAAAGACCTGTATGCAGAAAACTAGAAGACACTGATGAAAGAAATTGAAGATGATACAAACAGATGGAGAGATATACCATGTTCTTGGATTGGAAGAATCAACATTGTGAAAATGACTATACTACCCAAAGCAATCTACAGATTCAGTGCAATCCCTATCAAACTACCAATAGCATTTTTCACAGAACTAGAACAAAAAAGTTCACAATTTGTATGGAGACACAAAAGACCCCGAATAGCCAAAGCAATCCTAGAAAGAAAAACAGAGCTGGAGGAATCAGGCTCCCTGACTTCAGACTATACTACAAAGCTACGGTAATCAAGACAGTATGGTACTGGCACAAAAACAAAAATATAGATCAATGGAACAGGATAGAAAGCCCAGAGATAAACCCACACACATATGGTCAACTTATTTTTGATAAAGGAGGCAAGAATATACAATGGAGATAAGACAGCCTCTTCAGTAAGTGGTGCTGGGAAAACTGGACAGCTACATGTCAAAGAATGAAATTAGAACACTCCCTAACACCATACACAAAAACAAAATCAAAAGAGATTAGAGACCTAAATGTAAGGCCAGACACTATAAAACTTAGAGGAAAATATAGGCAGAACACTCTATGACATACACCACAGCAAGATCTTTCTGACCCACTTTCTAGAGAAATGGAAATAAAAACAAAAATAAACAAATGGGACCTAATGAAACTTAAAACCTTTTGCACAGCAAAGGAACCCATAAATAAGATGAAAAGACAACCCTCAGAATGGGAGAAAATACTTGCAAACGAAGCAACGGACAAAGGATTAATCTCCAAAATATACATGCAGCTCATACAGCTCAATATCAAAAAAACAAACAACCCCATCCAAAAATGGGCAGAAGACCTAAATAGACATTTCTCCAAAGAAGACATACAGATTGCCAACAAACACATGAAAGGATGCTCAACATCACTAATCACTAGAGAAATGCAAATCAAAACTACAATGAGGTATCACCTCACATCAGTCAGAATGGCCATCATCACAAAATTCACAAACAGTAAATGCTGGAGAGGGTGTGGAGAAAAGGGAACCCTCTTGCACTGCTGGTGGGAATGTAAATTGATACCAGCCACTATGGAGAACAGTATGGAGGTTACTCAAAAAACTAAAAATAGAACTACCATATGACCCTGAAATCCCACTACTGGGCATATACCCCGAGAAAACCATAATTCAAAAAGAAGCACGTACCACAATGTTCATTGCAGCTCTATTTACAATAGCCAGGACATGGAAGCAACCTAAGTGTCCATCGACCGATGAATGGATAAAGAAGATGTGGCACATATTATATACAACAGAATATTACTCCGCCATAAAATGAAATGAAATTGAGTTATCTGTAGTGAGGTGGATGGACCTAGAGACTATCATACAGAGTGAAGTAAGTCAGAAGGAAAAACAAATACTGTATGCTAACACGTATTATGGAATCTAAAAAAGAAAAGGTTCTGAAGAACCTAGGGGCAGGACAGGAATAAAGATGCAGACGTAGAGAATGAACCTGAGGCACGGGGAAGGGGAAGGGGAAGGGGAAGCTGGGACGAAGTGAGAAAGTGGCATGGACTTATATACATTACCAAATGTAAAATAGCTAGCTAGTGGGAAGCAGCCGCATAGCACAGGAAGATCAGCTTGGAGCTTGGTGACCACCTAGAGGGGTGGGATAGGAAGGGTGGGAGGGAGACGCAAGAGGGAGGAGATATGGGGATACAGGTTTATGTATAGCTGATTTACTATGTTGTACAGCAGAAACTAACACACCATTGTAAAGCAATTATACTCCAATGAAGATGTTATAAATAAAAAAGAAAAGAAACTTGGTCCATGTTTTGTCCAGGGCAGAGAAATACAAAATAAACTTATTCCCAACAATCTATCCTCCTGCACAGCCTACTTTCCTACTTCCAAGACACAGAATTAAGACTAATAATACTATTACTAATAATATATTAAAGCAATTAATATTTACAGGTACAAGACACTCTAAGATCAACTATATCAAAGAAAAAAAGGCTTCTGAAGGCTGATTTTTAAGAATCTATAATTTTAACAATAAAGGTGTATACTAATCAATAGAAAATGTTAACGCGGTCCCAGTGGGAAATTTCTTCTGAGCTCCTAAAATCTGAATAATGAATTATTTAAGAACAATGTAGAATGCAGAATATTAAAACTGTGGAAAGAGCCTTAAAAGACACCCAGGAAAAATCCTTTCCATATATACTTTTGGGATTTGGATACGTGCCAGTTCACAAGTTCTATACAAGCATTACTCAGGTGACAAGAGAATACACACACACACACATTCATCTGCTAAAATATCAAGTTCACTTTGTTAACCAAGAAAACAAAAATAAAATCTAATGATGATCTTCAAAAGATGATGTGGAATCTTTTCCTTTATAATCATTGTAGAGATAATTAAAATCTGGATTTTAAATACGTATATCAGTTTTAATACCATATAACCTCTCCCATTGGGGGGTCATCTCTCCATCTTTTGAATTGCCTGATCCTCGTATATGGATTAACTTGACTCCGTCTTCCCTGCATGTCTAAGCTCCTGAAGGGAAAGGGACGGAGCTTTACATCATTAACTCCCCTTGTGCTTATGTGCTGGACATAGGTGATTAGTGAATAAATGAATAAATACACAAATAAACAAATCAAGCAGTCAAATAATCAGTGGGTTCTAATATCCTCCTTGTAGCCGCATAGGTTGAGTAACTTAGGTCAAGCTGTTAGGATTTCTTACCTCCAGTGAGTGGTCTGGCAGGTTCTGGAGAAGAGGGTGTGGAGAAACACTCTTCTGAATATATTTGTATTTTACTTGAATTTTCCAGAAGTACAATAATTAATCTTCAATTTTAAATACTTAAGGGATACATGTACACGTATGCCTACCTACTTGGTACAATAGTAAATCATACTTTCTCTTAAATGAAGAAATATTCAGAATATACAAAATGTTCTACACTGAATAAGAGTATGTAAGTGCCTATAATTTGCTGGGCTTTGCTTTCGTAAAACATGTATGAAATATTTTTAATTAATTCAATTGAAAATGGTATATCTGCTGATGACTTCAGTGAGATGTATCAACTACATCAAAATAAGATTATCACTTTCTCAAAAGGCTGCAAAACAAATCTGAAATTATAAAAGCAATTCCCTGCCTGGGGTTACAAATGAAGAAATATACAAAATACCTTCTACAGACAATTACTATAGCATTTTTGCCTGTAATTCTCCAATTAAAGTGATAATCCAGATAGACCCGCTACTGAAGCATGTTAGTCACTTCTCTAAGCAGACACTACTATTCATGTCACCTTGTCCTTCAAAGCCAAGACCAAGCCTCATAATCCTTCCCAACTCAGAGACACAGGCAGCGACCACCAACATACCCACCAAAGCCAGCACAGACCCCTCCTGCCATTTCTGTCCCAAGGATTAGTGCACCAAGACAGAGCAGCACAGTGTCGTGAAGGCTGTAAGTCACAGACTTTCATCACAGACTGTGTGACATGAAGTACGTGAGCTACTGCTTCCCTATCAAGACACCCCCGCCAGTAGTGGTGAGCTCACAGAAACATCACACTTTAGAGACAACTCCTATAAACCCTCCCGCCCAATACTAGATGCTTTGTTAACTGGCAAAGTGGATGAAAGAAATGAGTGGTAACTGGTGATATCATCGGCTTGTTAATCAGAGTAATGGATGCCAGGAATGTTTCTCAGTTAAATTCATGGATTGGCTAGAATATCACAGGGCCCTCCTACCCACGTATGAGTAGGGCACGTGCCATAGCTGGTACCCAGGGGTCATATCCAAGACTTGGTCCCTAAATGGTCCTATAAGAAACTGCAGGGCTGAGGGTTATCTAGTGGCCCGATGCTGCCCAGTTTCCAGAAATGAGCCCCGAGAATCCCGTCTGCCTCTACTAAACCTTTCAGATCAGGTACAGACAGTTAACTTAAAGGACAAGACTGGGGACTTCAGCTTACATGTCTGATCTGTGGACGGTTCCCCATCTGCATGCCAATCATGTTTTAGAATATCTGCGTGTCTGGAGACAGAGCTGGTAGACAGAGCTTGCAGAAGACGGCAAACTGCCTTCATCAACCTCTACTGGCGACTATGATTCATCAAAAAGAACCTAATAATTGGACATGGCCAATCTGTTTAGATAAGGCACGTGTCTGTGCTGACATGCAATTCCATCATCCACGGCAAAGCCTCTCTCAGACCAGGGGACCACAGTGAGGGCGTGGGTGTGGAAAGGATTTCCTTCTGCTCCTGCCGGTGGCCACGTGGCACCCGTGGGACCACTCCAGCCACCTTTGTTACTGAGAAACGAGCATCGGCCAAGCTGTGCGCTAATTCAGGATGATGAATCGGCTTTACCTAGTTGACAGTGAAAACCGACCTCAGGTGGGCATCCGAAGAGCTGTGGTCAGCAATGCCACAGGGGGTGGAAAGCCATTTCCACACGTAAGTGACATGTAGCAGCTTTACATACTTCCTGTCCTGCGGTGCCAGAAGTTAAAACAAGAAGATCTCCATTGTCGTGCTAATTTGATGTGGATGTGTCTCCCACAAGCAAGCTCCAGTTCCAGCAACGTTTTGCAGACCTTGAGGCAAGAGCAAAGGGGATTTACTCAAACCCCACACAACTGCACAGCGGAGGAGCTTCACCTGCTCCAGGAGGACGTGCTACAGGGCACACACAGCGGACACTAATAAAAGCCTGTAGATCCTTCCTAGGCAACATGTGCTCGATGAAAACCGCCTGCTTCGGGAGTGGTAGGCTATCTGTGTGAAACGGCATTTTCAAAGGTGAAATACGTAAAATCTTATTACACGTCAGCCTTAATAAACATTAGCGATCAATTTTGATGAGATCACTCAATCTGAACCCCAATTAAGTTATTCTTCCCCCAAAGTAGAATTCTACTCTCATTAGACTTGTATTACAAAAAAGTTATACTCAACTTTCAGTTTAGCCGATAAAAATTTTGTAAAAATGTCTTTTTCTCATTGTATAACTACCTATGTACCTTGATTTTGCCTCCTGGCCCACAAAGTCTAAAATATTTACTATCTGACTCATTACAGAAAAATTTCATTGACTCCTGAAACATATTTTAAAATGAGGTAGACCTATTGCTCTGTTGATACTGATACGGAAACGACGTATTTTTCAAAAAAACAGATTTTAAGGCAATAGGATAATGTAATCCTACGTATGCGATAAAATCCCCCTAAAACATCTTCTTGCACTTGTGTGTTTGTACACACACACACACACACAATGTCTGGAAGGAAACACAACTGCTGGCTGACTGCCTCTAGCAGACACTCCCAGGGTTACATCCAAAACAAAAATCACAACTGGTTACTCCCTGCTTGAAACCCGCCAGTGGCTCATCACACTTGAAAACAAAACAAAGCCACCCCAGGCTTGTCGGGGCCTCTCTGACTGTACTTCCTGCCCATCTCCCTCAGCCCAGAGAGCTGTCGCTATGGTGGCTTCCTTGCGGCGCTTGTGGGCATTTTCTACCTCAGGACATTTGCACTTGCTGCTTCCTCAGGCTGAAACATGATCCCCAGCCACAAGGTACCTGTTCTCCCACGCCCAGGCCTGTGAGCCAAGGTCACCTCCTCCGAGAGGCCTTCCCTAACCTAACCAGCGCCCTTGTCTCACGCGGCGCGCTACCTGGCATGATGCTGACGTACACCTGCTGTCCCCTCCTCCTCACTAGGATGTAACCTCTGGGGGGCGGGGGCGCTGCCTCCTTCTCTGCCGTCTCCCTGGGAACTAGAAGGGAACCCGGGACACGACAGGTGCACAAAACCCCTGTTAAATGAACTAACAGAAAGGGGTAGATGAGGAGAGTAGGACAGGATGATTTTACCCTTTTTAGCAGTTTCTCTTACACTGAGCATGTATTTGTGTATTTTTATGAAACTAGAGAATGAAAAGCTTAGAAAGAAAACAATTATTGGTTAATATGATTTCAAAGGTTATTCTAAAAATCAGAAGTTTCTCCCTCCATTCTTGTTCTGTTAACGTTTATTACTGAGTGTCTTTGTAACCTCTTCTCACAACCTTTGCTGCACACTATCTATCTTAGACACTGACAAGGGTGATGAGTAAAAGTGAACGGAAACAGAAATTGAAAAAAGACTTTTATTGCAACATAAAAGATTTGCAGAGGTACAGCTTGGAGTACAGAGTGGGCTTCACCGCTTCGCAATTTCGGCATCTACGAATGTCTAAGGTAGCCCGCAGGCCATGTGCTTTTACCTGGGCGGGGGCGGGGGGGGGGCTCCCAGAGAGAGGTGGGATGCCAGGTGGACTGACCGTGGACCACCTAAGACATCAGTGGGTCTTTATTTTACCACCATAAAACAAAGACCTAGGTTTAGGCTAGACAATAGGTAAGTCTTTTCCTGTCCTATATTCAATGATTTTCTCTCTTGGGATGACATAAAACAAGACCAATCTACATGTCCTTACGTTAGGGAACACAGAATATCTGATTCCGTCTCTGAGATTCAGTTACGCCAGGGCCCTGCCTACAGCCCGTGAGCCCCAGAACCCTCGGGGCCCTGGACGTGGCGGTGAGCCCCAGAGCAGGACCATCACACTGTGCATAGCGCTGGGGCTGCAGGGTGCTCACACCGCCTGGAAGCAGATTTTTTTTTTTTTTTTTTTACTTGACTTATATTTGCATGTCATTAAGCATTATTCAAAAGCTGAAAGAATACACAAGATGAAAACTGAGAACGAGAATGTGAGCTTCAAGAACAGGATAGTCTTAGCTACCAAAATAATTCTGTACACTCACTGTTTTATATTAATTTTAGGCTTGACATGATTTTAAAATAAATATTTTGAAAACACATACTAACCCTAATGGAATGTAAAATATAGTTTTATGTCAAATTTTATATATTTTATAAATATATAATAAAGTTTTACATATATCAGAAAGCTCAGACATAAAAAGAAGGTTAATGATATACAAATTAAATTCTTTTACTGAGATGATTTTGGGGAGTTCATACCCAAGGAAAAGATATGCAATACATCTGTGATTATATTTCAGTCCATATAACTTCTCCAACTTGAAAAGGGTGGTTAAAATGATTCAAGGAGTAGAGAAATAATGAAGAATAAACTTGGCCTTATCAAAATTTTAACCCAATCTTTAGGTGAAGGTGGTTTAAGTTCAAGATTTCTTCACTTTTGCTTGCTGAAACCTGTCTGTGCTTATCATCAGAAAGTGCAAAACTGTTGCTACTTTTGCTATGACATAGCTCATTACTATGGTTACAACTAAATTACAGATAGGAATGCATCTATTTAAATGACATGCTTAAAGCAAATAAACAGAAATCTAATAAGGCCTGTTACAGTGAACTATTTACTTAAAAATACTTAAAAAATTTCTTCATAGCTAAATTGCCCAGTTTCTTCAAAAATAAATATTAACTTGTTTCCACATTTATCTTTTCTTAACAGAATGAATGGCTTACACTCAATTTCCCTTCTAAAATAAACGGCCTCACCATTACAAACTGAGAGTTTTAAAAGACCTCCACTCACGTGCCTCTTTGCACAGTGATGCTGCAGTGACAGGCTGCACTGAAACAAGGAAAAGCGCTCATCTAGTCCACTGCTCACACAACACATCCAGACATCACCTTTTCTTTTCACCTATAAGACTTAGAGAAATGTATTCCTAATAACAGGTTTGACCAAGGAACCTAGAAATTCCATGGGGCAGTAAGCTGTCTATTCCTCAAGAAGTTAAAGAATTTATCGCTATAAATATCAAACATACATTCTTTAAAGTTTAATAAAAGGGAAAAAAGGAAATTTTGATTATGAAAAAGTTGTGATAAACGTGGAAGATGGACACACTACTACATATTCTTATAGTGGAGAGACCGGTAAAGGAGGTTCACATACTTTCACTACATCCTCGGGGTAACTCTTCCATTGCCTCTGCAGACTTTTCCACATCCCAGTCGCCTACAAAGTTTAGCTTATCATCACTTTGTGCTTCACTTTCAGGGGAATTCACCATTTTAGGAGTATCTTCTTTCTGTGTGCTTTTTATGTCAATCCATCCTTTCACTTCTTTATTGCTTCCTTTTAAAGAAGTAAAATCACCTCGAAGTCCCTTCTGAGGAGTGAGTCCGTTGAGGGTATGGGGAGAGTCACTCCCGCCCGGGCGGGCGTCTCCCCCTCCCCGAGCCTCGGCCCGGGGACAGTCCCCTGGGGTTCCTTCAGCAGCACGCGTTTCCTTAGAAGTCACGCTGCTCAAGCCCGGATCAGCTCCGTAGTTTGCAGGCTTCTGGAGACGGAAGCCAGCCTTCACCGTTGAGTCGGTACCACCGGCTGACCTGGGGCTTCTGCCGATGCAGGAGAAGTCAGCCCTTTCCAGGAGGCTGGTCCTCTCTCTCCTGGAAAGGCTCCTCATGCAGTGGAGCAGGGCAGGGCCGGCGGGCGGCTGCACCCTGGGAAGGAGGCTCCCCGAGTCCCTCTCCTTGAGGTTATCGGGAGAAAAGTAATCATCGTACGAGGACTCCCCGCGGCCCAGAGTCTCCACGGCAGAGCTGCTCGCGCACTTCGGGCTGTTCTCCAGCTGTAGCCGGGGCGCGGGGGGCCACCCGAGGCACCGCCTCTTGCTCAGTCTCTCCTCCGGGGGTGGACTGGAGTTCGCCGACACCCTTCTTCTCGTGGCTGAGGGGCTCTGGGGACATGAAGGGCCCCCGGCGGGCTCATTTGTTACAGATGGCGTAGGAGACAGGCCCCTCTTCTCATCAAACACCCCCTCAGCCGGCTCCCGTGCTGGCTTCACGTCGGGGGTGATGACTTGGCCCGCAGCAACCCTCTGCCGGTGGGTGTCTCCCTTGGAAAGGCTGCCGGGGGACTGGTGAAGGGTTAACTGACCAAGGGGCCCGGGAGTTGCTGGCGGACGGACACTTCTCGCTTTCAACACAGCTGAGGAAGCACACGCAGCGCTTTTACTTTCGTCAAGGAATCCTCCCAGTCTCCTCTGCTGGGTCCCACATCCAGAGCTCCCACAAAGATCATCAAAAGACAAGTGCAGAACACCAGCAAAGGAGTCCTCTGGAAAACATTAATAAAGAACCAACTTTTTAATGGTTTACATTATTACAAGACTAATTCTCAGTCCGCCCATAACGTGATAAAGCGACCCTCCCTAAGCACGGCTCCTGCTTCAGAAGGGCGTCACCCACACCCGCTTCTCACGGCAGGTGAGGACACTCTCCTGGCCGGCGTTTCTAACCAGGGGACCCGGGCTTCCCCGTGCGCGGGGAACAAGGTGGGGTCGGAGAGGGCGTGGTGCTCTGCATGTTCACACGCCCGGGCGCCTCGCTCCACGAACAGCGTCCGCACCCCGTCACTGAGGCCTCGAGGAGGCCAGGAGTCCGAGAATGAAGGACCACTGCGTTCAGGCTCTAGTCAACCACCATGAACTCGGCTGCCCAGGCTCCCTGCTGCCTGCCAAAGTCCTCACTCTGTATTCAAATTCCAGGAGCCGCCTGGCACATCTCAGGGCTCTGGCTCTCCACGCACCTTCCTACACGTTTCTTGAGGGTAACGCGAAGCTCTGCCCAGCTCCCGAAAGCTGCCTTTACACTCCCCCTGCTCCATGCTCTAACCTGGATAAACACTACCCTTCCTTCGAAACCCACCTCGGACGTCAGACCTCTGCAAATCCTCCCAGACTTCACCAGCTCTGGTCTTGCACGTCCTCCTCTGCTACACAGAATTCCACCCAAACCTTTAAGAGCATGTGTGTCACCGCCCTGTGCTTATACTCCTATCTGCCCCCCTCCCTAGCCTAGAGGCCCCCAGCACAGACACTGCTTTCTGGAATCCGGAGCCGTTGGCCCAGCACTGGCTCCTCTGATAGGGGCTCGGCGCTTGCTGAACAGATGGAGGACTCCCAGTTTATAGAAACTCCACACCAGAGGCAACAGAGATGTCTTAACTTACTGACTGACACCACTAAGGCTCTACTTTTAAAGAGGGAGGAGAGGGGCAGCCCCCAGGGAGCAGAGAGAAGCCCAGCGGGCGGGTGGTGCTGCGTGTCTCTAAGTCAGCAGCTGGAAACATAGGACGTGTTTAATTTTAGCAGCTGAATAAGCTTAGCTCACTTTTCAAAAGGCTGGCAAGCAGCATGACACGGCATAAGAGAGTAAACTCTGAAGTCAGACTGCCTACTTCGAAGCCCGGCTCAGCCGCTCACAAATGGTGTGACCTCTTACGAGCTGTCTGACTTCTCGCTGGCCGGTCTTTCTCACCGGCAGGAGGGGGACAACGACGGGGCCTGCGTCACGGGGCTAACAGGACAATCAGACGAGATACAGACACGCGAGCAGCGCCCACGGCACAGCCAACGATGAAACTGAGCTAGTTACTGTTGTCACTTGTTTCACACACGCATCAAGTATGAAATAAAAAGATGGTGATTACTTAAGATACGTGGGCAAATAATTTCAATACACGCCAAAGAGATTAAAGAATAAACCATGCACAGAACGAAGCTTTTGTGAAAATAATTTTACCTGAACACAAAGTATCATGCGAAAGGTTCAAAGATGCTTCACACAGAGCATTAACGGTGTTATCGTCAGACTTTTCAACGATCTGGGAAGCTGAAAACATAATCAAAACTCCTCATTAAATAACAACTCTGATCTCTGGTAGTAGATGAAGCCAATACTAGGTCCACTCATTCCACTCATGTGGCACTGACACACACACCCACACCCACGACTTATTCCTAATACATGCTATTCTAGATATCTTACTCAAATCTATTACAGATGATGAGAATCATTAAAATATAATTTATACAAATCATATCATAAAAAAGGCACAGAATCCTAGGATAATAAAAGTTGGAAGGGCTCTTGGAAAGTCGGCCGGCCTAGACCTAAGCAGAAGCTCGATACGGGTAGAGAACCTTTCAGTCAGTCTCACTTCTCAACGATCAAGGCTTTTCTCACAATGATCACCGACAGCTGCCTCTATGACCAGAGCAGTGGTTCTCAACCAGGGGCGGCCTGGCCCCTGCAGATGCTGCTGGATGTCGCGGGTGGGGCTGCGGTGGACAGGAGCCATGCTACCGGCATCTAGGGGGCAGGGGCCAGGGATGCTGCGGATCACTCTGCCGGGCACAGGATGGCCCCAGCAACAAAGAACTACTCAGCCCCAAGTGTCCGGAGGGCGGGGGCTTCACAGAAAAACATCCCGGAGATCAGCGATTCAACAGCTAAGGCCACAGGCGTCACCTTCAAAGGCTGTGCATGCAACAGAGCACAGACAAGAGAGAGATATCGGCCTCACGGCCAGAGATTTTTTTTTTAATTAATAATTAATTAATTTATTTATTTAGTTTTGGCTCATTGGGTCTTTGTTGCTGCACGCGGGCTTTCTCTAGTTGCAGCCAGCGGGGGCTACTCTTTGTTGCAGTGCACGGGCTTCTCATTGCGGTGGCTTCTCTTGTTGTGGAGCACGGGCTCTAGGCGCACGGGCTTCAGTATTTATGGCACGCGGGCTCAGTAGTTGTGGCTTGCGGGCTCTAGGGCACAGGCTCAATAGTTGTGGCACATGGGCTTAGTTGCTCCGCGGCATGTGGGATCTTCCCAGACCAGGGCTCGAACCCATGTCCCCTGCGTTGGCTGGAGGATTCTTAATCACTGTGCCACCAGGGAAGTCCCCAGAGATTTTTTTTTTTTTTTTTGCGGTATGCGGGCCTCTCACTGTTGTGGCCTCTCCCGTTGCGGAGCACAGGCTCCGGACGCGCAGGCTCAGCGGCCATGGCTCACGGGCCCAGCCGCTCCGCGGCATGTGGGATCTTCCCGGACCGGGGCACGAACCCATGTCCCCTGCATCGGCAGGCGGACTCTCAACCACTGCACCATCAGGGAAGCCCCCCCAGAGATGTTTTTTGAGGAGACTTAAAAGAATACACTTCTGAGAAAACTTGGGCGAACGATTAGAAAATGAGAATAAACCGAGATAAGAAAGGTAAGCACACAGGTAACATTTTCAACTGAATTTAAACTTAACTGCAGGAGGCAGTTACGTAGCAGAATTAACACTGTAAAGTAGTGGAATAAAGTTCAAGGCAAATTAGTTTGCACACATATATAATGATTTGTCGAAACAATCTGGACAGTCCCCTGGAACACTGCTAGTTACCTAGCTCAATGGCCATTCCCACCTGCCTCTTGCAACAGACCCTGATTTTATGAGTGCAGACACACACCCTAGTTAAGACTACTCTTCAGTCTTGCTTGCAGTGCCCTGCAGGTGACTTGTATTTGGTTTCCTACTTCCTAGGCTAAAACTACCGCAGTCCCCTTAGCTATGCCATCCTGAATGCCACTGCCCATTTTAAATTAAACTGGCAGATTAAATTAGATGTACAAACACAAAGAACTGTATTGTATTTCTTGGCTCATCCAGAGTGGTGTTTTGCCTTTGTAGCTCCTGGGCCACACACGGTCGCACTTAGCTTGCAAGCAGGAAGAGCCACAGGACTGTGCTCTGGCCAGCAGAGCTCGGCAGCGGCAGCGGCAGGAGCTGGTGAGGCTGCTCACAGGGAGCTGGCTCCAGGGAAGCCAGGCAGGAGGTCGGGACCCCGCTCTCCAAGACACCACAGAACAGCCTCCCCGAACCCTGCCTGCCTCTTTCTTTGGCAGGACGGAGAAACACAACTCTATCTAAGTGCAGCCATTGGTTTTTGCATTTGTCCGTTATCGGCGGCCACAACTAACCTTAACTGATACACATGCCCATTGCATAAATATAGATATAAATTCAGGACAGATGAAACAACTAACCTTAAAAATAAACCATACAAGTAATAGCAGAAAATACAATTTTGAAAGCTTGTGGTGGAGGAGTTCTAAGCATCACAGGAATCCTAGAGGCCAGAAGGAAAAGACAAACAGAACAGATTTGTCTACCTTAAACGTAGTATTTCTGTTTCACAAAAGTCACCGCATTATGACAAACAGCAGAGTTCGTGTATCTTAACCTAGTTTCCCAAGGGTGTGAAACTGCAGTTCTTATAAACAGCTGGCAAAGGGTAAAATGACACAAACTTTTTGAAGGACAATGTGACAATATCTACCAAAATTTTAAAATTCTGCCTTTATGAATTATTATTGCGATACATGAAATACAGAGGAACATAAAGATTCATATAGAAGCATGTCCACTGGCGTGTGGGTTATAACAGTAAACAGTGGGGGGAAAAGCCTTATGTCCAGGGAGGAAAACGGTCACAAAAGAACAAGAACCACCATACCGTGTAGTTAAAAAGAATAAAAACTGCAGCGCTGTTTCTAATAAAGAAAAACTGGGGGAATTCGCTGGCTGGTCCAGTGGCTAGGACTCCTGGGGCCTGCAGTTCAATCCCCTCCCTCATCGGGGAACTAAGATCCCGCAAGCTGCACAGCGAGGCCAAAAATTAAAAAAAAAAAAGAAAGACAAAATGGACAAATATCCAGCAACAGACGGATGCTTCAATATCAAAAGTCTAGACTACTATGCGACATCTTTAAAAATTAAAATAAAGATGGAGGTCCACACCAATACACTCTTCAGTAAAACAAGAAAGCTGAAAATGAGAGGTATGCCACGATCCAATTTAGGTAAAGAAAAGTTACACCACCACAGAGGAAAATACAGAAGGCTTATCTTGTTCATGTGTACACAGACATGTGACCCACTGAAAAAGATCTGGAGAAACACATCAACATAAAACATGGGTTACCCAGCGGCAGAGGAGAATGAGGTGGGAATCAAGATGGATGTTTACTACAAACGATGTACTACTGGTCAACGTTCTGTATATTACTTAAAAACTTTCAAGATAAAAGAAATAAAGGAAAACATAAACTGAAGCATTACTTAATCTAAAGCAAACTCCTTCAAAAGAGGGGCCCAATTAATTAAAAAAAAAATCCCGAATATATGAAAAATTACAAAGGAACAACAGGATCTTAAACCTGGAGAATACTACGTACCCAATATACTCTTTAAAAATCTTAATAAAGCATAAGATTTTCTGGAAGAAAATATCAACAAAGTCTACGCTGATAGAGGTAAAAAAATGATTATAAGCTAAATTAACTAAAATATCTATGTAAAGGAAAAAAAAAAAAAACCCTTTCCACAATTTATTCACCTACTTTGTAATTTCCATCGTATGGAGTGTCACTTACAGGTGGGGGAAAGATTCTCCCGTTTCTCCTTCATCTCCTGCAGCCTCTTCTCCACTGCACTGTGGTGGCCACTGCAGATTTTAACTGTGGGACTGTACCCCAAGGAGCCATTAGATTCAAACAAGAGAACAGGAACATCATTATCTGAAAAGAAACAAAAATCCAGTTTTAATCTCAAAAAAATGCCTTCCTCCTTCAACAATATGATTCCTCTTAAGGACACCCCTGTCCCCTACTCCACGGGTTCCTCTTCCCTTTTTTTTCTCTTTTTTTTTTTTTTTTTTTGCGGTACACGGGCCTCCCATCACTGTGGCCTCCCCCGCCGCGGAACACAGGCCCCGGACACACAGGCCCAGCGGCCACGGCTCACGGGCCCAGCCTCTCTGCAGCACATGGGATCCTCCCGGACCGGGGCACGAACCCGTGTCCCCTGCATCGACAGGCGGACTCCCAACCACTGCACCACCAGGGAAGCCCTCCTCTTCCCTTTTGACAGACACACACATAGACCCGCACGTGAACTCGGCGGCAGGAAGGAGGTCAGGGGATCCTTGGGCCATGAAGTAAGGGGCTCAGGGGTGGGGTGAACAGTGGTGTGCTTCCTGGAATCCACACCTCGCAAGTAATGAAAGAACTTTAGGACCCTGACCACCTGTCCCCCCCTTAAAAAACAGACCACAAATCATTCAATAGCCTCCCTTTGCAACTCTTAGGCCTGCACGACTTTTACTGCACTTCTGGCAATATGCAGACATACGTTAGTTGAATCTTTAATACCTTATAGTTGTAGTTTTTAAAAGACAATTCAGACATAAATTTGGTCTAAAAAGAGAACTTTTTAAAATCTATCATTACCATTTTGCTGAATTCTTTCCAAATACACTATCACTGGTGCAGGAAAGATGGCCAAATGGCAGAGGTATGAAGGCTGACAGCAGAGAGGGGCAGAGCTGAGGTGAGGCTGCAGGACAGGCAGATCAGATAGGATGTGGTCAGCTGCAGGACACGTGAAGTACAGGATTTTACCCTAAGTATCTTTTCCTTAGGACGACACTGAGGACCGTTAAAGCCCGGGTGGGGCGGCCACGTGAGCTCGGACGTACACCCTTCTGACTGAAGCAGGGAGGTGGAGGCTAAGGACACAGCGGCTGGAAGGCCAGCCAAGGAGCTGCCGGACGCCCACATGGGGTGCTGCAGGCTTGGGAGAAGAGGGCAGAGGAGGAGTTGGGAGACCACTTCAGAGCAGGTCTGGGGTCCAGGGGGTGACAGGCACCAGGGCGGACAGATGCCAAGGAGAACTCCACGTCTGTCTGGGGCAGCGGACCAGACGATCATGTGGGATTTGTCAGGGAGGCACCAGCACAGCACCGAGAGACTCGATTCATCAAGCAGTGGGATGACCGAGCGCAAGAACAAAGGATTCAGCCAATGTTCTGGAAAGGCATCGGGCGGCACTGTGCAGGCTAAAGGTTCTGCTCAGTTCTGCTGCTTCAGAAGTACAGACACAAGCACCGGGGGCCAGCCTGCATTTCTCAGCTTACCCACAGTGGTCTTCTGCTGCTGCAGCTCTTTAGCCATTTTCTCAAACTTCTTTTGCAGTCTTTTATCATTTTCTGGTGTTTTAGGCATAAAATCTTTGGGCTGCATACACTTGCGCTGTACAAAAAGGACAGAAAAATAATACTGTATTGCGATTGTGTAAGACAGGAAAAGAACCCTTCCGTACACATTCCTGATATCTTTTGTAACATCTATAATACAACCTACTTAAAGAGATATTTCTTCACTATATGTGAATTTGTAATGTTTATTCTTCCTATAACTGTAAGAATATGGACAGAATTTTCAGACTGAATAAAGAGCTACACACTAAGTAGCTATGTTTTCTGAGGCATTTTCAGGACCCCAGCATTCTTAGTGTCCATGAAGATTCTTAAACAAAATTAGTCTCCTTTTCCTTATTTTTTGCTACTTTTATGTCTATCTCCCCGCTCCCTAAAAAGTCATGACACAGTAATAAAACACGAAAGTAATTATTTTATAACCACCAAAGAAGAGAACCATAATTTAATCTTGTCTTACTGTCTTTACATCACAGCAACTCCATTCAGCCAGTAAAAAACAAAACCTGTGACCACACGTCCAAAGGGTAGGGAATGAGGAAACCTCGGACACGTGATGTCCGGGTCACCGTCTCACCCTACCGTCCTCATGTCTCCTAGCATTTTTTATACCGCAGGCCCCCAGGTCCCCTGCGGAAGAGCCCATTTGGGCAGGTCGCCACCGTAAATACAAAAGCTGAGCTTGACACCGACTTCACCTACAGTTACTCCTACACCCGAGGGTCTCTGAAGGATGCTAGGGAAGCGTGTCTTCTGTCCAGGCCTCTTTAGGCGTCCAGCCCAAGTGTGTTCACATGCGTCCCGGTCTAAAGGAAGAACTTCTTAGCCATTCAAGGCTGCTGCTACACTGTGCTCTTGTTCAGCACCCTGCTCTATCTGTTAGTAATGCACTCATTCATCATTTAACAAAAATGTTACTGTGTGTCAGTCACTGGTCTTGAAACAAAGAAAGATCCCTGCATCAGGGAGCTTATACTCTATGAAGGAGTGACAGAAAATACACATGACAAATAAGTAAACTACATCGTGTGTGTGTGTCAGGAGGATTAGTTCCAGCGGGCCTGGAGCTGGCCTGAACTGTTTTTGCCAAAGTACCTGGACAGCATGCAAGGCACTAATTTAACAGTGTTGCTTTGTAACTATGGGCCCCTGGTGCTCGGGGCGTTTCTACCCCCAAAGCTCGTCAACACTGCCCATTACCAGTGAGAGGGCCCCGTCGCTGGCAGAGGTAATGCAGTCAGAACAGGGGCAGGGGACCAGCATGCGCTCTGTGGACTCGGGAGCACTGCCACGCGGGGTTCTGGGGTCTTCGCGAGAGTCTGGCTGCCCGCACTTCTGCAATATGTTACCAAGGGGCAAGTACTATAGTAAGGAAAAAGCAGGCCGGGGGCTCAGGATGGCTGGCATGGTGGGAAGGACCTGCCACTGTAGACAGGGGAGTGAACCGCCGCTTAGTGAGAAAGGACCAGCAGTACAAAGCCCTGTGGATGTCAGAGAACCGTCTATGGATGGATGGGGGGAAGTGTGTTCCAGACAGAGGGACAGGCAATGCAATGGCCCTAAAACACAAACAAACGTGGTATGTTTGAAGAACAGCAAGCAAGAGGGTCAGGCTGGCAGCAGAGTGAGGGGAGCGAAGCAGAGACCCTCCCCAAAGACCAAAAGAATAAGGTCTGGAGTCAGGTTTAATCTGCAACTGCATTTGGAGAAAGGAAGGAAGGGGAATGCTTGTAGGGACTAATAAAACCTTAAGTGGTGAAGGGTACGAGCAGACATTATTAACACTTCAGATTAGGAAAAATTTAAAAGATGACTAACATCCAGCATTGGTCAGTGTTAAGAAAAAGTACCCTTGTACACTGCTGGTGGAACTGTAAGTCCCTTTCTAGATATTCCGCTTGGAGAAATAAACTCAAATACATCACACAAACAACATACTTAGTAAAAATCGTCCATGATCTAAGGGTGCATGAATCCAAGACACATTCACGCTGTTTAACACAAAGCAGAAGGAAGTGGAGCCACGTACACACACTGACATGAAAACACACGGTTAAGTGAAGAAGAAAAAGCAACCCCCCAAATAGTACACGTAACGTAGTAGAACCTCGTTCACTCAAAGCACGTGTACTGAAGACCATCTGATCAGCAAGGACCCAAGTCAAACTGAAGAGTGCTTATTTTGAGGGAAGGGAAATTAGGAGCGATATGTCTGATCTGTGTTCACTCAACGTACTACCAGCTGCTGCTGGTCTATCACAGAGTCATGAGATGCTCCATTTCACTACCGTCCGACACAATCTGGATGGAGACAAGTGAGTTTCCATCACTGCACGGGTGCGTTCCAGCTTGTCTGAGATGAAATGTGATGGAGACACAGGATTTACTATTTCAGAAAACTTGGAAATATCCATGGGAATGTCTTCCCTAATCTACAGCTCTCCTCTGCCTCACTCAGTGTGGAGAAAGTCTGTAAATCTTCTCTCCAACAGGGATTCTCACATGACAACAAAGTGACTGATGTCACAGCGAACAGTTTACCCTCAGATACAGAAATCAATTAAAACTTTTAAATAATAAAAAACCAAAACGGTTGTGGTTCAAACGTGAACCAGACCTCAGAGGAAAGCAGCATCTCTATATTTGCACAGATCTTCTGTAATAAATAACTGTGTACACTTAGCTATTTCTGCCTCAGACTTTTGAGATTTTCCAGCCAAACAGATCAAATGTATTTTACTACAGATGCTGAGAACCTGAATCCTGAAGTAGTTACCAGAGCACCTGAAAGGGTGCTAGTTTCTTGGCAACTTTTAGTTCTCCTTTGGGCAAACAGTCTCTTCCATTTATCACAAACTACATCAAAGCATTCATGGGATAAAGTAAGCTCTATAACTCATTAAAAAATGCTGTGTGAGAAGAATAATACAATCAATAGCAATATTAAGACAACTCTTGAATATATTTCTAAAAGTTTTATTTTCTAGGAAGAAAAAAATGAATAAATTGATGACTGCCAGAGTCCACACTGAAGTCCCGTACTTACTTTTTTTTTCATTAGGCTTGGTAGGTGCTCATTGGGATTAGCTGCAGGGAACAGCGCTTCATCGATGTGCACTCCAGCTGTCCTGCATCTGTGTGATCAAAGCGAACGGTAATGAGCATGTTCTATTAGAGTCGCACAACATTAAATCTGCACACGTGTCAGTTAGCAATGAAAGAAATCCCTACACATGTCATTCTAATAGACATGTCCTTTAACATAAGTACATTTATTACCAAACACAAAAGGCAATACAAATTCAATTTACCAAAACCTTCTCTATTTGGTGTTTTTAAGTGTAAGAGCAGAAGAGAAGTGAGAGGCAGGTACAGGAAGTACAATTTTTATGCAATAACTTGAGACCTGCAACACTCCAAAAGGATCACTGTGTGGCACGCATAAAGCACATGCTATTAAATGCACAATTTAAGAGTAAACAGGCCATAAAATGAATAAGCTAGAGCTAGAAGGGTCCTAAAGAAATTGAAGCCAGAAAGCTTATCTATCCTCCAAAACCAAGTTCTCCTTCCTGTGTGTTTCTGTCAAGGCACCACCATCACCTGGAGACCTAGCTCTGCGGTCCCAGCTACGCTGAGCTGTACCTCCTGCTTCCACAGCCCGTCTGTCCTCACATCTGCCATTTCCCCTCCTGCATCACCCTTCACCTCCATACCTGCCTTGGGAATCCCTCGGCCATTACCCACTCCTAAGCATTCAGCTGCTCAAATCTAAACAATTACAATGATTTTCTAAATGATCTCCTTCGCTATGGTTTCTCCTCTTCTGATTCATTCATATAATACTGAAACATTAATCTTAAAACATTTTATTCATCTCTCCATAACCCAGATCAATCACTCCCGTGTTTACAAAATCATGTCACCAATCTAAGTCTTTTTAAAATAAGGCCACTAACCCCATCTCCAACTATATTTCATTAGACTATTACTGTTCAACATTTAGTACACAAATAATAGCTGAAAATATAATAAAACACAGTGCAATAAAAAAAGAATGAGGCAAATCTATCCCTAATGATACAGAAAGGTCTCTAAAATAAGAATGAAATGTGCATGTGTATGGTATTGTACAGTGAAGTATTTCTCACTTTAAGTCTGGAAGATGACACACCAAAATGTCAACAGCACTCATCAGCCGTGACTCTCAAAGTGTGAACAGAGAAGACGCCTGATGTGAGTCAGAACTACTGCCATCATGACAAGGATACATTCCCGGCCCGCTCACTCCTCACCCTCAAGAGCACACGGTGGAGCTGAAGCGAAAATGACATGAGTCACCCCCACACACCAGATGCAGAAGCAGATATCAGAAGATATTAGAATGCAACTGTCTTCTATTAAGCCAGACGTGAAAGAAATTTTCAAAAATGTAAAAAAAAAAAAAAAAAAAAGGCAGCACAATTATTAGGACAAGAGAAGAACAGCAAGGTGGAGCAGAAGCCAGACGGCACAAGTGACACGACAGGGTCAGGAAAGGCTGCAGGTCAGAGGCCACCACCAGGCTGAACCGGATGAGGATGCAGACTTGGGAGGACGCAGGTCTTCTGTCTGGAGGAAGAGCAGAGACAAAAGCACAGAGAAGTGAAGAGGGTGATAATTTTGGGAAAACATCCAGCATTCGGCGTGAGTGAAGTGAATGAACAGGAGTCAGGAGACCAGTGACAAAGATGACACCCTCGTCCTGAGGGCTCCAGGGTCTGAGAAGGTGTCAGGGGCCCTGGACAGGTCCCTCTGAGGGACAAGTTCCAGGACAGGGACACCAAGACCAGCCAGGGCTAGTGGGATAGGAGATGCCAAAGATTTCAGCAAGGCTGTGGGGCTGGGCTGGGGACCCGTAACCGAGCAACGCTTAGGAGTAAGAACAGCGCACGCCTGGCCTCTGGTTAGAGCTGATGGGCTGAGCACATGTCTCTCTCCTCCCCCCGCCAAACCCCAATCAAATGACAGTAAAGGAAAACAGAAGGACACAAACCAACAGAAGTAAAGAGCAGGTAAGAGAGAATCTGGGGGATTGAAGAACAAACAGGAAACCCCAGCCTTGCAGCTGGGGCAGTGGGTCTACCAGAAGGGTCCGGATTCCTCTCCTCACACCTCAAGGGAGGCCAGGGTGGGTCTGAAGAGCAGCAGCTCTACTCCTAACTGCTGCACCCCACTCGCTCCTCCAGCAGAGCAGAGGTGATGGGTTCTGTCCTCAGACACCGTGGACCGAAGACACACTGGACTAAGGACACCAGGCCCAGCTCCGGTGGGACAAAGACGTGCAGGACACAAAATGTATTTGTGGTGCATCTTCAGATTCAGCTAAAAACCACTTTCACAGTCATAATAACGTCAATAAAACTACTGATTTAATTGAATGCGTACACTGGAATAATGAGAGGATTAAGAATCACGGGGGGGGTGGTGGAGAGTATGTGCACGCGGTAAATGCATGTACGTGGGGACATCGAGGTGTGTCCCCCAAAGGCAGCTAGCTGGAAAGCTAGCCTCACCTCCACACCAAAAAGTCATTAGACAACATCAAAATGAACATCAGGACAGCAGTGGAGCCACAGTAATGAGGAATCCAGAGTAAGTCAGAGCTCTAGAAAGAGCTGCAGGAGTGGAAAGGTGATGCCTCCAGAGAACAGGAGCTGGGGATTAAAAGGGACTAGTGTTCTTGCTGTAAGCCTCGTAAGACGAGCTGGTTTTCCTCTCTGTGGTGTGTGTGGGACCCAGCTCTCCCTTCCTAACAGGACAGCAATGGGAAACGAAGCATCCTGACTCAAAGGCAGGACAACGGCACCACAGACCAAGACGGAAGATGGAGTTTAGAAGCGGTTAGGAATGAGTTCAGTTCTGGATGTATTTAAACCCAGATGACTCATCCAAGCAAATCCATCTAGCAGGCAACCCCTTACGTAGCTCTGACGCTTAGGGGATGTACTAGGATAAAGACAGATGTGGGTAA
Source organism: Aethalodelphis obliquidens (assembly GCF_003676395.1). Classification (NCBI taxonomy): domain Eukaryota; kingdom Metazoa; phylum Chordata; class Mammalia; order Artiodactyla; family Delphinidae; genus Aethalodelphis; species Aethalodelphis obliquidens. The sequence goes on from NW_020837969.1 coordinate 6,697,398, forward strand.
AATTCTAATCCCTCACCCAGGTCCTGAAGGAGCAGGTCTCTGTCCCAAAGCTTCCTTTTCTCACTAGACTCCAGCCACTGACGCTCCGGCATTGTCCTGCCTCGGGCTGGACCTTCTGCTCCCAGGACACAGTCCCCCAGTTCAGGGAAAGACTAGCTCCTTTGCTGTCTTTTTTGCCTCAGCTCAAAGCTCCCCACTGACTCCAAAAGCCCCCCGGCCCCCCAAAAAGCACTCTGCCCAAGCAGGGCAACCCACTCCAGGGGGCCTCCTGTGCCCTCCAGGGCCTTAAAAAACCTTTCTAGCACTTACAAAACTTGTCTTCCTCATTAAAAGTATGTTCCGGGGAGGCAGTAAATATGCCCGTCTAGTTAGAGCTGTAACCCCAACGTCTGGCAGAGAGTAAGCTCTCAAAAGTATTTTCTGAATAATGAGTAATTTGTAGAAAGACAAACACTGCTGAGCTCTTTATCTTACACCATACGTGTACACAAACACCAAAAAGAAAAAGAACAAGAAAAAAAAAAAAAGCTCAAAACAGATCACAGAAATAAACGCAAAAGTGAAACCTAAAGCTCCTAAAAGAAAATGCCCGAAAAAATTCATGCTTCTGAAGCAGGCAAAGATATTCAGAGAGGATGTTAAACATAAAGCACAAAAGAAGAAAACGAAAAACTGGACTTCAACAAAACAGAACATTTGTGTAGTTTGAAAGACACAATAAAGAAAACAAAAGTCTCAGACTGAGAGAAAATAATTACAATATGTGAATCTGACCAAAGAAATTAGTATGTACAATGTATACAAAAATCACATACAACTCAATATTAAGAAGACAAAAACTAATTAAAAAAAAATGGGCAAAGGATTTAAACCAAAGACAATACACGAAGATTCACTAAGCACATTATCTTATGCTCAGCACTCGACATCAGGAAAATATAATCAAAACCAGATGAGGTCCTCACATTTATGGTTGACTGATTCTTGACAAGAGAGTCAAGACAAGTCCCTGGGGAAAGAACGACGGAAGTCTTTTCAACAAATGGGGCTGGGACAACTGTGGGACAACCACACGAGAGAGAAGACATGAGACCCCGACCTCACACCGTACACAAAACTAACTCAAGATGGACAAAACCCTCAATGTAAGAGCCGAAACTATACAATTCTTCGAAAAGAGATAGTAAATCTTTGTGATCTTGGACCTGGTAATAGTTTCTTAAATGACACCAAAGCACAAGAAACAAACAAAAATAAATCAACTGGACTTCATCAAAATTAAAATCTTTTTGCTTCAAAGGAAACTGTAAAGGAAGTGTAAAGACAACCCACAGAATGGAAGAAAATATTTGCATATCGTATACAATATGGATATATGTGAGACAGCCGTACAACGGAATACTATTCGATCATAAGCAATGAAACTCTGACACAGGCTACAGTGTGGATGCATCTTGAAAACATTAGGTCATGAGAAAAAAGCCAGGCCCAAAGCTCACATACTGTATGATTCTGTTTACATGAAACATCAGAACAGGCAAATCCACGGCGACAGAAAGTAGACCAGGGCTACTCTGGGCTGGGCAGCATAGAGGGATCAGTGATGCAAAGGTTTTGTTCTGAGGTGATGAGAATGCTTTCAGCTGATTATGGTCGTAGCTCTGTGACTATATTAAAAACCACTCAACTGTACACTGGCTGAATTTTATCCCAAAAAACTGCTACAAAAAATAAAAAACCACATGAATACCACTACACAGCCACTAGAAAAGCTAAAATTAAAGACTGACAAACTGCAAGTGCTGGTGAAGACTCGTGCCCTGATCGTAGGAACGTAAAGTGACACAACCGCCTTGGAAAACAGTGTGGGTAACGACCCAGGAGCATGTAGATATACAAGGTCACACACACGACTGTTCGTGGAACTTTACTGGTAACAACCAAACATTGAAAACTACCCAAACGTCCATTAACAGGTGAATAGGTAAACAAACTGGTATATCCATGCACTAGAATACTATTCTGCTATAAAAGAAATGAAATTATTGACGGGGGGACGATGGATAAATCTCAAAAACATCACGTTAAACGAAAGAAGCCAGGCACAACCTAACACATGCCGGATGAGTGCGCTTACAGGAGACGCTGGAACAGGCAAAGCTGATCAATACTGACAGGGACCAGGTGATCGGGGAGTGTGCTGGCGGGGGCGGGGGGGGGGGGGGGGGGCGGGGGGGAAGCCGACAACAAAGGGACACAAAGGAACCCCTGGGGTGATGAAAATGCTCAGTGTTTTGACTGTGATGATGGTAGCATGGGTATGTACCTTTGTCAAAGTTCAGTGAACTATATACTTAAAATGGAAATATTTCATCTTATGAAAATCATTTTTATAAAGTTGATTTTTAAAAAACCAACTAATCACCGAAGGATGTAGGAAGCCTACAGTTAAGAGCTGGGCAGAATTATGGATCTAATGAAAAGAGATGAGAAAGGGGCAGCAAGGATGGAGAAGACCAGGAGAGAGGTTTCTTAAGGATGCCTCTTTTTAAAAAAAAACCCTTTGATTTTACCAATTCCTGCCTCAAGCAGTGTTTACCAGCTCCCCCAGCTCGGGAGAAATGTCGCCCATTTTCCACCGTTATAAGCAACAAAGTAGCCAAAAAGGGGTGGCCGGAAGCACCCGGATAGAAGACTCGGATGGGAAGACCTGGGATCATCCCATCATCACCGAGACGACGGGAAAGTTACAACCGGCAGCGTCATGAGGCTCAGTCAGCTCCCGAGAAGCCTCACTCCAGCCTGGTGGGGAAGCAGCACCTCTCCCCCCACTGAACGACCGAGGAAACTGAGGCTCACACAAGACCATCTGCCCGAGTTTACAGAACCACCGGTCTCCTCTACTAGTCAGTAACCTGGAAAGGCTCGCCCCATCGGGCTAGAGGTGCGCCTGACCCCAGACTCCCAACCCGCCCCCATGGGGTAGGATGGAGCCTGGCGTGGACATACTCCCTGAACCCACTCGGTTGAACGTCGGTCCTTCCACGATACAAACATAACGTGCGCCCACACGCGGAGGAAAATATTGAAGCCTCTACCTCAAAACCACGTTTATCAGGCACTCAATCAAAATCTACTGAATAAACAGAAAAAGCTCACCAGCTGCATTTCTGCTTTTCTTCAGAAATGTACAGTGATGACATCATCCCCCCATCTAGTGGTTAAGAAGAGAAGAGTTTCAAGAGATGCCCCTAAAAGCAGGACGAGCCTTCTCCCTCTGTTTTCTGGCTGCCACTCTCAGAGCCCTGGGCTCAGCCCAGCACGTGGGCCCTGCCCTGGAAGTCCTGCCTGGGATCCAGGGCCGAGCAGTGGGACCTGCAGCACTGCCCGCCCTGCCTGCTCGGGACCCCGACGCCCGTCCCACCCTCAGGACCGGCCACCTCAAGCCCGGTCAGTAAGTCATTCAGCACAAGGGTCTTAATGCCCAGCAGAAGGGCAGGGCGCTAAGGGGAGACGAAACACCGGAACTACGGGGATGGCAACTTTGAGGGGGTGCCAGGCTCCAAGCACACAGTCCTGACAGAGGGTTCAGGTCTCGTCCCCACCCCTACCAGCGGCGCAGGGGAGAAGGCGAGGGGTCACAGAAGTTTGGGGAGCAGCCGGCCCAGTGGGCGCCTGGATCCACGCTCCAGGCTGCTTTCTGAAAAGCGATCAGAGGAGAGGCAGGATTTGACAAGGCTGTAAGGGGAGAAAAGAAGTTTAAGACCTGGATTCGAGGGAGGGGCACTGGAGGGGAAACGCTGGAGCAGAGCACGGAGCAGCGCCGGCGGCGCCCAGGAGCTTGCGAAGGGTCCAGGTGCGCGTCCCTCGGGCACCTGCGCGACGGGCACTGCAGCAACAGCTCGGCCCCCGGCCCGCCCCGCTGCGCCCGCCGGGCCAGGTCCCGGTCCTCTCCCAGGAGGGGGCACGTCACTATGCCCACCGCTGCTCACCAATCTTCAAATGAGAGCGTGTGCATGCCGGGGAGACATGAATGCCTTCCGAACAGGAACCAGACGGACGGGGAGAGCTTGCGGCTAGAAACTTTCCCAGCCCCACCCCGCTAGGTTCCTCCTGAGGACTGCCTTGAGGCCTCGGTTCCCGAAGGCCCGCTGCTCTCCACGCGCAGCCCCGACTGCCCAGGCCACGCTGACCCCTGCGGCCCCTCCGCCAGGAGCCCCCGTACGCCCACCCCGGGGCCTTTGGATTTGCCGGTAAAAGGCCGATCACCTCCATCCTGAACCGTATCAGAGAACATGCTGGGGAAATAAAAACCCCTGGCACAAAGTAGGGACAATTTATGTGACTGGTGTGATGACCCGCCTTAATTTGTCAAATCCCAGTACATGTGCCTTGGTCTATCACAAATACTTCTGTCAACAGTGAAATAAGGCTTTAAAGCAAAGTATCCTGGCCAGGGCTGAAGTGCAGACCCCTGTCGAGTGGGGTGGGCACGACTGCCTTCTCCGCCTGCCAAGTGCTGCGTCAAATGCGGCGCAGACCAGGGGGCACCCAGGACAGCAGAGCACGTGTCTCGTGCTCAAGTGGCCTTTCCCCCGCATGTGTCAAACAGCAAAACCGCTTCGCAGTGCCATGTCATGAGCTGGCGGGAAAGGCATCTTTGGGCTGGCATCGCAGGTATCCGTGGGAACTCACTGACTCGCTATACGTGGATGGCTGCAGAAACAAATGCGTGGCACAGATACAGGTGCATATCACCAACTCTGCCCACAAGAAGGCGTGGGACCAGCACCCCTTGGCAATGAGCATGCCTACCACCCAGATTTTGGACTCAAGTACTATTTTTCCACTGAAAGGAACCAGGGCTCCTTGGAGAAAAGGCTGCATGCAGGGCCGGGAGAGAGAAAGTACAAGCTGAGCCTGGACTAAATTGTGCCAGAAGAGAAAAGAAGTGTTCAGGGAATGATGGAGAAATGATAAAATAATGACAATGACAAAAGTCAACTTGAATGGGCTACCACTGGCCAATGGAGGACAATTCAAACCTTAAAAGGAACAATGATAGTAATGGATTATAACCCACTGGATAAAGTACAGACACACACAGTGTGATGAGGGAGAGTTATTTACAGAGTGTGAAAGTCCCTCCGTCAAAAGCCACACTGACTAATTGCCAAGGGGGCATATTCACCCCAGTGGAGCGGCCTGGAAGGCACCACCATCACAGAGAGGAAACACCCACCACCAGTCCCAGGTCATCCCTGCAAGACACAGAACGTGGATCATCTCACCAGGAAACACTGGACACTCCCCGACTCAGTCCCATTCGTAGCCTTCAACAGCATCAAAGGCAGGAAAGCCGAAGACAGGCCGAGGAAGGGCTCCATGGGGAGAAAGACGGGGAGATGCAACAACCAGACACAACGTGGGTTTCTGGGGTGAAGTCGACGACTGTCAGGTGTGTGACTGGAACAGCCGGTGAGACCAGCGTGGACGGCTGCATTGTGGTTGTGCAAGGAAACATGCTTGTGTGTAGGAAGCACTAAAGGCAGGTGTGAGGAGTGGACTCTCAAACACGTAGGGATGTCGCCTGAGAACTGTGTCCCCAGTTATCTGTTTCTCTGTGACTGTTTAAAAAATGTAACTTCAACAACCTTCTCCAACTGAACTTAGAGGTGATGGTCAAGCTGACCTTCATTCCTTTCACCTTTATTTCTTCTCCCTTCAATATGGAAATGTGTGTCCAAAGGAAACATCAGAATTTTATCAACTGCAGTTACAGCTGTCTGCTCTTAGAAAGAACACACCCAGAAATAACCCAACAAAACGGGATTCTAGTGACACCTAGTGACCTTATGTATTTCATGAAAGTTCACATCCTCAGTGGAAAACACGAGCAATAGTCTGCACAGGCAGTTAACGAAAGAAGAACGGATACAAGACACAAAAAATAAAGGTCAGCTTGGCTGTTACCTCCAAGTTCTGTCAAAGGAAGTTCAAGCTCACTAAAAATCAAGGCAATGCAAATGAAATCAACTTTATCATTTCACCTGCCAAGTAGGAAAGATTAAAAAGTCTGATAACTCACACTGCTAGAAAGAAAGGAACTTGGCACATTCTTTCCAGAATGTAACTTGACAGCATCTATCAAAAGCTTAACTATGTAAGCCCTCTGAACCCAAAAGTCCATTTTTGGAATTTAAACCTATGGAAAGACTTATACCTCTGCAAGAAAGTAATGTACACAAAGGTTCAATGTTGCTCTATTTCTGATTGGAAAGAAAAAGAAGAAAGAAATGGAAAACTTCATACTCATTAATAGGAGATTGGTTACATAAATTACTGGGTATCTATTACAAAAGACCAATATGTGTTTTAAAAATCAAGGTACACCTCTATGTAAAAACATGGAAAAACGTTCTCTCTTATACTGTTAACTAAAAAAGCATATGTGAGTTCCATGAAAAAAAAAACCTACTTATTTACTTGGATGTATATATATAAATGTTGAGTGTATACATGCACGATTACACATTTTTTATATGCTCAGTAAAAAACAATCTGAAACTATATACTCCAAATTCTCAATGGTAGGTTTCCCCCAACTGAGGAGAGTGCTGGAAGATAAGGCATAAGGTAGATTAAGTAGGGATTTTTCACTTTAAAAAAGCACACATTTAAATATAAATATATTTAATTCAAAAGAAAGTTTGTTTTCAAGATAGCAGAAGGAAATCTAAAAATCAGTAATTAATTGTATATAATAGTTAAAATCTGATTGTGTTACAACAAACAATAATAATAAACAAGAAAGAAAAGAATTTGTATTAAAAATGTGATTAAATTCACTTTTAAAGAGACCTTAGGAGATTGCCTTCGGGTACAGCTACAGTTATTTTGTAGTTTCTAGGAGCCCCTTGAGCTAAGCAGTGGCAGAGATGAGAAAGGGGGTAAAGAGGAAGGAAATTAGGGAACAGACCAGCAAAGGAACAGGATAGCAGGAGAAAAACTGTTGGTGAGAGGTCCCATGTCAGGACTGGCTGGAGGCCTCACTTCAGGACAGGAGTGCCCAGCTGTCAGGTTACATGTTCGCCCAAGCTTCTCCATTAACTTCAAGCTTTCAGTAAAGGTCTATTTTTCTGTACCCACGTATCCATACAACCTTTTACTTGTAGCTCTGATATCTCCTCTGTTCATCAGTTGTTGGGACAAATACTTCCTGAGCACCTACTATGTGTTAGGTGCTTAGTGGAAACACAACTACAGAAGACGACAAACACGGAGGTCGTGCGTACAGTTTACTTCATAATGGAAAGACCAAAATGCATGATTTGGTAGGTAGACAGACACACAAATGAACGAATAAGTTATACCAGCACAAAAGAGAGTAACAAAGGGGGCTCTACTATAGATGGGAGGACACAGAGAGCACTTCAGGGAAGGTGACCCTGAAATGGGACACATATGAAGGAGCTGAGGCCAAAACAGGGTGAAGCAGGAGAAGGAAGCAGAGTCAAAATGGTTGAAATAAAAAGCAGGTAAAGGAGGACCAACATACATATAATTTAAGCCCTTGAAGAAGAAAAGCAAAGCAATGCAACAGAGTAATACTTAAATCATCCAAGAAAAATTTTCAGAAATAAAGACCTGAATCTCTTGAAAAGGCCAATCTAGAATTAGAATGATCAACTGGATCAATTAGAGACACAGTAAGAAAAGACCATTAAACTTTAAAAGAAAAAAAACAAATCCTTACAGCCCTCAAGCAGAAAGAATAATTTACAAGGAGAAAAAAATTAGACTGGCACCAGATGCTTCAAAAAGAACATACTAAGTTCCACTGTATTTATTCCTAACAAACCAAATCTCCCACAAATAAATACACCATAAACTATAAGCCACACATTCTGGAAATACCAAAAAAACCCCCCAACTACCAGAAGACTTTAGAGGCTAGGGAAAAACAAAAACAAGCAAATTTTGAAAGGAAGCAAAAAAAAAAAAAATCTGGGGCTTTACCACAGTTTCTGGGGCTTTACCCTGAAGTAAAACATGACAGTTTCTATGGCAGTGGTAGTGATGGGCAGCTGCTGTCTTGGCCAAAGGAACTGGGGATAAAGAGCCCGGGCAGCTAAGGCCACCAGGAAATAATGCAAGGATCCAGGAAGCAAAAAACCAGAGAAGGGGCACCTCAGATTCTGAGCATGAAGTCCAAGTCCCTGGCTGACCCCTGATCTAGTGTCCATGGGGCAAACAAATATGCCTGCAGCTAAGGCTTGAACGGAACAAATCCAAGCAATGCCCAGCACAGGCTGTAAAATGACAGTGCACAGTTTACAGCTAAACAATTCAACTGCTTTTGCTAAAACAAAGTCAATACCTTTGGCGTAACAGAAGAGAAACCAGACTCTATATAACATTTACAATGCCCAAAATACAACCCAAAGTTGTTTTACGGAAGAGTCAGGAAAATGTGACACATTCTCAAGGAAAAAACAATCAACAGCCACCAACCTCAAGATGCTGAAACGACCAGACAAGGAATGGCTATAACTATCCTCCACCAGAATGGAAGATACGCTTTTAATGAAAGACAGAGAAAGCAAAGACAGGAAATCTCAGCTGAAAAACAAAACATATAAACACAAAAAAGAACCAAGTGGAAATGTCAGAACTGAAAAATATCTGAAATACATTTAATTAATGGACTTAATAACAGAATGGAATTGATGGAAAAAAGAGTCAATGAAACTGATGAAAGATCAACTTGGAGAGAAAAAAGATGACTGAAAAACAATAAACAAAAACCAGGGCATTAGGGACAAGTGGGAAAATTTCAAAAACTTTATCACACAGGAGGGACTGGCAAACCATGGCCCGCAGGCCACCCGGCCCACCACAACGTTTTATAATAAAGTTTTACTGCAACACAGCCACACCCATTTGTTTGTTCTTCTCCAGGGTTCTTTCCACACCAGGGCAGGGAGCAGCTGAATAAAGACTATGCGGCCCACAAAGCCTAAAATATTTACTATCTGCCCCTTTACAGAAAAACTTGGCCAATTCCTGATATGCAGCTAGAGTAGTACCAGAAAAACAGGCAGGAAAGATATTTGAAGAAACAACGGCCCAAACTAATCATGTTTTTAGAAAAAAAATGTATAACCTCATACATTAAAAAACTCAGCAACACCTTAACAGAATAAGTTAAAAAGCACCACACTTAGACACTGAAACTTCTGAAAACCAAAGATAAGGAGAAAAACTTGAAAGAAGCCAGAGATAAAGGACACATTACTTACAACGCAGAAATTATTTGAAAGACTACAGGCTTCTCATGAGATACCAGAGGACAGAAGACTCTGGGAAAACACCTTTAAGCAGTTGGGGGGAAAAAAAAAAACTGTCACCCTGGAATTCTATATCCATTGAGAATACTATTCACTAAATGATGATGGAATAAGGACATTTTCAGATGGAGAAAACCATGGAAATCTACTGTCATCTGATTAAAAGAAATGCTAGACTGCCAGAACTGAAGGGAGAAATAAACAATTTAACATTAACATTTGGAGACTTCAATACCCCAATTAGTAACGGATAGAAACGGGACTTCCCTGGTGGTGCAGTGGTTAAGAATCCGCCTGCCAAGGCAGGGGACACAGGCTTGAGCCCTGGTCAGGGAAGATCCCACAGGCGCGGAGCAACTAAGCCCGTGCGTCACAACTACTGAGCCTGCGCTCTAGAGCCCACGAGCCACAACTACTGAAGTCCATGCGCCTAGAGCCCATGCTCTGCAACAAGAGAAGCCACCGCAATGAGAAGCCTGTGCACCGCAATGAAGAGTAGCCCTCGCCGCAACTAGAGAAAGGCCACGTGCAGCAACGAAGACCTAATGAAGCCAAACATAAATAAATAAATATATTAAAAAAAATAGAACTAAACAGATCAAGAAACAAACAAGAAACTTAGAAAACAGTATAAACCAACTAGATCTAACAGACATCTATATATGGAACATTCCATCCACAACAACAGAATGAATACACATTCTTATCAAGTACACATACAACATTCTCTGGGCCAGATCAAATGTTAGGGCATAAAAACAAGTCTCAACTACTTTAAAAAAAGAACTGAAATAATATAAAATATATTTTCTACCCATAACAGAATGAAATTAGATACCAAAAACAGAATGAACTTTGGAAGGCTCACAAATATGTAGAAATTAAACAAGAAGCTACAAAATAACGAATGGGTCAAAGAAGAAATCACAAGAAAAAATGGTAAATACTGTGAAATAATTGAAAACAAAAATATAATATACCAAATTTCAAGAGATGCAGCTAGAGCAGTGCTTAGAAGGAAATTTATAACTATAAACACATATTAAAAAAGACTAAAGATTTCAAATGAATAACCTAATGCTCTACTTAAAGAACTAAGAGCAAACTGAACCCAAAACAAGCAGAAACAAGGAAATAATAATTATAGTGGAAATTTAAAAAGTACAGAAAAACAATGGAGAAACATCAACAAACCAAAAGTTGGTTCTTTGACAAGATCAGTGAAATTGACAAGCCTTTAGCTTAGACTGATCAAGACAAAAAGAAGTGATTACTAAAATCAAGAATGACTTTGGTTTTTTTTTAAGGTCACTACTGACCTTATCAAAATAAAAAGGATTATTACAGAATACTACAAACGAGTACATGCCAACAAATTAGACAACCTAGATGAAGTGAACACATCCTAGAAAGACACAAACTACTCAAACTGACTCAAGAAATAGAAAATGTGAATAAACCTATAACAAGAGATTGAATTAGTAATCAATAACCTTCCCACAAAAACAAGCCCAGGCCCTGATGGCTTCACTGAAGTTCTACCTAATGCTTGAAGAATCAACATCAATTCTTACAAACTTCAAATGACAGAAGAACACATCCCAACTCATTCTATGCCAATACTGCCTGACATCAAAACCAGAAAAAGTCATCACAAGTACTGACCAATATCCCTTATGAATACAGATGCAAAAATAAAAGTACTAGCAAATTGATCCAGCAATTAAAAACAAACGTATACAACATAACCAAGCAGGATTTATCCAAGGAATGCAAGATTGGTTCACCATATAAAATCAATCAATCTAATACACCACATTAATGGAATGAATGAAAAAAAACCCACATGAATATTTCAATAATTGCAGAAAAAGAATTTGACAAAATCCAACATCCTTTAATGATAAACAAACAAACCGAAACAAACAAAAAAAAACTAAGAATAGAAGGAAACTTCCTCAACCTGACAAAGGGCATCTATAAAAAAAAAAAAAATCCGAAGTTAACATCTCACTTAATAAAGAAACACAGAAAGCTTTTCTCCGAAGACTGGGAGCAAGACAAGGATGGTTACTCTCACCACTTCTATCCAACATCGTGCTGGAGATTAGGGTCAGGGCAATTAGAAAAGAAAAGGAAATATACGGCATCCAGATTGGAAAGGAAGAAGTAAAGCTATCTCTATATACAGATTACACAACACTGTATACAGAAAATCCCAAGGAAATCACAAAAACACTTTGAGCTAATAAACAAGTTCAGAAAACTTGCAGAATACAAGATCAACATACAAAAGTCAGTTACATGTCTATATTTTAACAACTAAACAGTGAAACAATTCCATTTATAATAGCATCAAAAAGAAAAAAAATGAATAAATTTAACCTAAGAGGTGTAAGGTTTGCACCCTGAAAACTACAAGGCATCACTGAAAGATATTAGACAGCCAAAAAAATGAAAACACATCCAATGGCCATGGATTGCAAGATTAAATACTGTTAAGATGGCAACACCTACCTAATTAAAGACTCAATGCAATCTCTATCAAATATTAGTTGCCCTTTGATTCTCCCTGAAGTTGAAGCTAATCCTAAAATTCATACAGAAATGCAAGGGAATTGGAAGAGGCAACCAATCTTGAAAAATCAAAATTGGAGGAGTCACACTTCCCAACTTCAAAGCTTACGGTAAAGCTACAGGAATCAAGACTGTGGCGCTGGCCTAAAGATACACACAGATCAATGAAACAGAATTGAGAATCCAGATATAAACCCATGTATCTATGGTCAACTAATTTTCAGCAAGGGTACCAAGACAATTGAATGGGGAAAGAACAGTCTATTCAACAAACAGTGCTGGGAAAACTGGACAACCACATGCAAAACAGTGAAGGTGAGGCCTTACCTCACACCATGTGCAAAAATTAACTCAAGTATAACTGCAGACCTACATGTAAGGATAAAACTATAAAACTGAGAAGAAAGCATAGGTGTACATCTTTACATCCTGGGATTAGGCAATGATTTCTAGGCTGTGACATTTAAAACACAAGCAACAAATGAAAAAAACAGACACAATGGACTTAAGAAAAATTTTAAAACTTCTGTGCTTCAAAGGATATCAACAAGAAAGTGAAAAAATAACCCACAGAAAGGGAGAAAATGTTTGTAAATATTGTATCTGATAAGGGTATTATATCCAGGATAAAGAGCTCTTACAACTCAACAAGAAAAATAACCCAATTTAAAAAAGATGGATGAAGTATTTGAATGACATTTCTCCAGATATACAAAAAGCCAGTAAAACCACGAGAAGCGGCTCAACACCTCTGCTCATTAAGGAAATACAGTTCAAAACTACAGTGAGATACCACTTCACATTCACGACAATGCCTGTAAACATGAGAGAGGGATAAAAACCCTCATACATTACTGGTGGGAATGTAAAATGATGCATCCGATCCAAAAAGTAGTTTGGCAGCTCCTCAAAAAGCTAAACAAGCAGTGTCCATGCGACTCATCAATTTCATTCCTAGGTGCATATATATCCAAGAGGATTGAAAGTATATATTCACACAAAAACGTGTACACAAATGTTCATAGCAGCATTACTCTCAATAGCTAAAAAGTGCAAATAACCCAAAGGTCCACCTGCTGAAGATAAGCAAAACATGGTCCATCCTTATAATGCAGCCACTCAAAGGAATAAAGTACTGACACAGGCTACAACACGAATGAACCTCTAAAACATATGCCAAGTGAAAGAAGCTGAACATAAAAAGCCACATATCGTACGATTACACTTACATGAAATGTCCAGAACAAGCAAATTCAGAGAGACAAAGAGCAGATTAGTGGTTGCCAGGGGGTGGGGCTAAGGGGACAGTGGGGAGTGACTGCTAATGGCTAGGGAGCTTATTTTGGAGTGACACAAATGTTCCTGAATTAGGCAGTGGTAACTGCTACAAATCTTTGTGAACAGAATATATTAGAAACCACTGAACTATACACTCAAAGGGTGAGTTTTATGGTATGTGGACTTTATCTCAATTAAAAAAAAGAAGAAATACCAAACATAATTCACACTGAAAGGAAATAAGACCAGAGGACACTCAGATCCTCAGAAATGAAGAGCAAGCATAAATACACAGATAAATACGAGAGAATTTTTTCTCTTAGTTTACTTAAAATACAGACAACTGCTGAAAGCACAGTGACAACACTGTCCTGTGAGCTTGTAATGCATATAGATGTGATACATATGACAACAGTGACACAAAGGATGGCAGGGCAGAATTACCAGGTTTCTATATTTTATATGAAGTGGTACAATATTAAATCTAAGTAGACTCAGAAGTTAAGGATCCATTTTGTAATCCCTAAAGCAATCACTAAAAATAAAAAAGAGAATGGAAAGAGTTTTAGTTCAAAAACTAACAGATCAAATAATCCAAAGTAGGGAAGGAAAAGGGAAGAAAGGAACAAATATATTTCCCGCCTTTGCTCGAAAGGCCAAGAAGCCATGATACTCCCTGGCCGCGAGCCCACCAGCACCACATCTTAGTCTCTGATACTATTCCCCACTCAAAGGAATCACGGTCTTTGCAGAAATGGCTGGCGCCAAGGCTGGGGTAGAGCAGGTACAAGGTGTCAGATGGGACACGTCACAGTGACACAAGAATCAGCTGAAGGGGCTCCCTCTACCCAAATCTGAACCATCTGAGCACCAAACAGACAGGAATGAACTACAAGCCACTGAAGACTACAGGAACCCGGCAGTTGACACTAATCGGTTAACCAAACAGCGTGGGAGAAGAGCACGCTCTTTACTATGGTACACAGCTGGGCACAGCCGGGGGAAACAGGAGGAAGTGCTGAACTTGGAAAAGAGTCGTCTTGTAAGATTCAGAGTTAAGGTTGGTTCAGGCAAGAGTCATCACCGACGCTACACCTGGGGGGTAGGGGGAGCAGAATGTCTGCATGATCTTAAATTGCCTTCCCACAGGTAGCTTATCAGTCTCAAGGGAAACAACAGCCATTACACAGTGGAAAAAGCAGCAAACACCTTGCCAGGTGACCAAAATTAAGATACGGATGAACACTGCAGGTCTCTGGGTAGGCACACCTCACTCATGGAGCCTTCTGGGTGGGAAACCATAACCTGGGTCTAAACACGGGGCACAGGTCACATCCAAAATGAAGAACATCTCATTTTAAACAAAAGGGTGAGGCTGGAGTTTTCAAAACCGCCCAGGCCACAGAAGATAAAGAAACGGAATCGATGGCCATGCCTTACTGTTAAAGTTTTTTAAATTAATAGCCTTTATTCTTCTAGAGCAGCTTACACATCAACAGCCAAAGTCTATGCCTTCCTTATATTTTACATCACTGCTTTCATGTAAACTCACTCTAGTTTTCTAGAAAAGCAGCAGTATGCCTCCTTTACATCTGGATTTCAGGGAACTCGATTTATATCATCTGAAACCCCACTACCTCTGACCTCAACCTCCTCCTAAGCTTCCTCTTGACCACTCCTGTATGGGCTCAATTGTGTCCCTCAAGTTCACATGAAGTCCTAACCCCCCAGTACCATAGGACGTGACTGTAGTTGGAAATGGGGCCTTTAAAGAGACAGTGAAGGTTAAATGAGTCACTGGGGTGGGCCCTAACCCAGTGGGACTCGTGTCCTTATAAGAAGAGATGAGGGCAAAGAAACACGCAAACCAGGTGAAGACACAGAAATAAGATGGCCATCAGCAAGCCAAGGGGAGGCCTCATAAGAAACCAACCCTGTGGACACCTTCATCTTGGACTCCTAGCCTCCAGAACGGTGAGAAATAAATTTCTGCTGTTTAAGTCTGCAGTCTGTGGTATTCTGTTACAGCTGCCCTAGCAGACTAACACAATCTGCTTCCTTATTTTTTCCTGAATACACCACACATACCCCGTTCTCAGGGCCTCTGGGCAGGCTAGGAGTTATACCACACCCATCTTGCGACTCAGGAAACTGAGGATGTTAAAAGACCCTAGTAAGAGGCAGAGAAAAGATGGCAATCAAACTTTATCTGGTTCTGTGATTCATGCAAAATACCTCCACACTCTACCAATACTAGATAACTTAAGGGTAAAAAAACAAAAGAAACGACTTACTTTTCAACCCAGAGCACTGAGACGAGCTTCACCCCTCTCTTCTGCGCTTTGGCCCAGGTGCTCTGGTACCCGTCTTTGAACACAACGTGAGTTACTTGTTTGTTGAAAGTTTTTGAAACCTGCAGACAAAATGCAGAAAACGAAAGTTAAAGTACTGTTATACTATTTGCACAGTTTCTTAAGTACAAGCCAGTGTCACTCCTGTGACACTGCATTTGCAAAAAAATAAGCAACAAAATAATTAGCAAAGAGTATCAAAGTATAAAAAGGATAATACATTCCTACCACTTGAGTTTATTCCAGGACTGCAAAGTTGGTTAACAACAAAAAGTCAATCATTATTATTTACTACATTAACAAAGTAAAAGAGAAAAATCACAACCACCTCAATATATGCCAAAAACGCATTAAAGTTAAAAAGTTTATTCATGAGGAAAATTCATAGTAAATTAGGATCTGAAAGTTGGTACAAAACTGCATGATGGGAAATGCTAAAAGCTTTCCATTGAGAAGAGGATCCAGATGAGGATGCCTGGTATCTCCATTCTATTCAACTGGCCCCAGCCAGTGCAGGATGGCAAGAAAAGGAAATAAAAAGTGTTAGGATTAGAAAGAACAAAAATAAAACAGTCCTTTGCACGTAAGGTTCAATTGTGCACACTGTTAACACCCCCAAAACGCCACAGAATTCATAAATGAGTTTGTGAGAAACTCACTGAGAAAACTTACCGTTTTCTGGACACAAGGTGATTATGAAAAAATGAACTATTTCTATATAACAGTGGCAGTTAGAAAAAAGAATTCAAAAGATACCATTTATGACAGCATCAAAAACAACCGGAGAAAATTATAAAACATTACTGAAAAAAAAGAAACCCAAATCAACAAAGGCATACATCATGTTCATGGGTTAGAAGATTCCATTTTATAAAAATGTCAGTTCTCTCCGTACTAGTCTGTTGTTATCAATCCAATACCAATCAAAATCCCAAAAAAGCTTTATGTTGTAAACGGATAAACTGACTCTAAAATGTATTTGGAAAGGCAAAAGGCTAAGAATAGCCAGGACACCTTGAAGAACAAGGGGAAGACTTATGAAGAGTTATGATAAAGAGTAATTAAGACAGGGTGGTTTGTCGTGAGAACAGACTATATGGACACAGAAACATGGTTACCTGACTGATGACAAAGGTGTTACTGTGTAGCCTGGCTAAAGGACAGTCTTTTCAATCAGGAGTGTTGAGATGAATGACCACCCACATGGGAAAAAATGAAACTACTTCACACCATACGCAAAAATTTAAATCTAAATGTGAAAGGCAAAATGATAAAGCTTCTGGAAAATAACAGAGGAGAAAAATCCTCATAACCTCGGTGGAGAAACAAATTTTTTAAAACAAGATACACACACAAAAGCTCACCATAGAGAATAAACTACTTTACAATTATCATCAAAAGACACCGTTAAGAAGGTGAAAAGGCAAGCCACAGAGTGACAGAAAATATTGCAATTCACATGGCTGACAAAAGGGTCAACGGAGAAATACAGAGCATGCTTACAAATCAAGAAGAAAAAGAAAAACGCAATGGAAATATGAGCTGGAGACTTGAACAGGGTTTTCAAAGTAAATATGTGAAGATGTGCAGGAAAATGCAAATTCAAACCAGCATGCTATGCCCAGAAATGCACCGGGATGACTGAAGGTAAAGACAGACCTAACCAAGCAGATACAGCAGCGGAGCTTTTATATGCTGGCAGAATGATAGACTGATTCAACCACTGCAGAAAAATGCTAGGAAATCACTGATAGTTTTCTCAGATGTGACAACAGTCTTCCATCACACAGAAGTGTCCTTGCTCTTAAAGATGCAGACAAAATGTACTTAGGGGCAAATTATGCTACCTGCAACCTACTTCCAAATAGCTGAGGAAAAAATACACATATAAATATACTGTTTAGAAAGACAAGAGTCAAAGCAAGTATGTAAAGATGTTAATTGCTGGATCTATGTTCACTGCACTATTCTTTCAATTTTTCTATTTGAAAATTTTCTAAATAAAGGCGAAAAAAAAAAGATTCAAGAGATCTAAGACCTTAATACTACGCTCAAAAGCCATTTTGCCAATTCCTGTGTTCCACGGCTTTTTTTCTCAGCCACAATAACACATGTAGCCCAAGTCTGCAGTCGGTATCATCAGGTAGAAACACTCCCGGATTCCTACCTTCCAGTGTCAGAAAAAAGGTGTCTTCTCAGGTTCACAAGCAAGCCCCGCCCTGCATTCTGGCTGTCCTCCACCCTAATCTGCTCTTGGCCTTTACATCCAATCTCGTCAGGGCAGGGACCAGGGTGAGTCAAAGGAAATTCGGGAGCACACACGCTCTGCCTGACGGTGAATGCCGCCTTGCAGTTTCCCTGATGTCCTTGCTTCACCCTAATCCCTGCCCTGCTACCATATTAATCTCCCCCTTCGCCAGCCTATCGGCCACCCTCCCCCAAATCCCAACGTCCACACACACACACACACAAATAAACTCTGTTCACAGCTGAACTCACTCAGAGAGCGTCTGCCTTCACCATCTCCATTCCTCGGGTCTCCATGATTCCCGGGCTAATTTCCACCCGCTTCACCCAGTTCCCTGAAAACTGCGATACGCCCAACACTGACCTTAACAGTTCTCAAGCCTGAATACTTCCCAATCTTAACTTTTCTTAAGGTTCTATAGTGTTTTAAAATTCCATCTTTGAAGCCCGTCCCTCCTCCAACTTCCAGGCTTGTTTTCTGGATTCTCCTGGCATCCTTCTCCGCCTGGTTCCATGGCTCCCACTGCCAGCCCTTGAAATACTAAACAGGCTCCATCTGCAGCACTTTTCATGCTAACCACCTGGGTCGTCACCACACCAGTGGCTTCACCTGACCCTTAAGGCCTTGACGCCTAAACCACTATCTCTAGCCCTGAAAATCTCAAGCTCCGGATCTGTACATCCAAATGTCTATCAGATACTTCCAGTATACCCCAAATCCACAACGATTTGGGGTAAAGAGCAGTTCCTTTTCCTGTATCCCGCACTTTCACCAACAGCATCAGGCAGCCAATGGCAGGACCAATATTTTTATCCTCAAGCTCTCCTCTCCCATCACGTACAAGCCCAACTGTTCTCAATTCTTCATACCATGGCTTTCTTCCTCCTCCTGCCATTTGCCCACTGTCTTCTTTGTCCTTCATGTTCTAAGTCAAAACTCTCAAAATAAGAAAATGCAAGTAGATCTCCGTATGTTTCAGAGGGCTGTCAGATGCGGCACTGGTAAAATGAATTTCCTACCTTTGCCCCCATGTCCGCAAGTTGATTTGTAAATGTCTTTGAATAATTTTCTGTTCCACTGGCTGACCACACTTCTACATACGCCACAACATCTGAAAATAAACAGATACTAGTGTGAAATATATCTGATATTCCAGCATACCTCGCCCAAGGATTTCGATATTTTTCTCTTGTTCTATTTACATTCAAATGTAAGTTTTACATTTCTTCTGTTAAAAGCCTATTCAAAATAATATTAGTGCTATTAGAGTTTTTAAAATTTCAAGGGGAAAACAACTTTACCCATACACACGTCACCGTTTACATTCTCAACTGGATGGTCTTCCCAAATTCCTAAAACCAAAGCCTAACTTCTTCTAGTGTAAGAGCCTGTTTTCTGTAAAGAACCAGAGAGCAAACACCTGAGGCTCTGAGGGCCATATAGCCACTCAACTTCATGGCTGTCGCACAAAAGCAGCCAAAGACAACACATTAATGGGCAAGCATAGCTGTGTTCCAACAAAACTTTATGAACAAGGCAGTCTGGGTTTGATATAATTTTCATCTGTCCTCCCGTCTTCTGCTCCCCCGCCCCCAGCCATGTAAAAAAGGCAAAAAAGCGTTCTTCACTGGCAAGCCCTACATAAAACAAGCAGCAGGCAGGATCCAAGGGGCAGGGAGCGTAGTTGACTCGCGCCGCTCCGACCCTGATGCTCTCCAGGTGTGCCTGGAGGCGGTGACTGCTCACTCAGCGGCCGAGACGCCAACACTGACAGATGCACGCGAGGGGCGCTACCCTTTCTCCCCCCGATATCACTACTGCCCTCCCCCCAAACCCACCTGGCCAAAGACGCCGGAACCCAGAAAACAGTGAAAATCAAATCCACCCACGTCTCCCACCCCGCCGCGCGTCCGCACCGC
The DNA here is from genome assembly GCF_003676395.1 of Aethalodelphis obliquidens. Taxonomy (NCBI): domain Eukaryota; kingdom Metazoa; phylum Chordata; class Mammalia; order Artiodactyla; family Delphinidae; genus Aethalodelphis; species Aethalodelphis obliquidens. The sequence continues at coordinate 6,717,121 of NW_020837969.1, forward strand.
CGGCCCCACCGGACCGAACCCATGTGGGGCGACCCCGGCACTGGCCTCGGAGACACACCCCACCCCACACGGGTGGTCCCGGCGCCGAGGCCGGGGAGAGCCCCCCAGCCCCCGGGCCGACTTCCGGGAGGGCCGGGTTGCGGGCCCCGCGCGTCCCGCGAGCCCGGTCCCAGCGCCTCCCGACTCCGGTACCCCTCCTTAGGCCGGCTCGACCCCCACCCGCTCACCTTTCAGGACGGGGCCCCCGAGGGTTTCGGGGGCCGCCATGAGGGGCGGCGGGGAGCTCGCCGCTGCTGAGCCGCGAGCCTGACGGAGCGGCGGCACTGAGCATGCGCAGCGCGGGCGCGCGCCGCTCAGCTCCTGCTGCGCGGAAATCCGTTGCTCCGCGTTTTCTAAACCGCCGATGGAAGGCCGCGGTGGGGGAAATAAGGTCCACCCTCGCGAGAAGTGGAGACAGGCTCTTCTCGCCCAGACTCGCATCCCCCGCAGGTCTACACTGCGGGTCAGGCCACGCGCGGGGACCCCGAGCCCCCGATATCCGCACGGGGCCCCGGATCTTCGATTCCCGCCGGGGGGGGGTCCCTGTTGCCTGGCCGCCTCCTCGACCTCTGCGGCCCGCAAATCCCGGAGCGGATAAATCCTGGCGGGAGTGGGCGAGCCCGACTCTCAGGAGCAGCCCAGCCGCCTGCCGCTCTGCCTCCGGGTTTCAAACCTCCCGCCCGCTCCCCTGCAAGCCCCGCCCCCCGAGGGCTGCGCGCATGCGCCCCGCGGGGAGACTGTCCCAGCCCCCAGCTTCCTGGCGGTGACGTTTAGGAAGGGGAAGGTCTTGCCCACCTGTCGATAAGTTCTCTGTTTAATCTCCCTGAAACACCGAACTAGTTAAAGGACTCATGCCGTATGTAGTGTAAAAAGTTTCATTTTCAATGACCTGAGTACCATCTTTGTGTTCTATCATGTAGGATATAGTCTATTCCCAAGCTTAAAGAAAACAGTAATCTTAAAGGGATTCCCTTATAACCAAATGGTTAGAAGAACAGGCTTCATTTTGAAATCAGACTGGACTTGGAGTTTGGAGGCTAATATCAGCCACTAACTAGCTATGAGATGTTGATGAGTTACTAACACTCTCCAAGCTTCATTTTCTCATAAAAAAGCAGTAATAATAGTAGAGATAACTAATGTTGAGCGAGCACTTATCATGTAAGTGATGTATGATCCAAGTTTAGATGTATTATCAAAGTTAATCCTCCCTATGAGGTGAGTGTTATTATATAGCACTTATATGTGTTTCCTCCTGGATTCTCACTAAAACTGTTATTTTTATAGGCATTTATTATTGTAACCTGGAGACTAACAGTGGACTTCTCCTTTGCCCACCCCCCCTTTACAATTAAAAAAGCTTTCTCTATACTTTGTGTCATTTGATGCTTACAATGGGCCCTGTTAGGTAGAAAGTAAGCAATATTATACAATTTATACCATAAGTAATCAGGTTCAAGAGAGGTTACCTGCCTAGTCCAAGGCAACAAACAGCTAGTAACAGATGATGTTGGTTGGAACTGGAAACTATACAAGTTTAGTTCTTTCTACTACATCCAGTGGCAGGGTATGTGTACAAGAATATCGACTGCTCATCTTTCACTCATTCATTCGTTCATTCATCCCTAGTTGTTATACCAGCTGTTAACAGGATCCAACGAGCCCACTGTGGTTCTAAAGAATCGCCTTGAGTATATACAGCTGCCAAACCCCACTTCCCGGACTCAAATCTCTGGTCAATAACTATATCACTATCACAAATTGTTGACCTAATAAACTCTACTCTGAGGAAATGGGGGACGCAGTCTACTTGGGAGCGTGAACTCAGCTCAAGAAGGAATAACAAATAACAAAAAGTGTTAAAATATGGGTAAATCTAAATGCACTTTGTCTAAATGACAATAACAAAAATGGATTGTATAAAACAATAATAATAGTCTCATGAGGTTAAAATACAGTGTACAGAAGTCCCCCCTTATCCGTAGTTTCAAGTTCCAAGGTTTTAGTTACCCTCTTCTGATTTGATTGACTACCTCTTCACATCAGGAGACTCTATCACCTAAGCTAAGTTGATGTACACCTCATCATTAAGAACAAAGTTAATTAAACTACTGGGTTCAAAGAAATGTGACCTTGGCACTAATATAGTGTAGTTTTATTTTTTGTCATTGCATTTCTATTTGGGGTTTTTAATAAAATAACCTAAAGAAAGGATCTAGTGAAGTCTAAAATAAGTTATCCATGCTTCTACATTTTTGCTCTCTGCAAAAGGATCAAAGATGAAAGCCATTTTTCTCTGCCAATACTCACAATAAAAGGGATAAATACTTGAAAGCCCTTTATACACATTCAGGACAAAGGGAAGCTGAAAATATTGACTTTCGTGAGATGCACACTTCAGCTCAGCAGGTGGTAGGTTTTCAGAGGTTCCTTTCTGACAACTGACCACCTTTGGACAGGAATTGGGATGAGCCCATCTCTGAGAAATCCTGCAGACAAGTCAGATACAGGGCCCAGGTCTTCAGAAGGAAACCCTAGTGCCCCGGAGTCTGAAGTTCCCTCTGGAATCTTCCATTCTTTTTTTTTTTTTTTTTTTGATTTATTTATTTATTTTTGGCTGTGTTGGGTCTTCGTTGCTGTGCACAGTCTTTCTCTAGTTGTGGCGAGTAGAGGCTACTCTTCGTTGCGGTACGTGGGCTTCTCACTGCAGTGGCTTGTCTTGTTGCAGAGCGTGGGCTCTAGGTGTCGGGGCTTCAGTAGTTGTGGCACGTGAGCTCAGTAGTTGTGGCTCACGGGCTTAGTTGCTTCACAGCACGTCGGATCTTCTCGGACCAGGGCTCGAACTGTGTGTGTCGTGTCCCCTGCATTGGCAGGAGGATTCTTAACCACTGCACCACCAGGGAAGCCCTGGAATCTTCCATTCTTAACAGTACTGCATCAACATTTAGGGCAGAAGTGGATCTGTTTTCCTAGGAGTTCATGAATTTCAAAGGTGAGGCACAGATCGCTCAGTTACATTTTCCTTTATGGTGTTTCTACAAAAAAAAAAGAAAGAAAGAAAGAAAAAAGACAGTGGAGAGAGACTTGACTAGAACACATTAAATATAGTAGAAAACTTTAAAACTTTGTAATCTCCTAGTGAAAATATAAATCTCTAATTATTAGTATTAAAAGGGAATTTAGCTTTTTCTTTAATAATAGCAAAATATGCTTTTCTCAAACTTAAAATTCTTAAAAATAAAGGTTTGATGTGTTCTAAAATGAAAATATTATTTGATGGTACAGAATAACTAACATGCTTGTCCTCAAAAACTTGAAAAAATTGTGAAAACCATGAATACATGAATTAAGTGAATGACTGAAAAAGGAAGAAAGGGGGAAAATGCAATGAAAAATTGAAGAACTGAAATGATTTGCAAGAACAATAATGAATTATTTTAGTTTTGTGTCTTGGTCATGTTTTACAGCAATAAAAATAGTACTTTATAGCTGACTGAATAAGTAATGTTCTTATCCTAATAAACTCAAATATGAGTTCAAATAAGAAGGATTTCTTACGAGCGGAGGGGCGTTTTTACCTAGACCAGCCACTTCGCTTAATTGCCAGGAAATATGTCGTTCATTATCTTTAATCCTCCCAGGATCTATGTAAAATTCAATCCGAAAAACCGAACGATACTGCCCTTCTGTGAGTAGAACAGATGAAACACAGTGAGACAGATCTCCAGGGAGCTGCTTCTCTGCCAGTGCTGGCTTTTTTTTTTTTTAATGTTGTTTTCAGTTACCCCAGTAACTGCAATTTTAAAACGTAAGTTACCGTCTCTCCCCGCCCTTGGTGTTTTGACTGCACTTAGTATCTACCTCTTCCTTCATTTATTGACAGTTGTTTACCATGTCCAATGACCAGCGACTTATAAAGGGGACTAGACGCACCATTAGGAAGGAGGTCGTTCAAAAGAATTTTCTGTGGCCTGAAGTAAGTGCCCCTCAACACTCTGATTCAAAATGAAATTGCCTGAAATCCTTTTTGGAAGCAAAGGGCTGAACCCAAAAAGTGTCCACCATGGAAAACTGCACACAATATACCGTTAAACTGAAAAAAGTAGGGCACCAAGTTATATATGGTATGAACTCAAATTTGTTAAAAAGCCTCTATTCAGGGGACATATTCACACCAAGGCACATCAGTACAGCGGCACTGGTTCCTGAAATACTGGATACTTCTGGATCATTCGGAAAACAGCTGTGGTCTCAAACCTCCAAACAGCTGTGGTCTCAAACCTCCCTAGGCTTTGCTTGTCTCTCTCCCGGCACTACCTCTGCCCCTTTCCATCTTGCTTCCCCGTTATGGGTTAACACTGGGCCCAGTGCGGGGACCTTGAGATCTGCTCTAAACCTCTACTAATGTCCATTTTCATTGGTTGCCGCCTCGGCAAATATTTTTATAAATATTTTTAATATATTTTATATATTATTTTTAAATATATATTTAATATATTATGCCTGTTTATGTGCAGAAATAATTGGGGTTTTTTCCAATACCCAACCTCACAGCAATGACTCTTGCCTCCTAAGACAGATTTAATTTTTCTCTAGAATACAAATGCTTTTGTTCACTCACTCATTCATTCTCTCCGTCTCATTTCCTCACTCTTCCCTTCCTTTCTCCTTCCCTGTCCCCCTCCTTAGTTTCCTCCTTCCCTCTCTCTCTCTCTCACTCTCTCTCTCCCCCTCCGTCCCTCACTGTGACTCACGTCACTCCCCCAGCCCGCATGCAAGGACAGCTGGAGAACAAATTCTGCAGGAAGAGCCACAGTTGTGCAGAGGCTCTGAGCCGACGCAGCGGCTGGGGAGTCAGAGCCCCGGGAAGGCCACTGGGGAAGGCGGTGCAGGTTGGAGTGAAGATCTGGGCGGGGCCAGGCCACTGGGCTCCTTGTAGGGCGGGGCGAGGAGTTCGGGCTTCTATCGAAGTACAATGGGAGAACTGCGGAAGGTTCCCCGCCCAGTGCCCAGATTAAACTCAAGGCAAGAGATAGTTCTGGGTGCTGCGTGGAGAATGGAGAACCATGAGGGTAGAATTGGGAAGACAAGTTAGATGCTACCTCCGGGACCCAGGCGGGAGGTGTTTGGAAGAGGGTGCTGTCAGAGGGAGAGTGGCAGACACTGCTGGTGTGTCCTGGTCCCCTTTCTCTGTTCCGTTGCTGTGCCCCTCCCCTGACAGCACAGGTGCGCTGGCTGAGGGCTCCCACCTGCCCCACTCCAGGGGATGCCTCACACCCCTGACGCCCTGGCCACTGGGAGGTGGCTGGTCTAGGCTGAGTTCAAAAGCCCTGGACAGTGTATATATGTCCATGCCACTCTCTCACTTTGTCACAGCTTACCCTTCCCCCGCCCCCATATCCTCAAGTCCATTCTCTAGTAGGTCTGTGTCTTTATTCCCGTCATATATACACTACCAAACGTAAAATAGATAGCTAGTGGGAAGCAGCCGCATAGCACGGGGGAGATGAGCTCGGTGCTTTGTGACCTCCTAGAGGGGTGGGATAGGGAGGGTGGGAGGGAGGGAGACGCAAGAGGGAGGAGATATGGGAATATATGTATATGCATAGCTGATTCACTTTGTTATACAGCAGAAACTAACACACCATTGTAAAGCAATTATACTCCAATAAAGATGTTTTAAAAAAAAAAAGCGCTGGACAAGAGCCGGGATAGAGATGCACTAAATGATTTTCACTCAGGAGCTCCCCGTGGAGCTAGGCTGAAGCTGCGCTTCACCTGCTCACCCACGGTCAGCTCCTCTGCTGACCCTGCCCCCTCATTCCCTGCTCCTGGCCTCTCGTGCTATGCAACAAGCCACCCCCGACCTCTGTGACTTAAAACAACCATTTATGACAGTGTCTGATGGTCTGTGAGTTGACTGGGCTCAGCTGCTTGGTCCTCACTTGCATTCTCCGATGCAGTTACCCTTAGATGGCAGGTGGGGCTGAGCTCCTAAGAACCCTCTCAAGGATCCTCCCAGCATCTCAGCTGGGCTGGCTGAAGTCCCTGGGCTCTTGTGTGGCATCTCCTTCCCACTCTATGTGGCTGGCTTGGGGTTTCCTCAAACCTGGTAGTCCCAGGAGAGTTGGATTTCTTTCTTTTTTTTTTTTACTTCTGGGAATTTTTGTTGGAGTAGAGTTTTTTCAAAATGTTGTGTTTTTTTCACGCATACAGCAAAGTGAATCATATATATATATATATATATATATATATATATATATCCATTCTTTTTCAGATTCTTTTCCCGTATAGGTCATTACAGAGTATTGAGTAGAGTTCCCTGAGCCCTACAGCAGGTTCTTACTAGTTATCTATTTCATATATAGTAGCGTGTGCATGTTAATCCCAATCTCGTAATTTGTCACGTCCCCCCACGTTTCCCCTTTGGTAACCATAAGTTTGATTTCGAGATCTGTGATTTGGTTTCTGTTTTATAAATAGTTCATTTGTATCATTTTTTATTATCCACATATAAGTGATATCATATGGTATTTGTCTTTCTCTGACTTACTTCACTTAGTATGATAATCTCTAGGTCCATCCATGTTGCTGCACATGGCATTATTTCATTCTTTTTTATGGCTGAGTAAAATTCCATTGTATATATGTACCACATCTTCTTTATCTACTTGGACTTCTTAAAGCAAAGCTGGCTTCCCCCAGAGCAAGTGTTCTTAGAAACCCGGGCAGAAGCTGCCAGGTTTCTTATGACCTAGTCTCAGAAGACACACAGTGCCCCTTGCACCATATTTAATTGGTAGGCAATGGCTCACAGGGCCAGGCCAGACTCGAGAGAAGGGGCTACACAGGGGTGTAAATGCCTGACAGGGAAGGAATGGGATCTGAAACTCGAGATGGCCAAGTCTGAGTAGATGAACCCTCTGGGCCTGTGTGAAGAAATGGGCAGGGTCTGGGATTTTATTTCTTTGCAAGCCGACAAATTAGCCTGCACTGCTTCATGGATGCTGGCAGAAAACACAGGACTCCGGAGTCAGAGACACAGGACTTTATTACTCACGGTAAAAGCGTTAACCAAAGCTCCGAGCTGGTTGGTTCCCATGCCCTTTGATTCCCACGGGAGGTTGCAAAGGGCCCATGATGGGTGTCTGTACTCACAGGGGTCGAGTGTAAGAGTGGAGCACTGAATGATTGCGATAGTTTCCTACAATCTTATGTTCTGCTTGTTCTATCCGGTTCTGAGTGGGGTGTGTGCAAATCTCCAACTAGGGTTGCTAATGACTTCTCCTTCGTAGTTTCATGAGTTGTTGCTTTGAACATCTTGAAGCATAAATGCTCATGAAAAATTATCCATCCTATTTTAAGTCTTCAGTTGGTTATCCGTCATTGACTTCCAACCTATGCTTCTTTTCCCTACCAATATCCTGTTAGTCTTTGGGCACAAGTCGTCAAAGTTTGTTTAGTGTGAGTCTTACAGTTTAAAGTTTGTGTGACTCTTACTGTGCCCTGGTTAGAGACATCCTCCCTCTGGGAGCAGGACCTCCAGACCCACAGAGCTTAGGCCTGTGGGGGGATGGGACGCACGAATTCCCTGATCGAGTCACTGGGAGCGATAGGGAGCAAGGCCACTCCTGCTTTTACCCCTTGGTTCTCAGATCCATGTATTTATCAAAAGATAGAATAGAAGGGGACATAGCACCGTAAGAGAGCCCCTGGATCCAGGTTTACACCGCACCCTAAAAATGGCACACTTCACGGGCCTCCAGCTGCAGGGAGCGTCGTTGATCCAGCGCCCCGGCTCCTTTGTTTTCCTCCTTATCTACTACCCTGCGCCGCGTTCACAGCTCGGGCAAAGGGTGGCCGTGGTAATAAGGCCGGACGGTCCCTTGAAGAGATGGGACGCTGCATTGCCACTTTCTGCTGCTTGCAGAGACTATATGGCAGCAACAAAGCCCCCAGCACTCAGCAAACCACTAAACCACTAGTGAAGGAGAAAAATCACAGCGCTGCGATGAACACTCAGTGTATTTTTGTGCCCATGTTGGAGAATTTTTTCACAGAATATAGGTCTATCTTGGGTATAGACAGTGGGATTGGCTGATTTCTAATGTAATTGCAAGGGTCAAGACCTAAGAAAATCACTGGAAACAATCTAAATGACTGTAAATGGCAGATGTGCTACATCAACAGTAGCTCGAGGGGCTGGGACTGAAAACTCCAACCTCTAATCACGAGTTTGGCTCACCTGCAACCAGTTCCCATCCTCAGGGCCCAAAGTCACCTCGTTAACACAACAAAAGACAACTTTGTCACTCTTATCACAGGAAATTCCAAGGTTTTAGGAGCTTAGCCCTAGAAATGGGGACAAAGACCAGATTGATTATTCTTATTCCAAATCGCAGGTAAACAGTTCAGTAGTGTCAAGTATAAGTTGCGCTTTGCACGACAGTTTGCTGTGCGAGATGTACTGTTAAAGGTATTCGCATTTTTCAACTCGCAACCCTGAAACTCCATACCCATCAAACACAACTCCCTCTTCCTTCTTCTCCCCCATCTCCTGGCAATTATTCTACTTTCGGTCTCTACGAATTTGACTCCTCTAGGGACCTCGGATAAGTAGCATCGTGTTCTATGTCTTTCTGTGACTGGTTTATTTCACTTAGCAGAATGTTCTTAGGGTTCAGACATGTTGTAGCACGTGTCAGAATTTCCTTCCTTTTTTTTTTTTTTTTTTTTTTTTTTTTTTTTGTGGTACACGGGCCTCTCACTGTTGTGGCCTCTCCCGTTGCGGAGCACAGGCTCCGGACACGCAGGCTCAGCGGCCATGGCTCACGGGCCCAGCCGCTCCGCGGCATGTGGGATCTTCCCGGGCCGGGGCACGAACCCATGTCCCCTGCATCGGCAGGCGGACTCTCAACCACTGCGCCACCAGGGAAGCCCCCTTCCTTTTTTTTTAAACATCTTTATTGGAGTATAATGGCTTTACAATGGTGTGTTAGTTGCTGCTTTATAACAAGGTGAATCAGCTATACATACACATATATCCCCATATCCCCTCCCTCTTGCGTCTGCCTCCCACCCTCCCTATCCCACCCCTCTAGGTGGTCACAAAGCACCGAGCTGATCTCCCTGTGCTATGCGTCTGCTTCTCACTAGCCATCTATTTTACATTTGGTAGTGAATATATGTCCATGCCACTCTCTCACTTCGTCCCAGCTTACCCTTCCCCCGCCCCGTGTCCTCAAGTCCATTCTCTATGTCTGCGTCTTTATTCCTGTCCTGCTCCTAGGTTCATCAGAACCATTTTTTTTTTAGATTCCATATATATGTGTTAGCATACAGTATTTGTTTTTCTCTTTCTGACTTACTTCACTCTGTATGACAGACTCTAGGACCATCCACCTCATTACAAATAACTGAATTTCATTTCTTTTTATGGCTAATATTCCATTGTATATATGTACCACATCTTCTTTATCCATTCACCTGTCGATGGACACTTAGGTTGCTTCCATGTCCTGGCTGTTGTAAATAGTGCTGCAATGAGCTTTGTGGTACATGTCTCTTTTCTTTTTTAAAAAAAATTGTTTATTTACTTATTTATTTACTTGGTTGTACCTCATCTTAGTTACGGCAGGCGGGCTCCTTAGTTGTGGCATGTGAACTCTTAGCTGTGGCATGCATGTGGGGGACCTAGTTCCCCAACCAGGGATTGAACCCGGGGCCCCTGCACTGGGAGCTCGGAGCCCCATCCACTGAACCACCAGGGAGGTCCCCATGTCTCTTTTTGAATTATGGTTTTCTCAGGGCATATGCCCAGTAGTGGGATTGCTGGGTCATATGGTAGTTCTATTTTTAGTTTTTTAAGGAACCTCCATACTGTTCTCCATAGTGGCTGTACCAATTTACATTCCCACCAATAGTGCAAGGGGGGTTTCTTTTTCTCCACACCCTCTCCAGCATTTATTGCTGGTAGATATTTTGATGATGGCCATCCTGACTGGTGTGAGGTGATATACCTCACTGTGGTTTTGATTTGCTTTTCTCTAATGATTGGTGATGTTGAGCATCCTTTCATCTGTTTGTTGGCAATCTGTATGTCTTCTTTGGAGAAATGTCTATTTAGGTCTTCTGCCCATTTTTGGATTGGGTTGTTTGTTTTTTTGATATTGAGCTGCATGAGCTGCTTGTATATTTTGGAGGTTAAGCCTTTGTCCATTGATTCGTTTGCAAATATTTTCTCCCATTCTGAGAGTTGTCTTTTCGTCTTGTTTACGGTTTCCTTGCTGTGCAAAAGCTTTAAAGTTTCATTAGGTCCCATTTGTTTATCTATTTATTTATTTTGTGTGGTATGCCAGCCTCTCACCACCGCGGCCCCTTCTGCCGCGGAGCACAGGCTCCGGACGCGCAGGCTCAGTGGCCATGGCTCACGGGCCCATCTGCTCCGCAGCATGTGGGATCCTCCCGGACTGGGGCATTAACCCGCATCTCCTGCATCGGCAGGCGGACTCTCAACCACCGTGCCACCAGAGAAGACCCCATTTGTTTATTTTTGTTTTTATTTCCATTTCTCTAGGAGGTGGGTCAAAAAGGATCTTTCTGTGATTTGTGTCAAAGAGTGCTCTGCCTATGTTTTCCTGTAAGAGTTTTATAGTGTCTGGCCCTACATTTAGATCTTTAATCCATTTTGAGTTTATTTTTGTGTATGGTGTTTAGGAAGTGTTCTAATTTCATTCTTTTACACATAGCTGTCCAGTTTTCCCAGTACAACTTATTGAAGGGACTGTCTTTTCTCCATTGTATAATCTTGCCTCCTTCATTGAAGATGAGGTGACCATATGGGTGTAGGTTTACCTCTGGGTTTTCTATTCTGTTCCATTGATCTATATTTTTGTTTTTGTGCCAGTACCATACTCTCTTGATTACTGTAGCTTTGTAGTATAGTCTGAAGTCAGGGAGCCTGATTCCTCCAGCTCCATTTTTCTTTCTCAGGATTGCTTTGGCTATTCGGGGTCTTTTGTGTTTCCATACAAATTGTGAATTTTTTTGTTCTAGTTCTGTGAAAAATGCCAGTGGTAGTTTGATAGGGATTGCATTGAATCTGTAGATTGCTTTGAGTAGTATAGTTATTTTCACAATGTTGATTCTTCCAATCCAAGAACATGGTATATCTCTCCATCTGTTTGTATCGTCTTTAATTTCTTTCATCAGTGTCTCATAGTTTTCTGCATACAGGTGTTTTGTCTCCTTAGGTAGGTTTATTCCCAGGTATTTTATTCTTTTTGTTACAATGGTGAATGTGAGTGTTTCCTTAATTTCTCTTTCAGATTTTTCATCATTAGTATATAGGAATGCAAGAGATTTCTGTGCATTAACTTTGTATCCTGCTACTTTACCAAGTTCATTGATTAGCTCTAGTAGTTTTCTGGTGGCATCTTTAGGATTCTCTTTGTATAGTATCATGTCATCTGCAAGCAGCGACAGTTTTACTTCTTCTTTTCAGATTTGGATTCCTTTTATTTCTGTTTCTTCTCTGATTGGCTAAAACTTCCAAAACTATGTTGAATAATAGTGGTGAGAGTGGACAACCTTGTCTTTTTCCTGATCTTAGAGGAAACGGTTTCAGCTTTTCACCATTGAGTACAAGGTTGGCTGTGGTTTTGTCATGTGTGGCCTTTATTATGTTGAGGTAGATTCCCTCTATGCCTACTTTCTGGAGAGTTTTTATCATAAAAGGGTGTTGAATTTTGTTGAAAGCTTTTTCTGCATCTTTTGAGATTATCATATAGTTTTTGTCCTTCAGTTTGTTAATATGGTGTATCACATTGATTGATTTGCATATATTGAAGAATCCTTGCATTCCTGAGATAAACCCCACTTGATCATGGTGTATGATCCTTTTAATGGGCTGTTAGATTCTCTTTTCTTTATTTTGTTGAGGATTTTTACATGTATGTTCATTAGTGACATTGGCCTGTAGTTTTCTTTTTTTGTGACATTTTTGTCTGGTTTTGGTATCAGGGGTATGGTGACCTCATAGAATGAGTTTGAGAGTGTTCCTCCCACTGCTATATTTTGGAAGAGTTTGAGAAGGATAGGTGTTAGCTCTTATATTTCCTTTCCTTCCTTTTTAAGGCTGAATAATATTCCATCGTAAGGAAATACCACATTTCGTTTGTCCGTTCTTCCCTCAATGGGCACTTGGATCGCTACCTCTTGGCTGTCACTGCTATGAACAAACATCTCTATGAAATCTTGCTTTCAGTTCTTTTGGATGTATACCCAGAATTGGAATTGCTGGATCATATGACAATTAGTCCCCTCATGTTTTTTTTTTTTTTGGCCATGCCTCAAGGCATGCAAGATCAAACTTAGTTCCCCAACCAGGGATTGAACCTGCCACCCCTGCAGTGGAAGCGTGGAATTTTAACCACTGGACCACCAAGGATGTCCAGTCACCAAAACTTTAAAAAATATTTTTAAAAAGGGTATGTTCTCTACATATTTTAATTGCTGATAAATAAATGATCACCTGGGCCAAACAAAGAAACCTGGACATTATTTCATACAATACAAATGTCAGGATTATATTTTGACATTCTTTTTTCTCCAGTCGCTATCCCTTAGCCTTTTTACTACTTAACTCTGTAGTAAAGAGGAGGTACAATAAGTCAGGCAGGTAAGAGTAGTATAAGTACGACACCTCAGGGAGCAGTATTCAGTTTCAACAGCCCTGGAGAACTGAAAACGACCAAATAAAAAGTGGGTAGAAAATGGAAAGATCTGAAGCCAAAAAATTGAGAGAAAATGAAAAGACTACTTTTAAATTGCGTGGGAGAGTGTTATCTATGTTCCCATTTAAAATTTTAGGTGACTTTTCATATAAGATCTGGGTTAAAAAGTTATATAAAAGTGCTTTTACAAAACACGTTAGCTAGAGCTCTTCCCTGAAGCACTGCTGGAAATGCCTTTGGGAACAATGATGGTCATCATTTTTTCTTTCTGGCTGAAACACTGAACAGTATCACTTATGTTTTGTATCAATATTTTTTTTATTCTTTCAATTTCATTTGCTAATATTTTCTAGAAGAGAAATTACCTAGAGGGCTCATACTTTCCTAGCAATCCTTTAAAATATTCTGATTGAATTAGGGCAGCAAAAATTTCAATGGTTTTAATAGATAGTGTATTTCAAAATTGTTCATAAAATTATAAAATTAATAAGGGATGTATCAGAATAGACTTTGAAAACTCAAGCTAATCAGTTCCTGAGAGGATCAGACGTGTGGCCAGCTCCATGGGATCACCTGGGACCCTGCTTTCTGCACTCTGATAACTCCCTGGGGAAGGGGATGAGATTGCTGACAGAAAACGCATGATTTGAGCACTGATCAAAGTAACTTTATTAGAACTATTGATACCTCCTTCAGTTCTGTTGAGTACTCTACAGAAGTGAATGTCAAGGTTTCTGCAATGTGGGATCAGAGCATGACATGGGGATCCCAGAACTACTTGTTATGATGGACCCCTTCTCTCAGCCTGCAGAGCTACACAGCTCAAGTGTGGAGAGACGTACAGATTGCAGGATCAGCTGGACTCAGCAGAATGGCTGATGTGGGACTTAAGGTCTGTGTTCAGTAAAGAAGTGAGTTCAGTTTTTAATATCCAACTGGCTGCCAACACATTGTCTCCCCAGGTGAGTTTTTTGTGTTAAGGTGCATCAAAGGCATTAAATATTTCACACCCTAGTCTTGTGGTAGGAGAAATATATCCGCCAAGGTCACGGACTAAACGAAGTCACATGTTGAAGTCCTAACTCCCAAAGTGACTGTTTTTGGCCTTTAAGGAGGTAATTAAGGGTAAATGCACTCCTACAGGTGGGTCCCTAATCCTATAGGACTGGTGTCTTTATAAGAAGAGACACCAGAAATCTCTCTCTCTGCGCCTGCACAGAGGCCAGGCGAGGACGCAGTGAGGAGACGGCCTCACCAAAAACTGAACCAGCTGGCACCTTGATCTTGACTTCCGGCCTCGAGAGCTGTGAGACAATAAATTGCTGTTATTAAGCCCCCCAGTCTGTGCTATTTTGTTATGTCAGCCTGGATAGATGAATACAGTAATTTACCTAATCACTACCAGCTCCTTTCACGACATCCACGGTACATTTGAAGGAGAAGGTTCTTTTATTTTTTTCCAAAAGAAAGATTTCTTATTACTTGCAGCAAGTAAGGAAAACCCCGGGGATCTTTCCCAAAGCAGCATCTCCCCAGATAGCAAAATTGGGGAAGTTTTAAGCTAAGGGAACGTGCATGTTCATGAAGGGACTTGAGCTGAGGAGAATTCAGCATAGAATTGGGGAAAGGTCAACAGAATCCAAGCTTTAGTTCAAGTCCAGCAGGAAGTTCTTTAAATACTTTGGACTCCAAAACAAAAAATTCTTGTGATAGTTCCAGTAAGACTCTATGTTGTAAGCATAGCTACAACAGTCCTTGGTAATGATGGGTTTATAGTTACAACAACAACTTCATGTGGAAACGGATGGTCCAAAACATTCTGCTGATGGTATGTTCATTTCTTCACCTTCACATGGAAGCTCACAGAAAAGGATCCAAACTGGACATCCCTTCTGGGGAGAGGAATGGCTTTATGGTGGAGTCAAGGTAGGTGCTCACTTCTCCCCTATGTGCTTAAAATCATTTTTGACAGTGAGCACATATTCATGTATTACTCTTGCATTTTATTTTATTTTTTTAAATTTTTATTCATTTATTTATTTATTGGCTGTGTTGGGTCTTTGTTGCTGCACGCAGGCTTTCTCTAGTTGCGGCGAGTGGGGGCTATTCTTCGTTGTGTTGCGCGGGCTTCTCATTGCAGTGGCTTCTCTTGCTGCGGAGCGTGGGCTCTAGGCATGCGGGCTTCAGTAGTTGTGGCACCCAGGCTCAGTAGTTGTGGCTCACGGGCTCTAGAGTGTAGGCTCAGTAGTTGTGGCGCACGGGCTTAGTCGCTCCGCGGTATGTGGGCTCTTCCCCGACCAGGACTCGAACCTGTGTCCCCTGCATTGGCAGGCATATTCTTAACCACTGCACCACCAGGGAAGTCCCACTCTTGTATTTTAAAAGAAAGCAATAACAATAATGAGGGGGATAAAAAGATCACATTAGCGGCTGAATTGGAGAATAGCGATGATGTATGTGAAGAAAGTATTTTGAAAGCTATAGAGGTGAACCAGACCAAAAATGATGGTGGATTTCCCCACTCCCATCAGCATAGTGATATAACTCTTGCATGTATCAGTAATTTGTAAAATGACATGAACAAGTGAATTATAGGCTAATAGTCACTGTGATGTAATTCTATAAGAGAAACAATCCTTTCATCATTACAACATGTTTATCTTTAGGCAAAATGTGTCTGACTTTGCCAACATAATCCAACAATTTGTAAAAAGGTTTGAAAAGTTATTGCGGCCGTTTACAGGAAATACTGGATACGTGCAGCCACCACTAAGAAGACTTTGGGGCTTTTGACATTTTGGTGATCGTTTGTAAGACTTGCATCACTAACAGGAACACAAATTCGGCTATAATTTTCTTCGCAACGAAAGGGACGCAGGACCGAGGACCTGCCCTGGAGTCACGGCAGGTATTGCCTGCAGCTCTGGATTGTACCACCAGATGGCACTGCTCCGCTTTGAAAATTTTAAGGACTGAAACGCACAGCAAGGGTTCATCAAGAAACAGGCGTATAACCAGCACCTTTTACCTGTAAATATGTATTTGACTTTCGCTTAGCAACACTGTGCATGTTACGATTAAGGTGACCATTGTGGAAAAGTGTGTCACAAGCACGTATTTCAACCTCCAGCATTCTGTACGCAGATGCCCTTGTGCTATATATATGCACACACACACTATATAATATATATGTATATGTAAATATGTATGTTATATATTTGGAAATATATATATATGTTTTATATAGATTAGGACATATACAAGAACTAGTGAAATTAATCGGGATGAAACAAGAAAACATTGAATCACTTAATATTGCTTTAAAAATATTACACAAATAATCTAGGTTCAGTTTAGGAAAATTAGAAAATTCAGATTATCAAAATAACAATAAATTTATTTACAATCTTTCAACACAGCTTTTACAAAAGCAAGGCTGGCTGCTTCTGGAATATTGCAAATCCAGGAAAGCAAAAGAGCCCTCAATGTTGCCTGTTTTTAACACTGTTGGTCCTTCCTATTGTTCTGGGGCAGTGCTTGTCTTCCTAATTTTCCCCCTTACTCCTGCTCTAAATACTGGATTTCATCAGTTCTGCGTTGCAGACATGTTTTACCTTTTGCATCTCTGAAATTGCGATACAGTCTACTACCGGTTTTTGCTTTACCGCCTCTGAGGGCCAGGGGGCAGTGCTGGCGTGGCCATCAGTGAGCAGGCGGTGACAGCCTTTGCTGAAATAACCTGGAAGCCAAGGTCTCCACCTGTAACTTCTAGAGAAAAAACAGTCGTGGGAGAAAGTGGGAAAGATGGGGAAAGAGGTGTATTTGTCAACGTTCCTGAGTCAGGATCAAAAGTAGACCAGTACTCCATAATTGCAAAGCAGGCTTCAAAGTTCAGACATAATAGCTTTCAGCTGAGTTATGGATTCTTTTAAGAAGTGCTACAACACCAGCACTTCAAATGGTACAAAGGGTGATTTGGGGTAAAAAAAAAAATGTGTATCTCTGAGACAAAAAGTATTTCAGAAGAGTTGGGCTCAAACATGAAACAGTGTTAGAAAAGCCCTAATGATATATTTTGCTTTTATTTTCCCTTGTATTATAAAATTAGCATGAAACCAATCTCGATCTAATTAATTCTAAATGAGTTCTTTCAAGAACTATATATAAAAATTCCAGGTGGTAACTGTGCCACAGTTTAATAGGCAGAAATTTTTTTCTCTCTCCATGGAACATAAAACAATGATGCATTCTATGATCAATGACATTTTAGATTAGATGGAATTAAGATAGCAAATGTAAACTACTGATACTGATGGTAGTGCAGAGTCATGGTCAAATTTTGCCAACTTTAGACTCAGAAGTGACACTGTCTGTGGGAGACACATCACTTAACTTCTCTAGTGCTCAATTGTCTTACACGTAAAAGAGGATAATGACAGTATCTATCTCCTTAGGAGATATTGTATAATTCACTTATTGTTTCAGGCATATAGTATACCTGACAATTGAGTCAGGTATACTGACAATTCACTAATAGTTAGACATTATAGGAAGTGAACATCACCAGAAATGGCTGTTGGTGGCCACAATTTATTCTATAATTTTTGAACTCTACTCCATAACACACCCATAGTTGTCTCTTATAAAAATCTTCTTTTTCTTCCCCAAATCTTCATGTGAGAAGATAAGTTCTCTACAACACTCTCATCTTAGGTGAGTTCATCTGTTCCCATGGCCTCGAATATTAGCTGATGCCCTCAAGTTTACATCTCTATGCTGGACTGTTCCCCTTAGCTCCCATGTTATATATCAAACTGCTTACTCAGAATCCATGTTTAAACATCTCAAGAATCTTAAACTTAATATAGTCCAAACAGAGCTGATTTGCTTTCATTTTCCTTCCCCAAATCCAGTTCCACCTAAACAGGCCTGTCTCAGCAAAAGGCAGCAGTATCCACACACTTAGGAGACACCCTGACTCCTCTCTTACCCTCTTCCCGACATTCCATCTGGAAGTACATCTTGATGGCTCTACCTTCTAAGTATATATGGACCCTGAACACTTAGCATCTCCACTGCTAAAGCCCCAGGCTACACCACCTTCCTCTCTCATGGCCAGGTCCGCAGTCTCCTTCACGGTCGGTTCTCCTGGCTTCAGCACACCTCCTTCTCTCATCCCACAACCCACAGGGCAGCCAGGAGTGGTAAATCCTGGCCTTCTTTCTGCATCTTCAACACACCATTCTGATTCGATGGACCTTTGCACTTTGTGTTCCCTTAGCTTTTCTTACTCCTGTTTACCATTTCAGTCTCCACTGAAATGTCTTCTTTTCATAAGGAGGTGATGACACTTATCCAGCCATTCTCCTAACATATTACCAATAATACCTCATTTTATCTTTTTCAGAGAATTTGTCAGTGCCTGAATATTTAATCTATCTCTATTTTTTTCTAGCTCCCTATATATCCACTGTGTGTTTATTTTCTGACTTCTTCTAGTAGAATGTATACTCCTTAAGGGCAAACGTCTCTGCTTTCTTCACGATTCCATCCTCAGCCCCTGGGATAATGTTGATATATGGTGGGGACTTATTCACGGACTGAGCCTGAGAAGTAGTAGTCTGTAGAGTATGGCAGTCAAGGAAAAAGAAAAGAAGCACGGAATTTAAAACGAAAACACCTGGGTTGAATCTTAGCCGTACTTAGTAGCTGTTGGTTTTTATGCTGTACGCATTTCGGTAAGCTGCTTCAGAACTTCCCAAAAGATTGAGGACTATAAACAAATTTACAAGCAAAAGAAATACAGTGTGACCCAGGGGAAGTCATTTTACTTCCAGATGGTTTCTTTGTTGTCAAGAAGAAAATGCCAACCTACAGATATGTGATCAATGAATTTTCAACAGAGGCCAAGATAACGTGACGGGAGAAAGGATAATCTTGAAAGCAAATGGTGCCCGAGCAACTGGATATCCATTTGGGAAAGTTAACCCCAAGCCCTACCTCACATCATACACAAAAATGAACTCAAAATATATCTTAGACTACATGTAAACATGAAAACTGTAAAACATTTAGAAGAAAAACATAGAAGAAAATCTTAGTGATCTTAGAGAAGGCAAAGTTTTCTTATAGAAGATACAAAAATCATGAACTACATAAACAATGGCATATTGTACTTCATTAAAATTTAAAACTTGTGCTCTTCAAAAGACTCTATTTAGAAAACAAAAAAGCAGTCGCAGGCTGAGAGAAAACCTTCATAATATGTATATCTGACACAGGATGTATATAAAAATATTTAAATAACTTAAAGTTCTTTAGTAAGATAACATAATAAAGTGATATGAGCAACAGATTTGAATACAGATAAAGAAGTGGCCAATGGGCTTCCCTGGTGGCGCAGTGGTTGGGAGTCCGCCTGCCGACGCAGGGGACACGGGTTCGTGCCCCGGTCCGGGAAGATCCCAGATGCCGCGGAGCAGCTGGGCCCGTGAGCCATGGCCGCTGAGCCTGCGCGTCCGGAGCCTGTGCTCCGCAACGGGAGAGGCCACAACAGTGAGAGGCCCCCGTACCGCAAAAAAAAAAAAAAAAAGAAGTGGCCAATGAAAAGATGCTTAACATCGTTAGTCATCAGGGAAATGAAAACAAGAACCACAATGTGATCCCACAGTGCCGGCCAAGATGAAAGACTAACGATACGAAATGTCGATGAGGCTGTAGACCAATTAGAACTCTCATCCACGTCTGGTAGGAGGGCAAAACGGCACAGCTACTGTGGAAAATAGTTTCTTATAAAATTAATCAGACACATACCATAAAACTCAGAAATTTTACTCCTAGGTGTTTACCTAAGAGATAGCAAAACTTGTGTCAATCCAAGGACTCGTTCATGCATGTTTATAGTATGTTACTTCATTAGAGCCTCAAACTGGAAATAACCCAAATGTTTATCAACAGATGGATGTATAAATAAACTACAGTTTATCCATATGTGTGCAGTGAAATACGACTCAGCAACAAAAAGAGATGAAGTACTGATAAATGCAATGCCACGGGTGAACCTTGAAAACATTATTATATACAGTTTCATTTATATGAAAATCTAGAAAAGGTAACAATAAGTTACAGTGACATAAAGCATCTCTGTGGTCACCTGGGGCTGGCATGGGGCAACTTTATGGGTTGATGGACATATCCTGTGTCTTCCTGTGTTGGTAGTTATGTTTATCAAAACACATCAAACTGTACACTTAAAATGGATGTATTTTATTGGATATTAATTATACCTCAATATAGATGATTTAAAAAGAAAATAGGGAGTACTCCTCACTCAGAATTACCATCAGAACATCTGTAAGAATCTGGCTCTTAAAAGTGCTCAATAAATATGGCCGATTCTGAATGTAATTGGGTTAATATTTTCTACCCTTTTCATGATTTCTTTCATGAGGTATCAGGAAGTGCCTTGGGATCTGGAAGATTGGGTTCCTTGGGCAAAGAGCTCATTATTTTGAGTGAAGGATTCAGAGATTCAGCTTGGCTTCTCGAGCTCAGGAAGGAGATATGGGAGTAGGGGGCTCACTGAAGTCTCACTACAAAGGGACCCTTACTCTCTATTTTCCCTTTTCATACGATAGAATCATAGGTTGTTGAGTGGGAAGAAACCTTGGAAATTATCTCGTTCGACCTCCAGTTGCTTCATCTTTGTCATGATCTCTGACTTGCTTTCTCATTTTCACCTCTCTAGGAGCCAGAGAATTCTTGCTCTTTCTTTTTCAAATCTTCCAGGAGTCTGGCAAGGGCTGATTTTTTTGTTTTCCCCTTTCCTTAAGACGTGCTTTACTCCACTGCTTTGACTTTTGTACCTAAATTTCATGTGCCCAAAGTTGAAGGTTAAAATTCATTACGCAAAGTCAAGTGCAACTCATATTGAAGATATAATGTAAATCAGGTGTGTTTATCACCTTTTCCATAAAGACACACATTAGGAGACGTGTAAAATGTTGATCTCTCTTCCGTGGCCTTCATGATATTCCGGGACTAATTTACTTTTCAGTAGTGTCTTTTCACTTAATGATGCATGGGGAAGGGCAAACCTGTGATGCCTTTGTTCACGGCAGGGATGGTGAGGTGGGCAGGTAGCTTTGTGGGGTCTGATTCTTTTCTGTAGTTTACTGTTAGTGAGATTGTGTCGGTCTCAGACAAGTTACCCAACTTTCCCGAGTGGGAGTGATATTATCAGTGTATCAATGGAAAGATTGTTTCTTTATTGGGAATTATAGAATACATATGGAAACAGTTTGGGCCATAGAAGACACTCAACAAATGTTAATTTCTTTGTCTCTCCTGCATCTCCCCCAGATTCACCTGGCTTCCCAGGGAATCCAACTCTGGTAGAAGAGTTGTACAAAGCAGAAAATTTCTTGGGTGTTCCAGAGCAGGACTGATGTAAAATTTGTCAAACTGTTTGTAAATTTTTTTAAGTATTTGTAAAACCTTTAGTTTAGCTTGCCTGAGCCTTGGCCCAGCCACTGGTTACTAATTAATAATTTCTTTCCCAGCTTTTATGTCAGGGGTTCATAGGTAGGGACATTGAAAGTATATCTCTCTCTCTTTACTCGAAGTTGCTGACACAGGAGAATTCTGTTTTTCCTCCTGGACATACAGGGTGGGTCCCCCTAGCTTACTGCTGCTCACATGTCACCTTGGTATAACTAGAAAGATTCATGTTGACCGCATCTCTTACCCTTAAATCATTGAGTTTCCAGCCTTTGCAAAGGGATCTAAAGTTATTTTTAATTTCACTTAAATCGTGAATGTATTTAGGCCAAGCTATCTCATATACAGAGTTACTGCCTTTTTCTAACTAAGATTTCCATTTCTTCAGTATTTTGATTACAGTGTAGTAGGTAACCCACTTCTGCAAGGAAGGAAAAGTGAGCAGACCATTGGGTGTGAAATTGTGAGCTGCAGTGTCTCCTACAAGTTACATGTGATGCAGGGTGAAGCAAAAAGTCCTCAATGAATGTTTCTCAAAATAAGGACGGTGGCCGATTAAGAGAGAGGGTGGACGGGAGCGTTTTGTCCTCCTTTGCTGTCAATCAGTAAGTGGCCATATAGAGTTCAAACGCAGGCAACATATTTATTGTTTAAAAATTCATATATTAATGAGAAGGTATTATTATTATTCAATCTGTATTCTTTATCGTGAATAAAAGGATAAAACTACTTCTCTCTGGATTATAAATTCTGTTTTCAAATTTTTAATCAGAATAAATCTCTAAGAAAGCACTCTCTTTTCTTAAAAATATTGTTTGGGAGGATACAAAACGACCACATGGTATTACTTTTTTTTATTTTTATGTTTTGGCTGTGCCGCGAGGCATGTGGGATCTTAGTTCCCCGACCAGGGACGGAACCCGTGC
The DNA here is from genome assembly GCF_003676395.1 of Aethalodelphis obliquidens. Taxonomy (NCBI): domain Eukaryota; kingdom Metazoa; phylum Chordata; class Mammalia; order Artiodactyla; family Delphinidae; genus Aethalodelphis; species Aethalodelphis obliquidens. The sequence goes on from NW_020837969.1 coordinate 6,739,319, forward strand.
CACCTGCATTGGGGGCGCGGAGTCCTAACCTCTGGACCACCAGGGAAGTCCCCACTTCGTATTACTTAAAACATTTTCTACGCACTGACTATTTTACTCCTATTGTAATTTTATTATCATTTGGTTTACACGTATTATTTTTCCTTCTCTCCATCCCATCTCAGTTTATTTTTTTCCCTGTACAACAATGGATTTTAGCTTTTCTTTCTCCTGATAATGGTTATCAAGGGCTTTCTCTACTGAGCACAAAGTAGCCTGACTAGGACATATTTTGGAGAGAAGAATAAAATACGGGAATATGAATACTTTGCCTGTAGAACAATGTTTATACAGGTTTCATCTTTGATAACGTTTTGGTCTTTTCATCTTACCCCACGCACAGGCTCCCATTTCACTCTGGGCTCTGGGCTCAGGAGTACGGAGCCCCCTTGTTTATGAAATTCAGACTTTTTCAGTGCCAGTGACCTTCATGTCTTCTCCAACCCAGAATCTCAGCAAGAAGGTGTCTCAATGTTCATTCTCTTTACTTTGTTTTTCCCTCAGCTTTAATGAGGTATAATGGATATACAAAAACCCAGCACATCATTAATGTGTATAATTTGGTAAGTGTGGATATATGGATACACATGTGTTACCATCATCACAATCAGAGAAAGTAAACATATCCATCACCTCCAAAAGTTTCCTTGTGTCCGTTTGTGGTTTTGTGTGTGTGTGTATGTGTGGTAAGAACTCTGACCATGAGATCTGCCCTCTTAACAAATTTTAAGCGCACAGTACCGTACAGTTAACTGCAGACACTATGATGCAGAGCAGATCTCTGGAAATTACTCATCTGTGTAACTGTAACTCGATACACATTGACTACCCCCACCCCCACCCCCTGCATCCCCTGGTAACCACCAGTGTACCTTCTACCTCTGCACCTTGCAGGGGACACTAGTATCTTTTTGTTCCTCTGCAGCCTGGTGAGGACAGTGTTGATAAATTCCTTTGCATAAATGCAGGAGAGGCAGCCCGGGTGAGAGCCACATGTGTACCTTGGAGTCTGACTCTCCTGAGTTTGAACTCCATCCCCAGAGCTATGGTAAGAAAACCTCACTTTTCAGATGAGGGGATAATAGCACACCCATGTTTGTAGAAGCATTATTCACAATAACCAAGAGGTGGAAGCAATGCAAAGGTTCATAGATGGATGAAGGGCTAAGCTAAATGTGGTCCATCTATACAAGGGAATATTGTTTCACATTAAAAAGGAAGGAAATCTGACACATGCTATACCATGGATGAACTTTAGAGACATTATGCTGAGTGGAATAAGAAACTCATGAAAGAACACATATTCTATGATGCCACTCACCCGAGGGAACCAGAGCGGTCAATTCACAGAGACAGAAGGTAGAATCATGGTCACCAGGGCTGCGGAAGGAGGATGGGAAGTTATTGTTTAATTGGTACTAAATTGAAGTTCGGGAAGGCGAAAAGCTCTGGAGATGGATGGTGATGATGGGCGCCCAACAATGTGAATGGACTTGATGCCACTGCACTTAAAAATGGTGAAAATGGTAAATTTTGTGTTATGTGTGTTTTACCACAATAAAAATAAAAGTAAAAAATGGAGATAATGGTAGCTATTAGGATTGCTGAAAGGATTAAATGAGATATGTACTTAAAGGGTCTCAAGAAATGTTAATCCCCTTATCCTGTCCTAGGGATAAAACTTGGTGAAACTGTTTGTCCAGAAAGGGGACAGTCTTAGAGTTTGGGGTTTGGACTTCCACTCTACCACCTGCTGTAGGACATAAACTCTCCTCCTAAAATAACCCTTGAGCTCTTTTGTGGAGGGTCGGGAGTGGAGGTGTGATGCAGGGTAGGGGTGGTACACACACGATACCCCTTGACAGCATCATAAGAATGTGTGTGTGTTTGTGGGCAGTTTCAGCTCCTTTATGCATGAAAATAATACAGGATATCAAAGCGAGTTTTGCATGGAAGGAATAGAACTTCTGGGGAAGGGCGGCATTTGGGCAGGAGTGGAGAACATTCCAGAATAAATGAGTGCAAGGCACGCAGTTCCAGGGTTGAATTTTATTATATTTATCTCCTCCACTTCAGCTGATACATGACATAGAGAAAATGCTTTGTTTATGTTTGCAAAAAAGTGACCTTAAGCAAATGTGGGTGAATGATGGTGGCCTGTGGATGGTGCATGGTGGGCCCAGGGACTGATGGACTGGCTCACTGGATTCTTAGCCTTCCTGTGGATCAGGCAGGCTGGTCGTGAGGCTGCGTTAGGAAAGGTGGCAAAGAATCAGAAAAGGTGTTTGAATTTGCAAGCCAATCAGAAGCCATGACAGATTTTTCTGTTTGTTTGCTAATTTTAGCTAGAGGGTAGGAGTGGAGAGCTTTTCTTTTCGGATCCTCTTCTCACAGCTGTAACACTCAAAATGAGACCCATTGCTCTTGTTAAGGTTTCACAAGAGATGAAAAGACCTCAAACATAACCTGCCTGTTTCTCTTTGGCTGGCATCTGCCTGCCCGCAACGGCTCACGTTCACGTCACTTCCTACATTGTACGGTGGGTGCCTTCAAGTTCAGTGGGAAGGAAGGCAGGAGGAGGCTTGGGCATCTCCAGCAATAAGCACGTTCCCGAGGTTCTGCACATTGTCAAAATATAATAACAAAGACATCATAACTCAGGAGCTTACGGAAAATGAACCAGGATGGGCAATTTTCAGTGGTCGTGCGGAAGACACATAGACAAAATCTGAAGACGCTGAGGAATAAAGAGTAAATCCAGGTTTTCTGTTCAGTTTCTGATTTTTTACATTTTCTCATTCATGAGAATGTTTTGTTTTACTTTATCATGTTTGTGAGGATTTAGCATTGACTTCTACTACAAAGACAGTCTTTTTAGCAGTATATCCGAATGTGCTTTAATTTCATGTCACAGCTGTTATTTGATGTATTTACAAAGACGTTGACTCTCCAAACAGACTGTGGTAGTAACTGCTTTTCTGTTTTCACTGCATACAGGTGAGCAAGTGTATTTTTTATCTAGCTGGCGCTGCGTTGATTCTTGTAAGCCAGTGGCCATTGCAAAATCAAATTTTGTAGGTTGAAAGGAGATATACAATGTAAAGATGTACATGTAATATAAGGAAGATGATCTCTAAGGTTACTTTCAAAACGAGACATCCGTGGTGGGAAGTGATTACTTCGGCAGGGAAACTACTTAAAATAACACTTGGATTTGCACATTGAAGAACATTAATGGGATAGTTCATAAGTGTGCTCATTTCCTCCTTGCTGGTTATTAGCCAGGAATATAGGACGGCATATGGCTTATCATTGTGGTAGTTGGCGAGAACAGAAGTAAATGCTGAGGTGAATGGTTGTTTTCTCATCCAATTCCCAGCCCTTCCACCTTGCCAAGAACTAGGTCCTTCTGGTATGCGGTTAGGCCGTGAGACCGAGGGTCCAGATAGGAATAGGGGAGGGAAATACCCATGGGGTAGCCCTATCCCTCGGGGGAGACATCACCTTGACACAACCTTCAACCCTGGCCAAGCAGAGTCGCCGTGGGGCAGGCTGGCTTCTGGATTGACACATGGTGTACAGAAGGTGGAATAGCAGTACTTTCTTCTATTCTTCCTGCTGAGTCGACTAAAAACACTGGATATTACCTATAAAATGAACCTGAGGAGACTTTGAAAGGTGAGGAGAAGGCAGACTGGCTAGGACCTGGGACCTCGGGACATCATGGTGCGAGGGTGTTATCAGCACAGGCTCACAGAGGGAGTTGGACCCCAACTCCCACCCAGTGGTAATGAGGGGTTCCTCCCACCTTGGGGTGTCAACAGAGACTGCGTGGGGAGGCCAGACTTCCACCTCTACCTGGAAGGAAGAGAGTGGCGTCCCCCTTCCCCTGACCCTGGGTTTTACGCTGGCTGACTGTGGCAGCCTTGGGTTACGTTGGAGCTACTGAACTGGATGTCCCTCTATTCTGTTCTAAAGCACAGCTGACCTCCCTGGATTCCTTCAGATGACTTGTGATCTTCTGATGAGGAGTTATGAGCTCCTCTACTAGACTGTGGTTCCCAGAGTGGATTCCAAGAGTGGATCTCTTTGAATTAGAGTCTAAATAGCCCTTTGTTTTTAGTATGATGTCTGGGCCCACAGATAATTGAAAAATATTAGTTGATTTCTTTATGGAACTGTTGAAAGTGTAAGTATTGCTTAAGCATTAGGAGATCTGACTTTACACTAACCAACTAAGCCTCATGTCCTGTAGAGACGGACCTAGACAGAGAGGCTGAATTTCCCTGTTACCACCATTGAAATTGGCAGCAGTGATGACAAGGCGGCCATAGAGAAGCTCTCACAGGCCCGGAAACTCCATTACTGGGGGGTGGGGGGGAACTGTTGACAAAAATTCAATTAATTAACAGTTAAGAAGAAAAAAGGGAATTTTATTCTAGCCAAACTGAGGATTATAACTCTGGAAGCACATTCTCATAAAGCTTTGAGAACTGCTCCGCCTGTTAGCAGTCGAAGGCACAGTCATATACATTTTTGAGACAAAGGATCACACATCAGAATGACACGCCATGGGCTTCCCTGGTGGTGCAGTGGTTGAGAGTCCGCCTGCCGATGCAGGGGACACGGGTTCGTGCCCCGGTCTGGGAAGATCCCACGTGCCGCGGAGCGGCTGGGCCCGTGAGCCATGGCCGCTGAGCCTGCGCGTCCGGAGCCTGTGCTCCGCAACGGGAGAGGCCACGACAGTGAGAGGCCCGCGTACCGAAAAAAAAAAAAATTAAAATTAAACAAAATGACATGCGGCTATTTTACGTAAAGTTCACCAAGGATCCATACATGCAAAGTGAACAGCAAGTCACCATGACCCCCTACAGAGCTGGGAAAGAACACTATTCTTCTAAGAAGTGACACTGCCAGCATCAGAAGAAAGACAAAAATTGATCTGTACGGTTGAGCAGGGCTTCCCATCTTTGAGGAACTCTGGTTAAGGTGTAATGCAGGTGCACACGGCACAAACAAACAAAGAGAGAGAATTTTATGTTTAATTTTTTTCTTGTCCTGCCTTAAAATATAAGTTTTATTTCATCAGGACTCACAGAGTCTGGAGAATGCCTCTGGTGATCAAGCTAGCACGACGGTGGTGGATACATCGGAATGACCGTTTACTAATTAACCATGAAAGTGAAAGTGCTAAGGGGATCGGTGTCTTCCCCTCTGGAAAAGCACGTGGAGCGTCTATGTGAAACAGATGTTTGCTTGGTGCTTGGGGAATCTGAGCAATTGACGGCCCCGCTGGTTAGTGACCTCCAAGCAATGAGAGCTTGAAAACTCCAATTCTGCTGCAGAGAATTACCTCCTTTAGGAACCAGAATCCACCACTGAGACTGTACTTTTCTCTGGACAGTTTTGGAGACATTCAAATTCTTACTTTTCTTTTAAAACATTATGGAATTTGGAGTCAGACCTTGATTTAAATTTCAGCCTGTGCTCTTGGGCAAATTACGTAGCTTTCTCGCACTTCCATTTTCTCACCTGTGCAGTAGAGGTCTTCCCAAATTGTTGTGGAAATTTAATGAAAAAGAACATAGGAAAATTCTAGCATGGCAACTGGTACCTAGATTATCCTAACTTTTCATCCTCTAAGACAGCACTATTCTTCAAACAGGGTACAATGTAAGTTTTTTTCAATTATAAGCAATATCTTCTAGTTGACTTCCAGTGGTACCAATGATCACTTGGGACAGGTAATTCCTTCTACACATGACTGGGCTTATTTGTTATAAGCGCTTCCCTCTAATTTTATTAGGGAAAGTAGCTTTGAACCTCAAGTTCACATTTGAGGGTACCTTGCTCTTTACCATGTGACCTGTCTCACAGATATACGTATTTGAAATAAATAACTAATGATAATATGAACAAGTCTAACATAGACCTGCCTTTATTTCAGTTAATGTGTAAAAACAATAATAGGTAGAAAGCCCTATTTGGAAGGTTCTAAGCAGAAGAGCCCTTACTTCTCATGGCACGCTCATATCACTTTTATTAAGATGCTGGGCTCTGTGAGAGGTCAACCAATTCCTGGCCTCATGTGTTTATGTCCGTGGCTAGAGTATTCTTTGTCTCCCATCCAGCTTCTTATTGCAAAGACCTGGAGTTAAGATAGATGACTTCGTAAGGCATAAGTAACCACCCTTAGGAGAAAAACAGGCAGTTGATAAATTAAGTGAATATGGGAGGTGAACGACCACCATCTATTAACCAACTTGTATCCAAAAGTAAAGGCAAGTAGAAAAGCTTTTCAGTATTTACAATGACAGGTGTCAAGTTTACTGACCTCAGCCGGTGATAAGCTGGAAAGAGCACAGACTTTGGACTCGTACCTGCCTTAGGACCTCGGCTTCGACATTTACAAGCTATGCTACCTGGGGCAAATTACTTATTCTCATGGGGACTCAATTTCCTTGTGAAAATTTTTAAAAATGGCTAAGATTTGTTGATGTTTATTACACACTAAGAGCTGCGGTTTGTAATTTACAGATGATATCGCATTCAGTTCCCACAAAGTCCAAATAAACTTGTGATTAGTATAACCCATTTTTCAAATGAGGCGACAAAGAGCTAGAAAGATTAGGCAACTTACCTAAGGTCTTATAAATTGTAAATTTTAGAATCTGTAAGGGAATCTGTAAGCCAGGTCTGTCTGGCTCTGAAAACTGCTTTTAAAACTGCACTATACTGCTTCATTTGTAAAACTGGTAAAAATAAGATCAACCTTGAAGGGGTTTAAAATAATGAGATGATACTTGTAAAGTTTCCAGAGTAGAGTCTAGCCCAAGAGTATATTGCTCAATAAAGGTAATTATTATTATATTATCCAGAAACATCATAAGAAAAGTGGCACATAATATTTAAGAAAATGATGATTGCTGTTTAATAAGCCCAATACGTGCCAAGTTTTCAGTGAAGTGAATATATGCACCATCGCAATTACTGTTCATAAAACTCTATTATTTAGATTTAATATTTTTAAAAATTATCTTCCTTTTTTTTTGCGGTACGCGGGCCTCTCACTGCTGTGACCTCTCTCGTTGCGGAGCACAGGCTCCGGACGCGCAGGCTCAGCGGCCATGGCTCACGGGCCCAGCCGCTCCGCGGCATGTGGGATCTTCCCGGACCGGGGCACGAACCCGTGTCCCCTGCATCAGCAGGCGGACTCTCAACCACTGTGCCACCCGGGAAGCCCCCTATCTTCCTTTTATAAATGAAAATATTTTGGCTCAGGGAGATCAAATGTTTTGTATAAAATCACATCACATAGTAGCGAGAACCAGAACCAGGGATGCTGATTCCAAAGTTAGTTTTTGTTGTTGTTTGTTTTTAGTTTTAATCCGTTTGTTACGTGGCCTTCCTAAAGAAAAGAAGCTTCTGGATTTTGGAGGAGGTATGTACGAATTTGTGTTAGAGGGCTCATTTTAGGTGGACAGTCTTAGTAACAGCAGACAAAGAACAAAAAACAGAATTTCAGAGATCAGAAAGCTGAGCAGGAAAGGAAATATTTTAAACCAGAAAGTGGTGAATTAATTCATCTGGGGGAAAAAATAATCCCAAACATCTATTCGATGAACAATAAAAGCTTGGAAAGCAGCATAGTGAATCTTGTTAGAAAGATTGATTTTGGCTTCCTCCTGTTCTGTTCATCACACCTGAATAATCACTACACTCTAATCTATAAAGGGTAAAATTCCTAAATCAGAGGGACTGAGATCTCCCCTTTGTAAACCCTGAATTAATTCTGTAAGACATTTCAGTGCCACGCAAAGTTATTGACGGCATAGCTAATTCTCTTTGGTCTTTCCACCAACCATAGCGTTTTCGTTCCTTCTGGAGATAAATGCCATTATAAAACATTCAAAATCCTATAATGTTTCATTTGGAGTTTTACTTGAGGGTTATTGTTTCACAACTTACCTTATGTAACACTCTGATGTGTCCTTACATCTTTCCTCGTCCTTGCACACCTCAGCCTGTCCTTCTTGGAGTGGTTCCTGAAATGCCCCCATCTGCCCCTGCTTCTGTCCGGTCACTGGAAGTTTTCTCTGCTACCTGCTCTCTGTGGCAATGCCCGCGACATAATTGTAACAATGTCCAAGGTCAGCTTTCCCTGCCGTAAGGGCAACCTGTAGTGCTGCTTTGCTCTCTGCTCTGCCTTCTGGATAGCTTTATTTAGGCTGCAACCCATGAAATTGCCAATAACTGGGCCTAACCCACGAAAAGGGCAATTTCTCATGGTGTAACCAAATTCCTGTTTATAATAGATGCTTTATGCATATTTTATGGATGTTGAAATATCTGCAGTAAGTCTTTTAAAATTAAGGCCCCCCCTGTTTCCAGTCCTACTTCCTATTTCATATAGGATGGCAGGGGTTGGGATGGGTCACACTTCAGAGGACAATACTCCTCCTTGTAAAACACCTTCCAGAGTCATTTCCAGTTCCTGTAACTAAACAACTGAGGGTAAGGGATCTGGGAAGTCCCAGGGCTATCAGTCAGCTTGAGCTGATCCTGCAGCCAGTGCAGGCGCTTCAGTAAACACAAAACCATTAAGTGACTGTAGGTTAAACTCTCAAGGGCTGTGTACTAACTGGAATAGTAAATAAAGGATCGCACGTCTTTCTTTTCTTCAGTATGTTGGAAAGAAAAACAAATTGCTAATTATTGACTCTTCCCCCCCCAAATTTCACTGATCAGTAGAAACTTGAGCAGTACCCACGTTGACTCATTTGCTGTAGCCAGTCTCCACAAAACACACTCCACAATAAGCCTTCAAGCAAAGAAAAACAAAATCCCCAATTAGAAATTATTGAAGGTCACAACCAGGTTACAGGTACATGAGACACAGAAACCTAAATCAAGGGGGGTCTGGGACTTCAATGAATCCTGGGTATTGCAAAGCTAGGGCTGCCAGATGATTTCTGGGGGAAAAAAAGGAAGACACTTAATCTCCAAAGTATCTGGATATTCAGAAAACAAACTTGTCAAAGTCAAGTAAATTAAAACCAGAAAGTTTTACGTATTTGTAAAAAAGATATTATCCAATGAGGCAAGAGTTCTAGAGAAATAAACTGTCCATCAACTACACCATGTGATGTAAAGTAGACACCTTACAAAGAAAGAACTACTTCATTGTACTTCCACGGCGCAGCAGCCCCAACCTTCCCCATCTTGACATTTCTTGGGTGAGTTGAGAGCATCGTTATTTAACTTTAATTTTTATTTTTTTAACCTGTACAATGGAATATTATTTAATAAGAAAAAAGAGTGAAATACAGAGATACATGTTGCAAGAGGGATAAATCTTAGAAAGCGTAAATCTTATGCTTGCTAAAGGGAAGAATCCAGAAATAAAATGTCACAGAGTGTATGAGTCTACTTATATGAAATGTCCAGAATGGGTAAATTCATTGAGAAAGAAAGTTTAGTGGTTGTTAAGGAAATTAGCTGAGGTTAGAGAGAAAATGCTAACGGATATGGAGTTTCGTCTTAGAGTGATGAAAATGTCCCAGAATTAGGTAGTGGTGATGTTTTTAAACCTTTGTGAATATACTAAAAACCATTGAATTTTACACTTAAAAAATATATATATATATATTCTTTTTCGGATTCTTTCCCCTTATAGGTTTTTACAAAACATTGAGTATATTTCCCTGTGCTATACAGTAGGTTCTTGTTGGTTACCTATTTTATATATAGTAATGTGTATATTTTAATCTTGTTGACTTTTAAATATAAATGATTATGTTGGTAATTATGACTATTATAGTTCCATCCAGGAAAAAAAAATCAATACATATTGTCCTTTCTCTTTTATGTAAAATGCCCCCAATAGTAACATGAAACTTGAGTGCTGTATTTATTTGTTCCTCTGCTTGTTGTCATCCGGCATTTTCCCCCCTTCTCAACCAACACAAATTCCCTCTGGGGAATCACCATCCCGCAGCCTGTGCAGTCAGGGGTGGCAGTGGGTCCAGGTGCCCTTCTCCCACTCCTGGAGCTGAAGTGTCCGTGTCCCTTCTCTCCCCACCGTGAACAGCTAGAGAGAAGCAGTCGGTTGGCCAACTGGACCATTTCCCAAGACTTCAACTGTTTGAAAGAGTGGTTCAGGGATGAAAGAAAGTTGTGCTGGTCTCACCACCTTGGGTGTCTTTCAGGTGCTTTTGCTGTGAGATGCTGGCTGTGGTTCCTGCATCCTAGTTTCCCTGGGTGGATGCCTGTTCTTCAGCCTCTCATATATTTTGTGACGCTCCAACATGCTTATAATAAATGGCTTTTGTTTAAGTTAATCGGAGTCAGTTGCTGTTACTTATAACCGAGGAGCCCTCACTGAAACACAGCTTTATGCTACTCGCACAAGGTAGGAGGATGATTTCATACAGCAACTGTTATCATTGAAGGAATAACTGTGTGTCCTTGGGTAGGTCTCATAATGTTTCTAAACTTCATTTTAGAAATTATGCTAAAATGGCCATAAGAGTACTTCCTTTGTCTAGAGCTGTTATAAAAGCTAAATGGATACATGTGTACCAGAGTATTGTAGGCTCTACTTTTCTGTCAATAGCTCCGCGTCATCATACCATGGGAGAGCTGACCATCTCTTAAGCTTTCCCCTACAGCACGGGGCTCTGGAAACCTGCTGACGGCAATCAGTTATTCACTTATTCAATCCACAGACGTTCATTGAGAGTCTCTTGTGTGCTGGTAACTGTTCTAGGCAATAAACTGTGAGACAAAGAGAAGAGACAGAGGTTTGTCATCTAGAGGTCAAATCCAAAGAGAGGAGACAGAAACATAAGCAGAAGACTGCAGTTCCCTGCGACTTGCACCAGTTGAAGGTACCCAGTGTGAACACTGGCTGTGTCAGGAAAGAAGCCACCATTTATTTGGCTTACGGGGGTCAAGCAGCCCCTGACTTACTCTTGGAAGAAGACTAGACTTTCACCAGACGGACAGAGGAATGGTGTCCTAGGCAGAGAGCACTGCATGGCACACTGCTGTCCGGGCTGCGTGGCGATTGACACAGCAGAGGTGCGACATGCATGTCCATGGGCAGGACATGCGGGTGCCAGGGCTCTTTGACACTCCAGATGATACGTGGACCCCGGCCTCTGTGGATGAGGGGGCAAGGCATCCTGAAAAAGCACAAGAGGGGTGAGTCCTCCCACGGCTCTGCCCCACTCCGCCCCCACTCCTTGCTGCTCTGTCATTGTGGAAATATTCAGCCACCATGAACACCTCCAAGGGGAATGTGGGTGTCCCATCCAACATCTACGTCCAGTGACCCACCTACCGCCAAGGGATTAGGCTCGCTCATGAAAGCTGCTCATATCGCTTGTCTCGAAGGAAGAGACAGTTGTACTCACCATTTTGCTCTCAGCAAGGATTGTTTTCATGCTGAGAATTCAATAAAACCAAATTCCACTGTAATAGCCTAAGGAAATCAACAAACAAGCCTGAGATGAGAAGCGGTTGGGAAACACAAGGCAGGGGAGGCAGGGCATCTATGGAGATGGAAAAGAGGAAGCATGACAGCAGAGAGATAATGGCTCCCCTGTCTTCATTTTTTGATTTGCTTTCCTTTCTATTCTTATTTATTTTCTTTGGTTATTTCTCTTTCCCAATTCCTCCGCCCGCCCCCCCAGGGGCCAAGTTATTAGGAAAAGAAGAATCCCAGGCACAAGGATGCTGCTTCCTTCTCCTGGGTTACGAATTGTGAGGGAGGATGCTGCACGTCTCCAGGAGGACCTGCCTCTCCTGGAAGGAGCTGGCTCTTACCTAAGTCACAGTCTAGACCAGAGGTTCCCAAACTTGGTAGATTTATGGATCCCTCAGTGTCTCAGTAACTTTTTCATGGAATTTCTAGGCTCAAAAATAGATCTAAAAATATTAAACGTACTCTTACCTTATGACCCAGCAATCATACTCCTAGGTATTTACCCCAAAGAGTCAAAAACTTATGAGACAACTTGCACACAGACGTTTATAGCAGTTTTATTCATAATGGCCTAGACTTGGAAGCAACCAAGATGTCCTTCAGTCAGTGAATGGATAAACTGTGGTCCATCCAGACAATGAGTATTCTTCAACAATAAAAAGAAATGAGCCATCAAGCCATGAAAAGATGTAGAGGAACCTTAAATGCGTGTGACAAAATGAAAGAAGCCAGTCTGAAGAGGCTTCATACTGCAGGATTCCAACTCTACGACATTCTGGAAAAGGTAAACTATGGAGACAGTAAAAAGGTCAGAGGTTGCCAGGGGTGGGCGTTTGTGGGGGAAGAGGGATGACAGGTGGAGCACAGAGGATTTGTAAGGCATTGAAACTATTCTGTATGATATTATAATGATGGATACGTGTTATTATATTTGTTCAAACCCATAGGATGTATAACACCAAGAGTGCACTGTAAGGTGAACTATGGACTTTGTGTGATTATGATGCGCCGCTGCAGGTTCATCCTTAGTAAAAAATGTACCCTCTGGTGAATGATGTTGATAATGGGGGAGATTGTGTGTATGGAGGGACAGGGGCTATATGGGAAATCTCTGTGTCTTCCTCTCAATTTTGTTGTAAATCTAAAACTGCTCTAAAAAAGAAAAGGTCTGAAAAAAAATCGAACGCTTCTGTTTTTTCCATAAAGTTCAAATAAATTAATTTTTACAACTTACCAATTTATCAGCCACTGGAAAAAACAAACAAGTTGAAAAATAATATATTTCATTCTTAAATAACAGCAATTACTTACAAATGGAATGTGTATGTCTATTGGGCACTGCTACCGCACAACTTCTCAAATGTTGGAATCAGATTAGACACCATCACCCTTATTTTTTATTCTATATTGATTAAGTACGATGCTTGCTGTTTATCAGAGCAACTTTCAAAAACCCACTTTGGCAAAGATATAATGTCACCAGACGTGATATCCTTTTAAGTTTTGCTCACTCTTTGTTTTAATATGGGGGTCAGCAAATTACAGCTGATGGACCATATCCCACTCACCACTGTTTGTATATGGTCTATGAGCTAAGAATGGTTTTTATATTATTAAATGGTTGAAAAAAAAGAAGAATATTTTGTGACACATGAAAATTATATGAACTTCTAATTTCAATATCCTTGCATAATGTTTTTTTTTTTTTTTCGGTACGTGGGCCTCTCACTGCTGTGGCCTCTCCCGTTGCAGAGCACAGGCTCAGCGGCCATGGCTCACGGGCCCAGCCACTCCGCGGCATGTGGGATCCTCCTGGACCGGGGCATGAACCCGTGTCCCCTGCATCGGCAGGCGGACTCTCAACCACTGCGCCACCAGGGAAGCCCCTTGCATAACGTTTTATTGCAACATAACCATGGTCATTCATTTATGTTTGTCTATGGTTGCTTTTGGGTGCCAAGAGCAAGGTCTGGATATGTGGGCCTCTCATTAGCTCATGCTAAGCACACTACACATCACAGTGAACTCAGTTATAACCTCAGCGTTTCAACCATGCCACAACATCTTATTTATTTTTTTTATTACCCAATGCATACACTTCATCTCAAAAAAAAAAAATGAAGGCAGAAGTGGACTTTGAATGTCACACTTTCAAGCCACAGTAGAGTGCCAATTACTTTATTGATTTAGATGGTGAATAATTCTATTTATTACAGAATGGCACTATAGATGAGCTAAGAAATATACTGTGTGCCATTGTTATCAGACTAAGCAATCCTCACAATGTTCCTCACTCACAGGAAAGCAAAGGTCTAAAAAATTAGAAAATTTAAAACTATATCTCATCACAGCAGAATTTCTTTGCAAAGATTAACACTGCAAGTGAGGGTGCAGGAAAAGTAAGTTTCTGAGTGGCTCATTTATTAGCTAAGCAAGGAAAGCTGTTTACCGATGGTGAGCGAATGACATCACATTTTACTGGCAGTCAAAGGAATGTGTCCAGAGGAAAAAAACTTTTTTAAGACTATTAGCCTTTTAACAAGAATAGTTGCACGAAGTGTTGAGGAATTTGGTAGTAACATCAATAGTCAAAAAACAAAGCAAATGATTTTAAGTAGCTTTCCTTGCCTCTTGATGAGTTGACAAATGTTACCTATACTACTCAGTTGTTGTTTTCTGAGGAATCGACTCTGAGTTTAGAGTGAGAAAGAATTAGCCTCTGAATAGTCTTTGTGTTATGACTTCTTTTGTGTGTGTGTGTGTGATGACTTCTAATGAGAATACATTAAAAGAAATTGAGAGAACACTAAGTACAACCTGAAGGGGAATCTATTAAGATGTGTTACAACGGAGGTTGGTAAAATATGTATGGAGCAGAAGTTGTAGTTGGAAAAACTTACAAGCTTGTGAAAATGTGAAGTGTTTAAAGCCTATGGTTATTTAGTTTATTATTCTTCAGCAAGTACTATGCAGAAAATATTTGAATATATCTTATCATATGTTATTGAACCAGTAGTATCAGTGATAAATTTCATTTGCTTTCATAGGCTTAACCATTGTCAGTTCTATAAAATGTTGTTAGAAATTAAAGCGGAATATCCTGACTTGTGCTGCCTTATAGCGGTTTGATGGCTCAGCAGTGGTTACGTTTTATTGTGATTTTATAGCTTAGGGTAAAAATTGAAATCTTTTTGAATAAGAAGATCTATTCTCGACCACTACTGTGGAACACTGAATGGCTTTGAATATTGGTTTTTGCTGCAGACCTGATGACATTTTAAAATGAATTTAGTCTAAAATTACAAGGTAGAATGGGGCTTATATGCAAACCTTACACTGCTGTAAAGTAATTTTGACAACAACTAATATTTGAGTCACAAATACCATCAACCTACTTACAACACTTGCAGAGTTGTCAAAAGTTAAAACAAGAAGTAAGATCTCTAGTCCTACACAATTTTGTAGTGGATATAACTTTTAAGCTCAAACTATACAGATCTTTCTCAACTTATGATGGGGTTACTCATTAAATAGCGTTAAGCTGAAATGCATTTAATATAACTAACCTACCTAACATCATAGCTTAGCCTAGCCTAACTTACACGTTCTCAGAACACTTATATTAGCCCAAAGTTGGGCATCTAACACAAAGCCTATTTTCTAATAAAATGTTGAATATCTCGTGTAATTTATTGACCATTATACCGACAGCGAAAAACAGAATGGTTGTCTGGGTACTGAACGTGTATGGGCTGATTACCCTCATGATCTCATGGCTGATGGGGACTGTGCTCACTGCCACTGCCTGGAATCACGAGAGAGGATCACTAGCCCAGGAAAGATCAAAATCAGAACTTCTAAGTATGGTTTCTGCCGAATGTACATACCTTTCTTACAACTGTAAAGGAGAAAAATCGTAAGTCAATCATTGTAAGTTGGGGACTGTCGGCAATTCCAGCAGCGTTTTTTGAACCCCGATGAAAGAGCAAAGGAAATTTCCATATGTCAAAATCCATTTAACTGTGCAATTAAGGAACTTCCACCTAAACTTTAACTGGGAGTGATTCATCTGTAAGGTAGTAACATGCTAAAGCTATCAGGAGAAGAATCTAACAGAATTCTAAAAAAATGATTTCAAGTGATATATATCCTCAATTAAAATTACATGTTCATGGATTTATATCAGTATTTAGTAGTTCCTATCTGTGTGAAAAGGCATTTTTTTGTTTTCTTCCAGTCCTTAAAATTATTTTATTTTAGTTTTTATTAAGGTATAATTGACATTTAACATTATATTAGTTCCAGGTGTACAACATAATGATTTGATAAAAGTATATATTGCAAAATACTACCAGAATCAGTCCAGTTAACATCCATCATCACACATAGTTACAAAATTTTTTTCTTGTGATGAGAACTTTTAAGATCTGCTCTCTTAGCAACTTTCAAATATACAATATGGTAATATTAACTATAGTCACCACGCTGTACATTACATCTCCAGGACTTACTTATTTTATAACTGGAAGTTTGTACCTTTTTCCTTTTTTTTTCTTTTGCGGTACGTGGGCCTCTCACCATTATGGCCCCTCCCGCTGCGGAGCACAGGCTCCGGACGTGCAGGCTCAGCGGTCATGGCTCACGGGCCCAGCCACTCCGCGGCATGTGGGATCTTCCTGGACCGGGGCACGAACCTGTGTCCCCTGCATCAGCAGGCGGACTCTCAACCACTGCGCCACCAGGGTAGCCCGGAAGTTTGTACCTTTTGACCACCTTCATCCATTTGGTCCACTCCCCATGTCCTGCCTCTGGCCATCAGCAATCTCTTCTCTGTATGCATGAGTTCAGGTTTTATTTCTTTTTATTCCACATATAAATGAGATCATATGGTATTTGTCTTTCTCTGTCTGACTTATTTCACTTAACATAATGTGCTCAAAGCCCATGCATGTTGCTGCTAATGGCAGGATTTACTTCTTTTTTATGGCTGAATAATATTTCATATATATGTGTGTGTATATATATGTGCTACGTTTCTTTTCCTTTATCTATTCGTCCACCAACGAGGACTCAGGTTGTTTCCACGTCTTGGCTATTGCAAATAATACTTCAATAAACCTGAGGTGCAGATATCTTGTTGAGTTGGTGTTTTCATTTCCCTTGGATAAATACCCAGAAGTGGAATTTCTGGGTACTATGGTAGTTATTTAAAAAAATTTTTTGAGGAAACTCCACACTATTTTCCATAGTGGCTGTACCAATTTACATCCCCACCAACACACAAGGATTTCCTTTTCTCCACACCTTCCCATCCTCTCAACACATGTTAGTTTTCTGTGAAAAGACATTTTCAAAGATCAGATTAATGAAATCTCACTACAGATTAACACTAACATTTATAATAAAGTTTTATGATAGGGAATATTAACTTTGATTCCTAATTAAGTGAACTGTTATGCATTCTTCAAAAAAGGATTATTATATTTTAAATTTCATCAATGAAAAATTTGTAGGAAGTTTTTTACTTCTTATTATATAATACCCACAAAATATCTTTGGTTTTGCTTTTTGGCCTGAAAAATCTACTATTTCCCATCTGGCCCTTTACAGAAGTTTACCAACTCTCGTTTTAATGCATGAAGAGTATGAGAGAATGAGCCATAAGTTTTTGGTTTATTTTTCTCACAGTGGAAAACTACATTATGAGGTTAATCACTTGCCCATGAGTTAGTCATTGCTAGGACACTCACAAACATTCCTATCAGAGCTGGCCAGCCAGGTTAGGAAAAAGTGTGTTCTGAATCGGAAGTCAGGCAGAGGGTGGGCAAACAGGAAGTTAGCAGGAGGACAGGACAGTACCTGGACAGCAGAGGTCAGAGATCCGACTAGCAGGGACCAGGCTACAGTGAACCAGAGACCCTAGCACAGAAATGGGGTTTGGAGTTGGGCCAACAGTTTGCTTCATGACAGGAGCTAAACAGGGTTTGTGGTTGGAAGTTAGCTAGGATCACTAGCTTCATGGGGAGAAAACAGGTGGAAATTAAGGGGTGTAGAAGTGAGAAGAAGCTGTGGGTAGATGCCCTGATGCTGGAGGAGAAGGAGATGGACAACATGTATGTATCCAGTATGGACAAGCCAAACTCTTGCCCTAGCCTACAGAGAGGTGGCCTAACGAGTTCTGAGTCTAGTTATACATGTAATTTAGTGCAAAACCCAGAAAGTCTGTCTCTGTCTCTTCCTCCTTCTATATATCTTTTGTGGGTGGGAGGTCCTAATTTTTGTAGGATAAGTAGAAAATTTGGACCGAGTTTTTGAAAACTAGTGTCTTTCTATCATATCTTATTCTATGTCATTCACTTCGTAATCTAGCAAGTACGTTTTGACCATATTTGCTGAGCTCAGCTCACTCTTGTTATCCTGGGTCAATCTTTGGAAGCCACAGTCTGTCATGGAGACCATATCCTGGGATGAGAGAAAGAGCTATGCTATGGTCTAAATGTTTATGTTCCCCCCAAATTCATGTTGAAACCTTACCCTCAAGGTGATAGTATTAGGAGGTGGGGTCTTTGGGAGGAGGTTAGGTCATGAGGGTGGAGCCCTCAGAATGGGATTAGTGCCCATATAAAAATGGCTTGGGAAAGCTCCCTTGCCCCTTCCACCATGTGAGGACACAGGGAGAATCACCATCTATGAACCAGAAAGCTCTCACCAGACACGGGATCTGCCAGCACAACGATCCTGGCTTCCCAGCCTCCAGAACAGCTGAAGATTAGGTTGTTAGAGGGTGTGTTACCCAGGCACGTGCTCTGTTATCCTGAGACTCAGACCATAGCTACCCAGGATTCTTGACTTACCAAACTCTCTTATTATAGGAAAAGGCAATAAAAACAACAGCAGCAACAACCCACCCACAAGCATCATTCATCTCTCACATCAAAAGAGCTAAGAGGGAACCATGGGAATTTCCTGGCGGTCCAGTGGTTAGGGCTCCACGCTTTCACTGCCAAGGGTGTGAGTTTGATCCCTAAGATCCCACAAGCCACAGGGTGCAACCAAAAAAACAAAAGAAAAAACAAAAAAGAAGAAGGAATCATTTGTAGCTCCTGGTTTTCTTGAGGAGAAAATAGAAGTACGTACACTTCTTCAAATAAATTCAGTGAATTTATCTTTTTAGAAACACCCAAGGTTTCCAATCAATTGTCTCATAGTCTTCCCCAGTGAATCACTTTTCTAATGTCTAGTTATCATTTAGGAATGGGCCAACCTCTCTGAGGGGAACTTGGCAACACGTAACCAAAACATTAAGATGTGCATGTCAGGGAACGCCCTTCTAGTCGCTAGATGGGATGCTGCCTGACCCATGAATAACCTAATAGAGCTCCCTCTCCCAAAAGGAGTGTGTGTCATTTCACAGATTATTTTTTAGTTGTAAACGGGAAAAGGTACCTTTACAATCGGAAAGATAACCTGGCAGACAACACCTTAACCAAACAATCAAGACTTGAGTATCAACCATACAGGAACAAGTTGACATCACGTGATTCCTGATGTGTGTCTTGAAGGACACAACATCACCTATTAAATATTGGTGCCAAAAAAGGTTTAACCTGAAGCAAATTATAAACAATCAAACAAACCTAAATTGAGGGGACTTTTGAAAAACCATTGATCTGAAGAAGATCAATTTCATGAAAAAAATCGGGGGTAACTGCTCTAGGTTAAAGAAGTGACAGGTGCAATGAGGAATCTTTGTTTTGTGGATAGAAAAAACATAAAGGATAGTTTTGGAACGACTGAGGAAGTTTGCACATGGTGGGCAAGTTAGATAATAGTGTGGTATCAGTGTTAAATTTCCGGAGCTTCATCATTTATTGTTGTTATGGAGGATATCTTTGTTCTTGAGGAAAAAATACTAAAGTATATTAGGTGTGAAATGTTGAGAGAGAGAGGGGGAGAGACAGAGAGAGAGAGAAAGAGAGAGAAAGAGAAGTAACAGATGAGAGAGAAGTACAGGTAAATGGAGAGAAATGTTAACAGTTGGTGAGTCTAGATGAATGGTGTAAGGATTCTTGTGCTGTTCTTACAACTTTTCTGTAGGTTGGTCATTTTTCTAAATAAAGCATTGAAAATGAGAGATATTTCAGTAATTCTACTTTTATGAATTTATCCTAAGGAAATAATTGTAAAGTTGTATAAAGATATATGTGTGAGTACATTTATCATAGCCTTATTTATAAAAGTGGAACACTTTTAAATAATTAAAATTTTTATCAGTAGAGGATTGGTTAAGTAAATTATGGTATTATTTTTCTAAATATATGGAAGAGAATATTATGCATTCATTTAAATTATTTTAAAGGGCACTGTTTCTTGACATGGAAAAATAGTAATAATATATTGCTAAGTAAAGAAAGCAACTGGCAAAAACATGGTCATATATCTCTCTCTAAAAAAAAAAAATATATATATATATATATATATACACACATATATATATAGTCACACATTCACAAGCATTTAAATATTTAATATTTAAAATATTAAAAGAACACGGCTTCCCTGGTGGCGCAGTGGTTGAGAGTCCGCCTGCCGATGCAGGGGAGGCGGGTTCGTGCCCCGGTCCAGGAAGATCCCACATGCCGCGGAGCGGCTGGGCCCGTGAGCCATGGCCGCTGAGCCTGCGCCTCCGGAGCCTGTGCTCCACAACGGGAGAGGCCACAACAGTGAGTAGGCCCGAGTACCGCAAAAAAAAAAAAAAAAAAAAAAAAA